>NC_143185.1:5000-627500 GCF_047325235.1 Durio zibethinus
AACCCTAAACCCTAAACCCTAAACCCTAAACCCTAAACCCTAAACCCTAAACCCTAAACCCTAAACCCTAAACCCTAAACCCTAAACCCTAAACCCTAAACCCTAAACCCTAAACCCTAAACCCTAAACCCTAAACCCTAAACCCTAAACCCTAAACCCTAAACCCTAAACCCTAAACCCTAAACCCTAAACCCTAAACCCTAAACCCTAAACCCTAAACCCTAAACCCTAAACCCTAAACCCTAAACCCTAAACCCTAAACCCTAAACCCTAAACCCTAAACCCTAAACCCTAAACCCTAAACCCTAAACCCTAAACCCTAAACCCTAAACCCTAAACCCTAAACCCTAAACCCTAAACCCTAAACCCTAAACCCTAAACCCTAAACCCTAAACCCTAAACCCTAAACCCTAAACCCTAAACCCTAAACCCTAAACCCTAAACCCTAAACCCTAAACCCTAAACCCTAAACCCTAAACCCTAAACCCTAAACCCTAAACCCTAAACCCTAAACCCTAAACCCTAAACCCTAAACCCTAAACCCTAAACCCTAAACCCTAAACCCTAAACCCTAAACCCTAAACCCTAAACCCTAAACCCTAAACCCTAAACCCTAAACCCTAAACCCTAAACCCTAAACCCTAAACCCTAAACCCTAAACCCTAAACCCTAAACCCTAAACCCTAAACCCTAAACCCTAAACCCTAAACCCTAAACCCTAAACCCTAAACCCTAAACCCTAAACCCTAAACCCTAAACCCTAAACCCTAAACCCTAAACCCTAAACCCTAAACCCTAAACCCTAAACCCTAAACCCTAAACCCTAAACCCTAAACCCTAAACCCTAAACCCTAAACCCTAAACCCTAAACCCTAAACCCTAAACCCTAAACCCTAAACCCTAAACCCTAAACCCTAAACCCTAAACCCTAAACCCTAAACCCTAAACCCTAAACCCTAAACCCTAAACCCTAAACCCTAAACCCTAAACCCTAAACCCTAAACCCTAAACCCTAAACCCTAAACCCTAAACCCTAAACCCTAAACCCTAAACCCTAAACCCTAAACCCTAAACCCTAAACCCTAAACCCTAAACCCTAAACCCTAAACCCTAAACCCTAAACCCTAAACCCTAAACCCTAAACCCTAAACCCTAAACCCTAAACCCTAAACCCTAAACCCTAAACCCTAAACCCTAAACCCTAAACCCTAAACCCTAAACCCTAAACCCTAAACCCTAAACCCTAAACCCTAAACCCTAAACCCTAAACCCTAAACCCTAAACCCTAAACCCTAAACCCTAAACCCTAAACCCTAAACCCTAAACCCTAAACCCTAAACCCTAAACCCTAAACCCTAAACCCTAAACCCTAAACCCTAAACCCTAAACCCTAAACCCTAAACCCTAAACCCTAAACCCTAAACCCTAAACCCTAAACCCTAAACCCTAAACCCTAAACCCTAAACCCTAAACCCTAAACCCTAAACCCTAAACCCTAAACCCTAAACCCTAAACCCTAAACCCTAAACCCTAAACCCTAAACCCTAAACCCTAAACCCTAAACCCTAAACCCTAAACCCTAAACCCTAAACCCTAAACCCTAAACCCTAAACCCTAAACCCTAAACCCTAAACCCTAAACCCTAAACCCTAAACCCTAAACCCTAAACCCTAAACCCTAAACCCTAAACCCTAAACCCTAAACCCTAAACCCTAAACCCTAAACCCTAAACCCTAAACCCTAAACCCTAAACCCTAAACCCTAAACCCTAAACCCTAAACCCTAAACCCTAAACCCTAAACCCTAAACCCTAAACCCTAAACCCTAAACCCTAAACCCTAAACCCTAAACCCTAAACCCTAAACCCTAAACCCTAAACCCTAAACCCTAAACCCTAAACCCTAAACCCTAAACCCTAAACCCTAAACCCTAAACCCTAAACCCTAAACCCTAAACCCTAAACCCTAAACCCTAAACCCTAAACCCTAAACCCTAAACCCTAAACCCTAAACCCTAAACCCTAAACCCTAAACCCTAAACCCTAAACCCTAAACCCTAAACCCTAAACCCTAAACCCTAAACCCTAAACCCTAAACCCTAAACCCTAAACCCTAAACCCTAAACCCTAAACCCTAAACCCTAAACCCTAAACCCTAAACCCTAAACCCTAAACCCTAAACCCTAAACCCTAAACCCTAAACCCTAAACCCTAAACCCTAAACCCTAAACCCTAAACCCTAAACCCTAAACCCTAAACCCTAAACCCTAAACCCTAAACCCTAAACCCTAAACCCTAAACCCTAAACCCTAAACCCTAAACCCTAAACCCTAAACCCTAAACCCTAAACCCTAAACCCTAAACCCTAAACCCTAAACCCTAAACCCTAAACCCTAAACCCTAAACCCTAAACCCTAAACCCTAAACCCTAAACCCTAAACCCTAAACCCTAAACCCTAAACCCTAAACCCTAAACCCTAAACCCTAAACCCTAAACCCTAAACCCTAAACCCTAAACCCTAAACCCTAAACCCTAAACCCTAAACCCTAAACCCTAAACCCTAAACCCTAAACCCTAAACCCTAAACCCTAAACCCTAAACCCTAAACCCTAAACCCTAAACCCTAAACCCTAAACCCTAAACCCTAAACCCTAAACCCTAAACCCTAAACCCTGAACCCTGAACCCTGAACCCTGAACCCTGAACCCTGAACCCTGAACCCTGAACCCTGAACCCTGAACCCTGAACCCTGAACCCTGAACCCTGAACCCTGAACCCTGAACCCTGAACCCTGAACCCTGAACCCTGAACCCTGAACCCTGAACCCTGAACCCTGAACCCTGAACCCTGAACCCTGAACCCTGAACCCTGAACCCTGAACCCTGAACCCTGAACCCTGAACCCTGAACCCTGAACCCTGAACCCTGAACCCTGAACCCTAAAACCCTAAACCCTCAACCCTCAACCCTCAACCCTCAACCCTAAAACCAAGACCCCAGACCCCAGACCCCAGACCCGCGAACCGCGAACCCCGAACCCCGACCCCCGAACCCCGAACCTCGAACCCCAGACCCCAGACCCCAGAGCCCAGAGCCCAGAGCCCAGAGCCCTAAGCCCTAAGCCCTAAGCCCGAAGCCCGAAGCCCGAACCCCGAACCTCGAACCCCGAACCCCGAAACCCCGAACCCCGAATCGCAAACTATTTGAACTTGTTCGATAAACATATTCGGTTTTTAAATATCTTAGTTATTCATTTTTTAGATATTAATAAATTAGAATTATGTTATTCCAATTAAGCTTGGACGAATAGAAACAATTATTTTGTGATAAAACAAAAGGTTATAACAATTTCAAATAAATTATTATTTAAACAGTAATAATTATTTGCATTGCTCAGGCTAATAAATTCATTTTTAGAATATATTACTTATTAATTTTTAGAATATTAATAAATTATCATTACTTTATTTTGAAGAAGACTATATCCATAGAAACAGTTATTTTATGACAAAATAAATGGTCATAACTATTTGAAATGAATAATTGTTCAAATTGTTATAACTAATTAAACCAGTTTGGTAAATAAATTTATTTTTTAAATCTCTTATTAATTTCTAAAATATTAATAAATTAATATTATTTTATTCCAAACAAACTTATATGAACAAAAACAATTGTTTTATGACAAAACAAAGTGTTATAATGATTTGAAATAGATAATTATTCATATAGCCTTAACTATTTGAATTGATTTGCAAACAAATTTATTTTTTAAATCTCTTAGTTATTAATTTCATAATATTATTATATTAGTATTATTTTATTTCGAATAAGCTTGTATGAACATAAATAATTGTTTTATGACAATACAAAAAGTTATAATAATTTGAAATATATAATTACTTAAATAGTCATAACTGTTTGAACTAGTTCAGTAGACAAATAATCTTCTACTTATTAATTTTTGAAATATTAAAAACTTAGTATTATTTTATTCCAAATAGGCTCGTATGACGAAAAACAATTGTTTTATGGCAAAACGAACTTCATAACAATTTTAAATAGATAATTGTTCAAATAGCCATAACTATTTGAACTTATTCAATAAACTGATTTATTTTTTAAATCTCTAACTTCTTAATTTTTGAAATATTAATAAATTAATATTATTTTATTTTGGATAAGCTTTTATAACCTAAAACAATTGTTTTATGATAAAACAAAAGGTCATAATGATTTTAAATAGATAATTGTTCAAATAGTTATAACTATTTGAACTTATTTGGTAAACATATTTATTTTTTAAAATTCCTTACTTATTAATTTTTTGATTGTTAATAAAATAGTATTATTTTATTTTGAAAATGAATGTACGAACTAAAACAATTATTTTATGACTAAACAAAAGATCATAACAATTTGAAATAGATAATTATTCTAATAGTCTTCATAATTTGAACTGGTTTGGCAAACACATTTATTTTTTAAATTTCTTACTTATTAATTTTTAGAATATTATTAATTTAGCAATAATTTTCTCCAAATACGTTTGTATGAACATAAACAATTGTTTTATGACAAAACAAAGATCATATCGATTTGACTTAGATAATCATTCAAAGAGTCATAACTATTTTAACTGGTCTGGTAAGCAGATTTAGTTTTTAAATCTCTTATTAATTTATGAAATATTAATAAATTAGTATTATTTTATTCTAAATAATTTTGTATGAATAGAAATAATTGTTTTATGACAAAACAAAATATTATAACAATTTAAAGTAGATAATAGCTCAAATGAACATGACTATTTAAACTTGTTCGGTAAATAGATTTATTTTTTAAATCTTAAACTTATTAATTTTATAATATTAATAAATTAATATTATTTTATTTTGAACAAACTTGTATGAATAGAAACAATTATTTTATTCTAAAATAAAAGATCATAACGATTTGAAATAAATAATTGTTTAAATAGTCATAACTATTTGAAATTGCTTAGGAAACAGATTTATTTTTTAAATCATTTACTTATTAATTTTTGAAATTTTAATAAATTAATATTATTTTTTTACAAATAAGCTTTTGTTAATAGAAATAATTGGTTTATGATGACAAAAAAAAGGTCATAATGATTTGAAATAGATAATTGTTCAAATAGTCATAACTATTTAAATGTGTTCAGAAAATAGATTTATATTTTAAACTTTTACTCATTAATTTTTGGAATATTAGTAAATTTCTATTGTTTTATTCAAAATAAGCTTGTATGAATAGAAACAATTGTTTTGTGACAAAACAAAAGGTCATAATGATTCAATAGATAATTACTCAAATAGTGATAACTATTTAAACTTGTTTAATAAACAGATTCATTTTTTAAATCTCTTAAACATTAATTTTTGGAATATTAATAAGTTAGTATTATTTTATTTTGAATAAGCATATATGAATTGATACAATTATTTTATGATAAAACAAAAGGTCATAATGATTTGAAATAGATAATTATTCAAATAGTTATACTATTTGAACTTGTTCGGTAAACCTATTTATTTTTTAAATCTTTTACTTATTAATTGTTGAAATATTAATAAATTAATATTATTTTAATTGTTTTAAGTTTGTATGAACACAAATAATTGTCTTATGACAAAACAAAAAGTCATAACGATTTGAAATAAATAATTGTTCAAATAGTCATAACTATTTGAACTTATTCGGTAAGTAGACTTTAAATAAGCTTGTATGAATAAAAAATTATTTTACGACAAAAGAAAAGGTTATTGCAATTTGAAATAGAAAATTGTTCAAATAGTCATAACTATTTGAACTTTTTCAGTAAATAGATTCATTTTTTAAATCTCTTGCTTATTAATTTTTGGAATATTAATAATTGGAATTATGTTATTCCAAATAAGCTTGTACAAATAGAAACAATTATTTTGTGACAAAACAAAAGCTTATAACAATTTAAAATAGATAATTGTTCAAAGAGTCATAATTGTTTGTATTGGTCAGGCTAATAGATACATTTTGTAAACTGTTACTTATTATTTTTCAGAATATAAATAAATTAATATTACTTTATACCTAACAAGACTGTATGAACAAAAACAATTGTTTTATGACAAAATAAATGGTCATAACGACTTTAAATAAATAATTGTTTAAATAGTTATAACTAATTAAACTGGTTTGACAAATAGATTTATTTTTTAAATCTCTTATTAATTTTAAAATATTAATAAATTGATATTATTTTATTCCAAACAAACTTATATGAACAAAAACATTTGTTTTGTGACAAAAAAAAAGTAATAATGATTTGAAATAGATAATTGTTCAAATAGTCATAATTATTTGAACTAGTTCAGCAAATAGAATTATTTTTTTAAATCTTTTACTTATTAAATTTTTTAATGTTAATAAATTAGTGTTATTTTATTCTGAATAAGCTTTTATGAATTGAAATAATTGTTTTATGACTAAACAAAAGGTCCGAATGATTTGAAATAAATAATTATTTTAATAGTCTTAACTATTTAAATTGGTTAGGTAAACATATTTATTTTTTAAATCTCTCACTTATTAATTTTGGAATATGATTAAATTACAATTATTTTAATTTAAATACACTAGTATAAAAAGAAACAATTTTTCTATGACAAAATAAATATTATAATGATTTGAGATAGATAATTGTTCAAATGGTCATAACTATTTGAACTGGCTCGATAAATAGATTTAGTTTTTAAATCTCTTATTAATTTTTAAAATATTAATAAATCAGTATTATTTTATTTTGAATAATTCTATATGAACAGAAACAATTATTTTATGACAAAACAAAAAGTCATAATGATTAGAAATAGATAATTGTTCAAATAGACATAACTATTTTAACTTGTTCGGTAAACAAATTTATTTTTTAAATATGCTACCTATTAATTTGTAGAATATTAATAAATTAGTATAATTTTTTTCAAATATAATATGAATAAAAATAGTTATTTTATGACAAATTTACTTGGCAAACAGATTTATTTTTTTAATATTTACTTATTAATTTTTGAAATATTAATAAATTAGTATTATTTTATTTCGAATAAACTTATATGAACAGAAACAATTGGTTTGTGACAAAACAAAAGGTCATAACTATTTAAAGTAAATAATTGTTCAAATAGTCATAACTATTTGAAGGTGATCAAAAAATAAATTTATTTTTTAAATTTTTACTTATTAATTTTTGAAATATTCGTAAATTTATATTATTTTAATCAAAATAAACTTGTATGAATATAAATAATTGTTTTATGACAAAACAAAAGGTCATAATGATTTGAAATAGATAATTGTTCAAATTGCCAAACTATTTGAACTTGTTCAACAAACAAATTCTTTTTTTTAAATATTAGAAAATTAGTATTATTTTATTTTGAATAAACCTATATGAACTGATACAATTTTTTTATGATGAAACAAAAAGTTATAATGATTTCAAATCGATAATTAATCAAATAGTTATGAATATTTAACTTGTTTGGTAAACATATTCATTTAAAACTTTTACTTATTAATTTTAAAATCTTTTACTTATTAATTGTCAAAAAATTGTTTTATGACAAAACGAAAGGTCATAATGATTTGAAATAAAGAATTGTTCATATAGCCTTAACTATTTCAACTAGTTGACAAACAAATTTATTTTTTAAATCTCTTAGTTATTAATTTTTAGAATATTATTACATTAGTATTATTTTATTCTGTATAAACTTGTATGAACAAAAATAATTGTTTTATGACATAATAAAGGTTATAACAATTTGCAAATATAATTGTTCAAATAGTCATAACTATTTGAACTGGTTCTGTAAATAGATTTGTTTTTTTAATCTCCTACTTATTAATTTTTAAAATATTAGTAAATTAGAATTATTTTATTCCGAGTAGGATTGTATGATGAAAAACAATTGTTTTATGACAAAACAAAAGTTCATTAAGATTTGAAATAGATAATTGTTCAAATGGCCATAGTTATTTGAACTGATTTAATAAACTGATTTATTTTTGAAATATTTAACTTATCAATTTTTGAAATGTTAATAAACTGATATTATTTTATTTTGGATATGCTTTTTATGCACTAAAACAATTGTTTTATGATAAAATAAAAGGTCATAATGATTTTAAATAGATAATTGTTCAAATAGTCATAACGATTGAAACTTATTCAGTAAACAAATTTATTTTTTTAATTTCTTACTTATTAATTTTCTAAATGCTAATAAATTAGTATTATTATATTCTAAATAAGCATGTATGAAGTGAAACAATTATTTTATGACTAAACAAAATTCAGAATAATTTGAAATAGATAATTGTTCTAATAGTCTTAACTATTTGAATTGATTCAGCAAACACATTTATTTTCTTAAATCCTTCTTAATTTTTGAAATAGTGATAAATTGGCATTATTTTACTCTGAATAGAAATAATTATTTTATGATAAAATATAATGTCATAACAATTTGAAATAAATAATAGTTCAAATGGACATGACTATTTGAACTTTTTCAATAAATAGATTTACTTTCAAACTTATCAACTTTTAGAATATTAATAAATTAGTATTATTTTATTCCGAATAAACTTGCTTAAATAGAAACAATTGTTTTATGATAAAATAAAAGATCATAATATTTGAAATAAATAATTGTTCACAAATTTATTTTTTAAATACTTTACTTATTAATTTTTGGAATATTAATAAATTAGTGTTATTTTATTTTGAATAAACTTGTATGAATAGAAAAAATTGCTTTATGACAAAATAAATGGTCATAATGATTTGAAATAGATAGTTGTTCAAATAGTCATAACCAAGTGAACGTGTTCACAAAATATATTTACTTTTAAAATTTTTACTTATTAATTTTTGGAATATTAATAAATTTATATTATTTTATTTAAAATAAGCTTACATGAACAAAATCAATTATTTTATGACAAAAAAAAGATCATAATGTCTTGAAATAGATAATTGTTCAGATAGTTATAACAATTTTGAATTTGTTTGGTAAATAGATTCATTTTTTAATTCTTTTACTCATTAAATTATTATTATTTTATTTCAAATAAGCTTATATTAATTGAAACAATTGTTTTATTACAAAATAGAAGGTCATGATGATTTGAAAGAGACAATTATTCAAATAGTCATAACTATTTAAACTTGTTTGATTAACATATTTATTTTTTTAAATGTTTTACTTATTAATTGTTGAAATATTAATAAAATAATATTATTTTAATCTGAATAAGCTTGCATGAATAGAAACAATTATTTTATGACAAAACAAAAAGTCATAACAATTTAAACTTGTTTGGCAAATAGGTTTATTTGTTAAATCTTTTACTTATTCATTGTCTTAATATTAATAAATTTATATTATTTTATTTGAAATAAGGTTGTATGAATAGAGGAAATCATTTTATGAGAAAACAAAGGTTACAGTGATTTCAAATAATAATTATTCAAATAGTCATAGTTATTTAAATTGGTTTAGTAAAAAGGTCTATTTTTTAAATCTCTTATTTATTAATTTTTAGAATATTAATAACTTAGTATAATTTTATTTTGAATGAGCTTATATGAATTGAAATAAATTTTTTTATGACAAAAGAAAAGTCATAATGATTTTAAATGGATAATTATTCAAATAACCATGACTATTTGATCTAGTTTGATAAATATATTTATTTTTAAAATTTTTTACTTATTAATTATCAAAATATAAATAAATTAGTATTATTTTAATCCTAATAAACTTGTATGAATAGAAACTATTATTTTATAACAAAACAAAAAGTCATAACAATTTAAAATAAACAATTACTCAAATCATAACTATTTGAACTTATCTGATAAAAAGATTTATTTTCTAGATCTATTATTAATTTTTAAAATATTAATAAAGTAGTATTAATTTATTTTAAACAAACTTATACGGACAAAAACATTTGTTTTATGACAAAATAAAATGTCATAATGATTTGAAATAGATGATTATTTAAATAATCATAATTATTTGAACTGGTTAGGTAAGCAAAATTATTTTTTAAATCTCTTATTAATTTTCAAAATATTAATAAATTCATTTTATTTTATTCCAAATAAGCTAGCATGAATTGAAAAAATTATTTTATGAGAAAACAAAAGGTTATAACGATTTCAAATAGATAATCGTTCACATAGTCTTAATTATTTGAACTGGTTTGACAAACAAATTTACCTTTTAAATCTCTTAGTTATTAATTTTCGAAGTGTTATTATATTAGTATTATTTTATTTCCAAAAAGCTTGTATGAACATGAATAATTGTTTTATGATAGAACAAAAGGTTAATTTTTTAAATAACTAATTCAAACTATACTTTTGTTCAAATAGTCATAACTATTTGAACGGGTTCGATAAATAGATTTATATTTTAAATTTCTTACTTATTAACTTTTGAAAGATTAATAAATTAGTATTATTTTATTCTAATAAGCTTGTATGATAAAAAAAAAATTGTTATATGACCAAACCAAAGGTAATATTGATTTCAAATCGATAATTGTTGAAATGGCTGTAATTATTTGAACTGATTCGGTAAATAAAATCATTTTTTAAATCACTTACTTATTAATTCTTAGAATATTAATAAGTTACTATTATTTTATTTTGAATAAGCTTGTATGAATTGAACCACTTGTTTTAGGACTAAACAAAAGGTCATAATGATTTTAAATAGATAATTGTTCAAATAGTCGTAACTATTTGAATTTGTTTAGTAAAAAATTAATTTTTTTAAACTTTTGCTTATTAATTTTTTGAAATATTAAGAAATTAGTATTATTTTATTTTGGATAAGCTTTTATGAACTGAAACAATTATTTTATGTCAAAACAAAAGGCATGATAATTTTAAATAAATAAATGTTCAAATAGTTATAACTATTTGAACTTGTTCGATAAATAGATTTATTTTTTCAAATCTTTTACTTATTAATTTTTTGAATATTAATAAATTTGGACATAATTATGATAAAAAAAATAATTTGAAGGTCATAACAATTTGAAATAGATA
Organism: Durio zibethinus; assembly: GCF_047325235.1. Taxonomy (NCBI): domain Eukaryota; kingdom Viridiplantae; phylum Streptophyta; class Magnoliopsida; order Malvales; family Malvaceae; genus Durio; species Durio zibethinus. The sequence continues at coordinate 16,136 of NC_143185.1, forward strand.
ATCGTTCAAATAGTTATAATTATTTTAAATGATTCGGTAAACAAATTTTATTTTTAAAATTTTTTAGTTATTGATTTAGGAAGTATTAATAAATTAGTATTATTTTATTCATCTAAGTATGTATGAACTAAAACAATTGTTTTATGACAAATCAAAAGGTTATAATGATTTAAAATAGACAATGTTCAAATAGTAATAACTATTTGTACTTGTTCGATAAATAGATTTATTTTTTAAAATCTCTTTTTTATTAATTTTTTGAATGTCAATAAATTAGTTTTAATTTATTCTGAATAAGCTTGTATGAATTGAAACAATTGTTTTATAACTAAATAAAAGGTCAGAATGATTTGAAATAGATAATTATTCTAATAGTCTTAACCAATTGAACTGATTTAGTAAACAAATTTATATTTTAAATCTCTTACTTATTAATTATTGAAATATTATTAAATTATTATTATTTTAATCTAAATAAGCTTATATGAACAAAACAATTGTTTTATGACAAAAGAAATAGTCATAACGATTTGAAATAGATAATCATTCATATAGTCTTAATTATTTGAACTAGTTTGGCAATTAAATTTGTTGGCCTTGAATTGATTAAGAGTTTTGATTTGACAAAACAAAAATTTGTTTGACTTGAATCAATCTTTTTTAAGCTTAAATTGAACATTTTTTCACCTTTCTATGTTGCCAAAATCCATTTGAGAACCAAAACAAGTCAAATTCTAGAAATAAAACCTAATTAGTGCATGTTTTGATAAAAGGGATCGATCCCCTAAGGGAAGGGATAGATCCCCTCCTTACCAGATCGATCCCCTAGCAAAAGGGATCGATCTTGTTTTCTTCCAAAATCAAAATTCTTCAAGTTTTAGCAAAAACTAATCGATCCCATCCCTATAAGAATCGATTGGCTGGGGTTTCAAGCTGACCAGATCGATCCCCTCATTCAAGGGATCGATCACTTTTTCATACAAAAAGTTTTCATCGTTCAAATTTCCAAAAAAGGGATCGATCCCCCTCACATAGGGGATCAATCACCTAAGGCAAGAGATTGATCCCTTTTTTAAAGAGATCGATCGGTTGCTCAAACAGAATGCTTCCAAATTTGAAAATCCAAAAAAAAGAGCAATACCCCACATAGAGGATCGATCACCTAAAGAATGGATCAATTAGGTAGATTACCTGATCGATCGAGTAAGGCTTTTCAAGCTCAAAATCATGCCTTCTCAAGCCTAAACCAATCAATCCCCTAAATGAGGTGATCGATCCCTTGAAGGCTAGAAACTCCTAACGGCTATTTTTTTATGAAATTTTTGTAGGTTTGAAGCATTAAATGCAATCCAACGGCTCTCAACTTCTTCCTACCTATAAATAAAGCATTCCACTGCAGATCAAATGTAACAAGAGCCAAATAAACTTATTGCTATTCACCTACCAATTTACTTAAGCATTCAATGCTATTCCTAGTTAAAAAAGTGTAGAATTCATATCGATTTTTCTCTATTTTCTTGTCTATACTATTGTGTACTTCAACTTAGCAAACACCCAACCTTTGAGAGGTTTTTAGAGTTTGCAAAACACTTTAAAAATTTTGTATTGTGAGTTTGTAAGCTTAAAGGGGAGGATAACCCTTAAGAGTGTGTAGTGTTGAGTCTGTAAAGCTTTGAAAAGCTTGGTTGTAATCTTTAACACATAGTAGATTAAAATCATTGGCAATAGAGTCTAAGGGAAAGGACATAGGTGCCTAAGGAAATATTGAACCTCTATAAATCTCGTTATCAAATTCTCTAACCCTTTCTCTTGTTTACTTTCAATTGTTATGCTTATTTGCTTAGATAATTTGTTTAGCTAAACTTGTGCTTATTGAATATTGTTTTTAAAAATTTTATTAAAACTAATTCACCCCCCTCTTGGTTTATTCCAAGTCTTTGAGCTAACAATGGGTATCAGAGCTAGTACTTTGTATGTTTAACAACCCAAGAATGATCCTGAAAATGCCTTAAAGAAATATGGTAATCAATGTGGAATAACCATCCTCAAGCTACAACAATTATAATGGCCAACAAGAAATATGTCTCATGGCTAATGAACTAGTTACAACATCTCTTGGAAGTGAAGGGCATTCAATTATAAGACCCTATCTCTTTGTTGGTGATAACTACTCCTATTGGAAGACTAGGATGAGGTTGTTCATTCAAGCTAATGATTATGAAGTTTGGAGGGTCATTGTAAATGGTCCTCAAATTCTAATGAAGATGGTGGATGGTAGGGAGGTGATCAAGCTAGAGAGTGAATGAGATGTCAGTGATATGAAGATGGCTCAACTCAATGCCAAAGTAATGCATACATTCTTTTATGCATTAGGTCAAACGAGTACAATAGAGTTTTTTTGTGTGAAAATACAAAGGAAATTTGGGATAAGTTAGCTATCACTCATGAAGGTACAAATCAAGTGAAGGAGATAAAAATTGGCATGCTAACACATGATTATAAGTTATTCAAGATGAAACCAAATGAAACCATTAGTGAGATGTCAAACTGCTTCATCGATGTCATTAACGGTTTAAAGGCTCTTAGGAAGACTTACTCAAATGTGAAGATGGTGAAGAAAATTCTCAATAGTCTACTAAAGAGTTGGGAAGTCAAAGTGACAGCCATTGAAGAGTCCAAAGATCCTCATACACTCTCTTTGGATGAACTAATGGGTTCTCTACTCACCTATGAAATGAAGATCAAAAGGGGACAAGAACCAATAAAAAAATGACATTGCTCTCAAATCTACCTTTCAAGAAGATGAATAAAATTTTGGATAAAAAAAAGATCATGAAGATGAAGAGATGGCCATGTTTGTAAAAAGATTCAAGAAGATTATGAGGATGACCAGGTTCTTAAGTAGAAGAGAAATGGATCAAATTATTTGCTATGAATGTAATAAACCAGGTCATATTAAATTTGATTATCCTTTTGTGGAAAAAACATAACATGACAAAGCCATAGCTTATGTGTTCATCATGTTTGAAAAATGCTTGAATAATCCTTGTTAGGACATGATGATAATTGAACCTTATTGCTCATTAGTATTCATGCTTTATTATATACATATGAGCTTTTGGTTCTTGTTTAGATAGGACAACTTATGAAAGATTAATATTATCATTTATGCATGTATGGAATAAATCTTTCGTATGCTTGGAGTATGTGTGCTCTATGAAAGTTGATGAATAAAATTGCTAACAATTGGTATCAAAATTGCTAAAGAATTTTTTTTTAAACTTTCATAGACACTTTGTTTATGTGCCTATCCTTGATATAGCTTATACCTTTCAAGCAAAATTGTGTGTGCCTTAAATTGATTAATCCTTATTTTGAAAAAAAGGAGAAATTTTAGAATACAATTTTGCTTGATTTGTTTTGTTATAACAATTGGTATGCTTTGTGATAACATAACATATCTTTAACAATTGCTATTCTTAACAATTGGTATGAACTTGTATGCATGTGCTTGAATTTATGCTTAATTGCTAATGATGTTTTAAATTTTAAGCACATTTCATGAAAACATGTTGTAAGAGTAGCATGCATAATATTCTTTTATCTCTTTACTCATAACAATCATGATATGAATGATTTTGTGCTAGAATGCTAAAAATTGGATACATTTATACTATTATACTTTTGTGCTTGAATACATATATGTTAACTTCATTGTGCATATTACACTTGATTACATGCATTTAAAACACTCTTGATATTATTGGTATCAAGCATTTTATCTCATGCCTTGAATTAATCTCTCTTTCTTTAGAAATGACAAAAAGGGGGAGAGGGTTTAGAGATATTTCTTTTTGTATGCTTATAACAATTGATATAAGAGCTTTAACATTTGGTAGAAAAGAGCTTAAACAATAAGGGGGAGAAATGTTTCATGAATATATTTGTTAATGATGCCTTTTTATGTTTATTTGCTCATTAATATGCTCATACATTTTTGCTATGACAAAAAAGGGGAGAAATATCATATGGACAAATGTGCTTGTGCTCGACATGCATATGTTTGATTGTGCTTATTTGATATATTTGACTAACATATGTTTGTTGAGTTGTGTTGAATTAAGATGCATAAATTGAGGGGGAGTTTTGCCACACATTACTTAAAGAGGAGTTTTTCAAAATGTTTTTCAAAATCTTAAATGTTTCAAAGAAAGCTTTTCATCAAGCAAATTTATCTTTAAGTTTTGTCACATGAAAAAGGGGGAGATTGTTAGCCTTGAATTGATCCTCATTTTGAAATGACAAAACATTAAACTAAATAAGCTTGATCAAGATTTTGAAAAAGATTTATTTAGTACATGTTCTTAAGTTTTATATTTTGGTACTAAATAAATAATATGATTTTCAAAGCTTCAACAAACCTTTCTTTGTTTTCATATTTCTCAAACCAAATCTACCTTTAAAGATTATTTATTTGAGCTTAGATAAAAGTCTAATTGTTGTTTTTAAAGTGAACTTATTCATTTTGGACTTAATACAGTTTTGATAAATTGGTTTTGAGAAATAGATTAACCTAAGAAAGCTATTTTACAAGAACAAAGTTTTCCAACATTGAACTTATTTTATTTTTTTGTATTAATTCACAAAGTTTTAATATTTGAATTTTATATGGTTGGAAAGCTCTTTGAGTCTACTTTCTAAGGGACAAACAAAATCAAAATCCAAATTTTCTAAGAAAAGATTTTGAATTTTTACTAGACACTTTGTAGTTGTCAGAAAAACTGCACAAGGGGTAATTTTGAAAATTCACTATAATTCATACTTAATGAATTAGGTGATGAATTCCACATAGATAGAAAGCCCTTTACGTCTAGTTTCTAAATCTTTAAACAGTTTGTGATTTGGATTTATATAACTCAAGATATAATCAAATTTGTGAGTGGAGTGCAAAATAGGAAACAACCATTCAACCATTTATAGGATCGATCCCCTCATGGAAGGGATGATCAGGTCATATTTTTTAAGCACGAAATGGCATAAAACTTGAACCAATCCATCCCCTCAAGGAAGGGATAAATCGGGTCTAGGTAGAATCACACCAATGACTATTTTTTCATGCTTTCAATGGCTATTTTCTTCTCCTAAGCATCCCCAACGGCTACTCTTTCAATTTCTCTATAAATTGGGCACTCCAACACACCAAGATTGATGAATCAAAAGAGCAAAAGCCAACAAGCCATATTTTCATTCTATTAAATAATCAAGAGTTTTTAGAGCTTCAAAGTCTATATCTTTGTATTTATTGTATCCAAATTATATTTGTTGTTCATTCATCATTTTCTTGCACTTAAACTTAGCATACACTTTGCCTTAGAGAGGTTGTTCTTTTTATTGCAAAATTACCTTTGATATACAAGGGTGAAAGAGAACAAGAGGTAAGGTATCCTCTTGAGAGCTTTGTAGTGAGATTGGGTAAAATACTACAAAGGGTAGAGGTTTCTATCTTAAGCCTTAGAAAAAAAAATATAGGTTGTATTTTCAATTCAAGAATAGTGGATTGAAGCCTTAGTGTGGACAACCAAGAAGATAGGATGTAGGTGCCTTGTGGAGAATGATTGAACCTCTATAAATCATTGTGTTTGATTTCTCTATCCCTATCTCCTTTCAATTTATTGTTGTTTATATTTTATTTTGGGTTCATTAATTATTATTGGTTGCATTATATTTTCATCAAAAGTGCTTATTGTTTTAATTTCCATTCAACTATATTGAAATCATTGTTTGGGAAGAATTTGGAGAGATCCAATTCACCCCTTCTTGAATCACCATCTCACCTAAAAAGCTAACATGATAAAACAAAATATCATAACAACTTGAAATAAGTAATTGTTCAAATAGTCGTAACTATTTGAACTCGTTTAGTAAACATATTTATTTTTTAAATCTTTTAATTATTAATTTTAGAGTATTAATAAATTATTATTATTTTATTTCGAATAAGCTTGTTTGAATAGAACAAATTGGTTTATGAAAAAGAAATGGTCATAATAATTTGAAATAGATAATTGTTCAAATAGTCATAACTATTTGAACGTGTTCATAAAATATATTTATTTTTTAAATTTTTACTTATCAATTTTTGGAATATTGATAAATTTATATTATTTTATTCGAATTAAGCTTGCATATACAAAATCAATTGTTTTATGACAAAACAGAAGGTCATAATGTTTTGAAATAGATAATTTGTCAAATACTCATAACTATTTGAACTTGTTGAGTAAATAGATTTGTTTTTTAATTCTCTTACTCTTTAATTTTCAAAATATTAATAAATTAGTATTATTTTATTTCAAATAAACTTATATGAACTGAAATAATTATTTTATTACAAAACAAAAGGTCATAATGATTTGAAATATATAATTATTCAAATAGTCATGACTATTTAAACTTGTTCGATAAATATATTTATTTTTTAAAATCTTTTACTTACTAATTATCAAAATATTAATAAATTAATATTATTTTAATCCAAATAAGCTTATATGAACAAAAAAAATTGTTTTATGATAAAACAAAAAGTCATAATGATCTGAAATAAATAATTATTCAAATAGTCATAACGATTTGAACTTTTTCAGTAAACAAATTTATTTTTTAAATCTTTTACTTATTAATTGTCTTGATATTAAGAAATTTGTATTATTTTATTCACAATAAGCTTGTATGAACAAAAAAAAGTCATTTATGACAAAACAAAAGGTTATAGTGATTTCAAATAAATAATTGTTCAAATAGTCCTAATTATTTAAACTTGTTTGGCAAACAGGTTCATTTTTTAAATCTCTTAGTCATTATTTTTTGGAATATTAATAGCTTACTATTATTTTATTTCAAATAAGCTTATATGAACTAAACTATATAATATTCAAATAGTCATGATTATTTGCTCTAGTTCAGTAAGTGAATTTATTTTTGAAATTTTTTACTTATTAATTGTCAAAATATTAATAAATTAGTATTATTTTAATCCAAATAAGCTTATATGAACATAAACTATTGTTTTATAATGAAACAAAAAGTCATAATAATTTGAAATAAATAATTGCTTAAATAGTCATAACTATTTGATTTTTTTATAAATGACTTATTTTTAAATCTCTTATTAATTTTTGAAATATTAATAGATTAGTATTATTTTATTCCAAACAAATGTATATAAACAAAAACATTTGTTTTATGATAAAACAAATGGTTGTAACAATTTGAAATATATAATTATTCAAATAATCATAATTATCTGAACTAGTTAGGTAAATAAAAATATTTTTTAAATCTCTTATTAATTTTTGAAATATTAATAAATTCATTTTGTTTTATTCCAAATAAGCTAGTATGAATTGAAAAAAATTATTTTATTCCAAACAAAAGGTAATAATGATTTGAAATAGATAATTGTTGAAATGGCCATAATTATTTGAACTGATTCGATAAACATATTCACTTTTTAAATCACTTACTTATTAATTTTTAGAATATTAATAAATTAGTATTATTTTATTTCAAATAAACTAGTATGAACTAAAATAATTGTTTTATGATAGAATAAAAGGTCATAATGATTTTAAATAGACAATTGTTTAAATAGTTGTAAGTATTAGAATTTGTTTGATAAACAAATTTATTTTTTTAAACTCTTGCTTACTAATTTTGGAAATATTAAGAAATTAGTATTATTTTATTTTGGATAAGCTTTTATGAATTGAAACAATTGTTTTATGTCAAAACAAAAAGGTCATAACAATTTTAAATAAATAATTATTCAAAAAATTTTAACTATTTTAGGTTGTTCGGTAGACAAATTCATTTTTTCAAAGCTTTTGCTTATTAATTTATTGAAATGTAAATAAATTTTGATTATTTTATTTCAAATAAGCTTGTAAGATATGAAACAAATATTTTATGATTAAACAAGAAGTCAGAACGATTTGAAATAGATAATTAGTCTAATAATTTTAGCTATTTGAATTTGTTCGACAAACACATTTATTTTTTAAATCTCTTACTTATTAATTTTTGAAATATTATTAAATTAGCATTATTTTTAATCGAATAAGCTTCTATGATCAAAAACAATTGTTTTATGACAAAACAATGATTTTAACAATTTGAGATTAATAATTGTACAGATAGTCATAACTATTTAAACTGGTTCGATAAACAGATTTATTTTTTAGATTTGTTGCTTATTAATTTTTGAAATATTAATAAATTAGTATTATTTTATTTCAAATAAGCTTGCATGATAAAAAACAATTGTTTTATGAAAAAACAAAAGGTCATAACAATTTGTAATAGATAATCGTTCAAATGGCCATAATTATTTTAACCAATTTAGTAAACAGATTCATTTTTTAAATTTCTTACTTAATAATTTAGGAAATATTAATAAAAGTAGTATTATTTTATTATGGCTAAGCTTGTATTAACTGAAACAATTGTTTTATGATAAATCAAAAAGTTATAACAATTTTAACTAGACAAACGTTCAAAGAACTTATTTGGTAAAAAGATTTATTTTTAATATCTCTTTCTTTTTAATTTTTCAAATGTTAATAAATTAATATTAATTTATTTTGAATAAGCTTGTATGAACTGAAACAATTATTTTATGACTAAGCAAAAGGTCAGAACGATTTGAAATATGTAATTATTCTAATAGTCTTAACTATTTGAACTAGTTTGGCAAACACATTTATTTTTTAAATCTCTTATTTACTAATTTTTGGAATATAATTAAATTAGTATTATTTTAATCCGAATAAGCTTGTATGAAAAGAAACAGTTGTTTAATAATAAAATAAATATCATTACGATTTAAGATAGTTATTTGTTCAAATGGTCATAACTATTTGAACTTATTTGAAAAATAGATTTATTTTTTAAAATTTTTAAACATATTTGTTTTTAAAATTTTTTACTCATTAATTTTTGGAATATTAATAAATTAGTATTATTTTATTTTGAATATGTTTGTATGAACAGAAACAATTGGTTTATGACAAAACAAAAGGTCATTACTATTTGAAGTAGATAATTGTTTAAATAGCCATAACTATTTGAATTGTTCAAAAAACATATTTCTTTTTTTAATTTTTACTTATTAATTTTTGGAATATTAATAAATTTATATTATTTTATTTGAAATAAGCTTGACCAATTATTTTATGACAAAACAAAAGGTCATAATAATTTAAAATAGATATTTGTTCAAATAGTCAGAACTATTTGAACTTGTTCTATAAACAGATTCATATTTTAAATCTTTTACTTATTAATTTTTGGAATATTAATAAATTAGTATTATTTTATTTCGAATGAGCCTATATGAATTGATAGAATTGTTTTATGATGAAACAAAAAGTCATAATGATCTTAAATAAATAATTATTCAAATAGTTATGAATATTTGAACTAGTTTAGTAAACATATTTATTTTTAAAATCTTTTGCTTAATAATTGTCAAAATATTAATAAATTAATATTATTTTAATCCAAATAAGCTTGTATGAACAAAAACAATTGTTTTATACCAAAACAAAAAGTCATAACAATTTGAAATAAATAATTGTTCAAATGGTCATAACTATTTGAACTTATTTGATAAATATATTTATTTTTTAAATCTTTTACTTATTAATTGTCTGAATATTAATAAATTTGAATTATTTTGTATTGAAATAAACTTGTATGAATAGAAAAAAATTATTTTATGATAAAGAAAAGGTTATAGTGATTTGAAATAGGTAATTGTTCAAATAGTAATAACTATTTAAACTTGTTTGATAAACAGATTCAATTTTTAAATCTCTTACTTATTAATTTTTGGAATATTAATAAATTAGAATTATGTTATTCCAAATCAGCTTATACGAATAGAAACAATTGTTTTGTGACAAAAGAAAGATCATAACAATTTAAAATAGATAATTTTTAATATAGTTATAACTATTTGTACTGGTCAGGCCAACAGATTCATTTTTTAAATTTGTTACTTAGTAATTTTTAGAATATTAACAAATTAGCATTACTTTCTTTTGAATAGTATTGTATCAATAGAAACAACTATTCTATGACAAAACAAATGGTCAAACAATTTGAAATAAATAATTGTTCAAATTGTTATAACTAATTGAACTAGTTTGGTAAACAAATATATTTTTTAAATCTCTTATTAATTTTTAAAATATTAATAAATTAATATTATTTTATTTTGAACAAACATATACGGACAAAAATATTTGTTTTACGACAAAACAAAAAGTCATAACAATTTGAAATAGATAATTATTCATATAGCCTTAACTATTTGAATTGGTTTAGCAAATAAATTTATTTTTTAAATCTCTTAGTTATTAATTTTCATAATATTATTAGATTTATATTATTTTATTTTGAATAAACTTGTATGAACATAAATAATTGTTTTATGACAAAACAAAAGTTATAACGATTTGAAATATATAATTGCTCAAATAGTTATAACAATTTAAATTGGTTTAGTAAGCATATTTATATTTTAAATCACCTACGTATTAATTTTTGAAATATTAATAAATTAGTATTATTTTATTTTATTTTGAATAGGCTTTTATGATGAAAAAAAATTGTTTTAAGATAAAACAAAAGTTTATAACATTTTGAAATAGATAATTGTTCAAATAGTCATTATTAGTTGAACTGATTCGATAAACTTATTTATTTTTTAAATCACGAATTTCTCAATTTTCAAAATATTAATAAAGTAATATTATTTTATTTTGGATAAGTTTTTTTATCTGAAATAATTGTTTTAGAATAAAATAAAAGCTCATAATGCTTTTAAATAGATAATTGTTCAAATAGTCATAACTATTTGAACTTGTTCTGTAAACATATTTATTTTTTTTACATTCTTGCTTATTAATTTTTTGAATGTTAATACAATAATATTATTTTATTTTGAATAAGCATGTATGAACTGAAACAATTATTTTATAACTAAAGAAAAAGTCAGAATGATTTGAAATAGATAATTATTCTAATAGTCTTAATTATTTGAACTTGTTCGGCAAAAACATTTATTTTTTAAATCTTTTTCTTATTAATTTTTAGAAAATTATTAGTTTACAATATTTTACTTCGAATAAACTTGTATGAATAGAAACAATTATTTTATGACCAAAAAAAGATCATAACAATTTGAGATGGATAATTGTCTAAATAGTCATAGCTATTTGAACTTGTTTGGTAAACAGATTTAGTTTTTAAATCTCTTATTAATTTTTGAAATATTAATAAACTAGTATCATTTATTCTAAATAATTTTGTTTGAATAAAAAAATTGTTTTACAACAAAATAAAATGTCATAATGAATTGAAATAGATAATAGTTTAAAGGGACAAGACTATTTGAACTTGTTTGGTAAACAAATTTATTTTTTAAATCTCCAACTTATTAATTTTTAGAATATTAATAAATTAGTATTATTTTATTTTGAATAAATTTGTATGAACAGAAACAATTATTTTATGAAAAAAAAATCATAATGATTTGAAATAAATAATTGTTTAAATACTCATAACTATTCAAACTCGCTCGGTAAACAAATTTATTTTTCAAATCTTTGACTTATTAATTTTTAGAATTTTAATAAATTAGTATTATTTTATTCTAAATATGCTTTTATGCATAGAAACAATTGGTTTATGATAAAACAAAAGGTTATAACGATTTGAAATATATCATTGCTTAAATAGTTATAACTATTTGAATGTGTTTAGAAAACAAATTTATTTTTTAATTTTTGAATATTAATAAATTTAAATTATTTTATTTGAAATAAACTTGCATGAACATAACCAATTATTTTATGACAAAAAAAAAGGTCATAATGATTTGAAATATATAATTGTTCAAATAGTCATAACTATTTGAACGTGTTTAGCAAGTAAATTTATTTTTTAAATTTTTACTTATTAATTTTTTGAATATTAATAAATTTAAGCTATTTTATTCAAAATAAACTTGCATGACTAGAACCAATTGTTTTATGACAAAACAAAATATCCTAATGTTTTGAAATAAATAATTATTCAAATAGTCAACTATTTAAACTTATTCAGTAAACAAATTTTTTTTTTAAATTTTGTTACTCATTAATTTTTGGAATATTAATAAAGTAATACTATTTTACTTCAAATAAGCTTATATGAACTAAAAACAATTGTTTTATTACAAAAAAAAGATTAAAATGATTTGAAATTGATTATTATTCAAATAGTCATGACTATTTGAACTTGTTTGGTAAACATATTTATTTTTTAAAATCTTTTACTTATTAATTATCAAAATATTAATAAATGAATATTATTTTAATCCGAATAAACTTGTATGAATAGAAACAATTGCTTTATGTCAAAACAAAAAGTCATAATAAGTTGAAATAAATAATTTCTCGAATAGTCATCATGATTTAAACTTGTTTAGTAAACAAATTCATTTTTTAAAATCTTTTACTTATTAACTATCTTACTATTAATAAATTTGTATTATTTTATTCAAAATAAGCTTGTATGAATAGAAAAAATTATTTTATGATAAAACAAAAGGTTATAGCAATTTTAAATAGATAATTGTTAAAATAGTCATAAATATTTAAACTTGTTAAATAAACAGATTCATTTTTTAAATCTCCTTATTATTAATTTTTAGATTATTAATAAATTATTATTGTTTTATTTCAACTAAACTTATATGAGCTCAATCAATTCTTTTATGACAAACAAAAGATCATATCAATTTGAAATAGATAATTATTCAAATAGTCATGATTACTTGTTCTAGTTTGGAAAATAGATTTATTTTTTAAATTTTCTACTTATTAATTGTCAAAATATTAATAAATTAGTATTATTTTAATCTGAATAAGCTTGTATAGATAAAAACAATTGTTTTAAAATAGAACAAAAACTCATAATAATTTGAAATAAATAATTGCTTGAATAGTCATAACTATTTGAACTAGTTTGATAAATAGATATATTTTTTAAATCTCTTATTATTTTTTGAAATATTAATAGATTAGTATTACCATATTATGAACAAACTTATATGAACAAAAACATTTGTTTTATGACAAAAAAATGTCATAACGATTTGAAATAGATAATTGTTACAATAGTTATAATTATTTGAACTGGTTACGTAAACAGAATTATTTTTTAAATCTCCTACTTATTAATTTTTGAAATGTTAATAAATTCATTTTATTTTATTCCAAATAAGTTAGTATGAGCTAAAAAAAAACTTATTTTATGACAAAACAAAAGGTCATAACGATTTGAAATAGATAATTGTTTATATAGTCTTAAATATTTGAACTAGTTCGGTAAACAAATTTATTTTTTAATTCTCTTAGTTATTAATTTTTGGAATATTATTAGATTAGTTTTATTTTATTCTAAATAAGCTTGTATGAACAAAAATAATTATTTTATGATAGAACAAAAGGTTATAACAATTTGAAGTTTACAATTGTTCAAATAGTCATAACTATTTGAACTAGTTTGGTAAATAGATTTATTTTTTAAATTGCTTACTTATTAATTTTTGAAAGATTAATAAATTATCATTATTTTATTCTAAATAAGGTTGAATATTCAAAAACAATTGTTATATGACCAAACAAAAGGTCATAACGATTTGAAATAAATAGTTGTTCATATAGTTTTAAATATTTGAACTGTTTCAGCAAACAGATTTATTTTTTAAATATCTTAGTTATCAATTTTTTGAATATTATTAAATTAGTATTATTTTATTTCGAAGAAGCTTATATGAACTAAAACAATTAGTTTTTAACAGAATAAAAAGTTATAATGATTTAAAATAGATAATTGTTCAAATAAGAACTGGTTCCATAAGCAGATTTATTTTTTAAATCTCCTACTTATTAACTATTGAAATATTAATAAATTAGTATTATTTTATTCTGAATAGGCTTGTATGATGAAAAGCAATTATTTTATGATGAAACAAAAGTTCATAACAATTTGAAAAACATAATTTCCCAAATAGCCATAATTATTTGAACGGATTCAATAAAGTAACTTACCTTTTAAATCTCTGTCATATCAATTTTTGAAATATTAATAAAGTAATATTATTTTATTTTAGATAAGTTTTTATGAACTGAAACAATTGTTTTATGATAAAACAGAAGGTCATATTTATTTTAAATAGATAATTGTTCATATAGTCATAATTATTTGAACTTGTTTGGCAAACAAAATTATTTTTTTAAATTTCTTGTTTATTAATTTTTTGAATGTTAATAAAGTAGTATTATTTTATTTCAAACAGGCACATATGAACTGAAACAATTATTTTATGACTAAACAAAAGGTCAAAACAATTTGACATAGATAATTGTGCTAATAGTATTAACTATTTAAATTGGTTCAACCAACACATTTATTTTTTAAACCTCTTACTTATTAATTTTTAAAATATTATTAATTTTGCAATATTTTACTTTGAATAAGCTTATATGAGCAGAAACAATTATTTTAAGATAAAACAAAGATCATAAAAATTTGAGATAGATAATTGTTTCTAATAGCCTTAACTATTTAAATTGGTTCAACAAACACATTTATTTTTTAAACCTCTTACTTATTAATTTTTAAAATATTATTAATTTTGCAATATTTTACTTTGAATAAGCTTGTATGAGCAGAAACAATTGTTTTAAGATAAAACAAAGATCATAACAATTTGAGATAGATAATTGTTCAAATAGTCATAATTATCTGAACTAGTTCGAGAAACAGATTTAGTTTTTAAATGTCTTATTAAATTTTGAAACATTAATAAATTAGTATTATTTTGTTTTCAATAATTTTATATGAATAGAAACAATTATTTTACAACAAAACAAAATATCATAATGACTTGAAATAGATCATAGTTCAAATGGTTATGACTATTTGAACTTGTTTGGTAAACAGATTTATTTTTTAAATCTCCAACTTATTAATTTTAAAATATTAATAAATTAGTATTATTTTATTAGGAATAAACTTGTATAAATGGAAATAATTGTTTTATGACAAAACAAAATATCATAATGATTTGAAATAAATAATTGTTCAAATAATCATAACTATTTGAACTCACTCGGTAAATAGATTTATTTTTTAAATATTTTGCTTATTAATTTTTGAAATTTTAATAAATTATAATTATTTTATTTCAAATAAGCTTTTATAAACAAAAAAATTTGGTTTATGATAAAACAAAGGGTCATAATGATTTGAAATAGATAATTGTTCAAATAGTCATAACTATTTGAACGTATTTAGAAAACATATTTATTTTTTAAATTTTTACTTATGAATTTTTGGAATATTAATAAATTTATATTATTTTATTCGAAATTAGCTCACATGAATAGAACCAATTGTTTTATGACAAAACAAAAGGTTATAATGTTTTGAAATAGATAATTGTTTAGATAACCATAACTATTTGAATATGTTCAGCAAACAGATTCATTTTTTAATTCTCTTACTCATTAATTTTTGGAATATTAGTAAATTAGTATTATTTTATTTCAAATAAGCTTATATGAACTGAAACAATTGTTTTATTATAAAACAAAAGGTCATAATGATTTGAATAAATAATTAGTCCAATAGTCATTACTATTTAAACTTGTTCTGTAAATGTATTTATTTTTAAAATTTTTTACTTATTAATTGTCAAAATATTAATAAATTAATATTATTTTAATCCTTATATGCATGTACGAAGAACAATTGTTTTATGACTAAATAAATAGTCATAACAATTTGAAATAAATAAATGTTTAAATAGTCATAAATATTTGAACTTATTCAGTAAACATATTTATTTTTAAAATCTTTTACTTATTAGTTATCTTAATATTAATAAATTTGTATTATTTCAATCGAAATAAGCTTGTATGAATAGAAAAAATCATTTTATTAAAAAACAAAAAGGTTACATTGATTTCAAATAGATAATTATTTAAATAGTCATAATTATTTAAAGTTGTTTGATAAATAGATTCATTTTTTAAATCTCATAATTATTAAATTTTGGAATATTAATAACTTAGTATTATGTTATTTTAAGTAAGCTCAGATGAACTGAAATAATTTTTTGTGACAAAGCAAAATGTCATAATGATTTGAAATAGATAATTATTCAAATAGCCATGACTATTCGATCTAGTTCAATAAACATATTTATTTTTAAAATTTTTTACTTATTAATTGTCAAAATATTAATAAATTAATTTTATTTTAATTCGAATGTGCTTGCATGAATAGAAACTATTGTTTTATAACAGAACAAAAAGTTGTAACGATTTGAAATAAATAATTGCTCAAGTAGTCATAACTATTTAACTAGTTTGATAAATAGATTTATTTTTTAAATCTCTTATTGATTTTTAAAATATCAATAGATTAGTATTATTTTATTCTATTTTTTAAATCTCTTACTTATTAATTTTTGAAATATTAATAAAATAGTATTATTTATTTTGGATAAGCTTTCATGAATTGAAACAATTGTTTTATGATAAATCAAAAGTTCTTAACGATTTTAAATGGATAATTATTCAAATAATCATAACTATTTGAACTTGTTCGATGAATGGATTTATTTTTCAAATCTCTTGCTTATTAATTTTTAAAATGTTAATAAATTAGTAGTATTTTATTTCGAATAAGCTTATATGAACTGAGACAATTATTTTATAACTAAACAAAAGGTTAGAACGATTTGAAATAGATAATTATTCTAATAGTCTTAACCATTTGAACTAATTTGGCAAACAAATTTATTTTTTAAATCTCTTACTTATTAATTTTTGAAATATTATTAAATTAGTATTATTTTTATCCAAATAAGCTTGTATGATTAGAAACATTTTTTTATGACAAAACAAAGATCATAACGATTTAAAATTGATATTTGTTCATATAATTGTAACTATTTGAACTTATTCAAAAAACAACTTTAGTTTTTAAATCTCTTTCTTAACAATTTTTGAAATATTAATAAAGTAGTATTATTTTATTTTAGATAAGTTTTTATGAACTGAAACAATTGTTTTATGACAAAACAAAAGGTCATAATAATTTTAAATAAATAATTATTTAAATAGTCATATCTATTTGAGCTTGTTCGGTAAATAGATTTATTTTTTTAAATCTCTTATTAATTTTTCTAATGTTAATAAATTAATATTTTTTATTCCAAATAAGTTAGTATGAACTAAAATAATTGTTTTATGACTAAACAAAAGGTTAGAACAATTTAAAATAGATAATTGTTCTAATAGTCTTAACTATTTGAATTGGTTCAACAAAACACATTTATTTTTTATTATTAAATTAATATTATCTTAATTCGAATAAGTTTATATGAAAAAAAAAAACAATTGTTCTATGACAAAATAAAGATCATAATGATTTGATATAGATAATCATTTAAATAGTCATAACTATTTGAATTAATTCGGTAAACAGATTTAGTTTTTAAATCTCTTATTAATTTTCAAAATATTAGTATTATTTTATTCTAAATAATTCGGTATGAATAGAAACAATTGTTTTACGACAAAACAAAAGGTTATAATGATTTGAAATAGATAATTATTCAAATTGACATGACTATTTGAACTTGTTTGGTAAACAAATTTATTTTTTAAATCTCCTACCTATTAATTTTCAAAATATTAATAAATTAGTATTATTTTATTTCGAATAAATTTGTATGAATGGAAACAATTGTTTTATGAAAAAACAAAAGATGATAACTATTTGGGCTTACTCGATAAACAAATTTATTTCTTAAATCTTTTGCATATTAATTTTTGAAATATTAATAAATTATATTATTTTATTTCGAATAAGCTTGTATGAATAGAAACAATTGGTTTATGACAAAACAAAAGGTCACAAATATTTGAAATAGATAATTGTTCAAATAGTCATAACTATTTGAACATACCAAAAAATAGATTTATTTTTAAATTTCTACTTAACAAAATTTGGAATATTAATAAATTTATATTATTTTATTCAAAATAAGCTTATATGAACAGAAACAATTGTTTTATGACAAAACAAAAGGTCATAACGATTTGAAATAAACAATTGTCCAAATAGTCATAACTATTTGAACTTATTCGATAAACATATTTATTTTTTAAATCTCTTGCCCATTAATTTTTAAAATATTAATAAATTAGTATTATTTTATTTCAAATAAGCCTATATGAACTGATACAACTGTTTTATAATGAAACAAAATGTTATAACAATTTGAAGTAGATAGTTATTCAAATAGTTATGACTATTTGACTTGTTCGGTAAACATATTTATTTTTAAAATATTTTACTTATTAATTATCTAAATATTAATAAATTAATATTATTTTAATTCGAATAAGCTTGTATGAATAGAAACAATTGTTTTATGACAAAACAAAAGTCATAACAATTTAAAATAAATAATTGTTCAAATAGTCATAACTATTTAAACTTATTCCATAAATAGATTTATTTTCTAAATTTGTTACTTATTAATTTTTGAATATTAACAAATTTGTATTATTTTATTTGAAATAATCTTTTATGAATAGAATAAATTGTTCTATGACAAAACAAAAGGTTATAGTGATTTAAAATAGATAATTGTTCAAATAATCATAACTATTTCAACTTATTCAGTGAATAGTTTCATTTTTTAAATCTCTTATTAATTTGTAGAATATTAATAAATTAAAATTATGTTATTTCAAATAAGCTTGTACAAATAGAAATAATTGTTTTGTGATAAAACAAATGGTTATAACAATTTGAAATAAATAATTGTTCAAACTGTCATAACTATTTACATTGGTTAGGCCAAAAGATTCTGTTTTTAAATTCATTACTTATTAACTTTTAGAATATTAATAAATTAGCATTACTTTATTTTGAATAAGACAGTATGAGTAAAAATAATTATTTTATGACAAAACAAATAGTCATAACGATTTGAAATAAAATAATTATTTAAATAGTTATAACTAATTAAACAGATTTTTTAATTCTTTTATTAATTTTTAAAATATTAATAAATTAATATTATTTTATCTCAAACAAACTTATTTGAACAAAAATATTTGTTTTATGACAAAACAAAAGGTCATAACGATTTCAAATAGATAATTGTTCAAATAGTTATAATTATTTCAACTGGTTCATCAAACAAAATTATTTATTAAATCTCTTATTGATTAATTTTTGAAATATTAATAAATTTTTAAATTTTATTATGAATAAGTTAGCAAGAACTAAAAAAATTATTTTATGATAAAACAAAATGTCATAACAATTTAAAATAAAGAATTGTTCATATAGCATTAACTATTTGAACTGGTTTAGCAAAAAAAATTATTTTTTAAATCTATTACTTATTAAATTTCAAAATATTATTACATTAGTATTATTTTATTCTGAATAAACTTGTATGAACAGAAATAATTGTTTTACAATAGAACAAAAGGTTATAAGAGATTGCAATGCAAATAGTCATAACTATTTGAATTAGTTTAATAAACAAATTTATTTTTTAAATCTCATACTTATTAATTTTTGAAATATTAATAAATTAATATTATTTTATTACGAATAGGAGAGTATGATGAAAAAAAATTGTTTTATTACAAAACAAAAAGTTTATAATGATTTGAAATAGATAAATGTTCAAATGGCCATAATTATTTTAACTGATTCGATAAACTGATTTATGTTTTAAATCTTTAACTTACCAATTTTTAAAATATTAATAAAGTAATATTATTTTATTTGGGATAAGCTTTTATGATCTAAAACATTTGTTTTATGATAAATTAAAAAGGTCATAATGATTTTAGATAGATAATTATTCAAATAATCATAACTATGTGAACTTGTTCGGTAAACAAATTTATTTTTTTAATTTCTTGCTTATTAATTTTTTGAATGTTAATAAATTAGAATTATTTTATTTCAAATCACTATAGCCTTTCATTTTGTCATAAAAAAAAATTTTTTGTTCATATATGGTTTTTTGGAATAAAATAATACCAATCTATTAATATTTCAAAAATTAATAAAAGACTTAAAAAATAATTCTGTTTATCAAACCAGTTCAAATAGTTATGACTATTTGAGCAATTATTTATTTCAAATTGTTATAACTTTTTGTTCTATTATAAAATAATAGTTTCTATTCATACAAGCTTATTTGGATTAAAATGATACTAATTTATTAATATTTCAATAATTGATAAGTGAAAAAATTAAAAAATAAATATGATTACCATACTAGATCAAATAGTCATGACTATTTGAATAATTATCTATTTCAAATCATTATGACCTTTTGTTTTGTCATAAAAAAAATCATTTTGGTTAATGAACAAGTTTAAATAATTATGACTATTTGAAAAGTTATCTATTTGAAATTGCTATAACATTTTGTTTTGTCATAAAATGATCTTTTCTATTCATGCAAGCTTATTTTGAGTAAAATAATATAAATTTATTAATATTAAGACAATTAAGAAGTACAAAATTTAAAAAATAAATCTATTTACTAAACAAGTTCAAATCTTTATGACTATTTGAACATTTATTTATTTCAAATTGTTATGACATTTTGTTTTGTCATAAAACAATTATTTATATTCATACAAGCTTATTAATATTAAAATAATATTAATTTATTAATATTTTGACAAATATTAAATAAAAGATTTAAAAAATAAATATGTTTATCGAACAAGTTCAAATATTTAAGAGTATTTGAATAATTATCTATTTCAAATCAATGTGACCATTTTGTTTTGTAATAAAACAATTGTTTCAATTCATATAAGCTTATTTGAAAGAAAATAATACTAATTTATTATTATTTTAAAAATTAATAAGTAAGAGAATTAAAAGATTAATCTGTTTACTGAATATATTCAAATAATTCTGACTATGTAAATAATTATTTATTTCAAAACATTATGACCTTATGTTTTGTCATTAAACAATTGGTTCTATTCATGCAAACTTGTTTTGAATAAAATAATATAAATTTATTAATATTTCAAAAATTAATAAGTAAAAATTTAAAAAATAAATATGTTTTTTGAACACGTTCTAATAGTTTGACTATTTAAACAATTATCTATTCTGAATTGTTATGACCTTTTTTGTTTTGTCATAAACTAATTGTTTCTATTCATAAAAGTTTATTCAGAATAAAAGAATACTAATTTATTAAAATTCAAAAAACTAATAAGTATAAGATTTAAAAAATAAATCTATTTACCGAGCGAGTTTAAATAGTTATAATGCTTTAAACAATTATTTATTTCAAATCATTATGATCTTTTGTTTTGTCATAAAACAATTGTTTCTATCCACACAATTTTATTTAAAATAAAACAATACTAATTTATTAATATTCTAAAAATTAATAAATTGAAGATTTTAAAAAATAAATCTATTTATCGAACAAGTTCAAATAGTCATGTCTATTTGAATTATTATCTATTTCAACTCACTATGACATTTTGTTTTATCGTAAAATGATTGTTTCTATTCATACAAAATTAATCATAATAAAATAGTACTAATTTATTAATATTTCAAAAATTAATAAGAGATTTAAAAGTTAAATCTGTTTATCAAACCAGTTCAAATAGTTTTGACTATTTGAATAATTATTAATCTCAAATTGTTATGATCTTTGTTTTTTTATAAGAGAATTGCTTTTGTTCATACAAGCTTATTTGGTAAAATATTGCTAAATTAATAATATTATGAAAAATAATAAGAGATTTAAAAAATAAATGTGTTTATTAAACCAATTTAAATAGTTAAGACTATTGAAAAATTATCTATTTCAAATCATTCTAACCTTTTGTTTAGTCATAAAATAATTGTTTTAGTTCATACATGCTTATTTGAAACAAAATAATACCAATTTATTAACATTCAAAAATTTGATAACAAGGAATTTAAAAAAATAAATCTATTTGCCGAATCAGTCTAAATGGTCATGATTATTTAAACAATTATCTATTTAGAATAAATATGACATTTTGTTTATTATAAAACAATTGTTTCAGTTCATAAAAGCTTATTTAAAATAAAATAATATTACTTTATTAATAAGTTAAAGATTTAAAAAATAAACTAGTTTATCAAATTGATTCAAATAATTATGGCTATTTGAACAATTATCTATTTCAAATTGTTACGAACTTTTGTTTTGTCATAAAACAATTGTTTCTCATCATAGAAGCTTATTTAGAATAAAATAATACTAATTTATTAATATTTCAAAAATTAATAAACAGGAGATTTAAAAAATAAATTTGTTTATCGAACTAGTTCAAATATATGACTATTTGAACAATTGTAAACTTCAAATTGTTATTACCTTTTGTTCTATCATAAAACAATTATTTTTGTTCATTCAAGTTTATTTAGAATAAAATAATACTAATCTAATAATATTTCAAAAATTAATAACTAAGAGAATTAAAAAATAAATTTCTTTGTCAAACTAATTTAAATATTTAAAAACTATATCAACAATTATCTATTTCAAATCATTATGACCTTTTGTTTTGTCATAAAATAAGTTTTTTTGAATTCATACTAGCTTATTTGGAATAAACTAAAATGAATTTATTAATATTTCAAAAAGTAATAAGTAAGAGATTTAAAAAACAATTCTATTTACCTAACTAGTTCAAATAATTATGATTATTTGAACAATTATCCATTTCAACTCATTATGACGTTTTGTTTTGTCATAAAACAAATGTTTTTGTTCATATATGTTTATACAGAATAAAGTAATACTAATCTATTAATATTTTAAAAATTAATAAGAGATTTAAAAAAATAAATATATTTATCAAATGTGCTCAAATAGTTATGATTATTTGAGCAATTATTTATTTCAAATAGTTATGACTTTTTATTCTATTATAAAACAAGTGTTTATGTTCATACAAGCTTATTTAGGTTAAAATAATACTAATTTATTAATATTTTGACAATTAATAAGTAAAAAATTCAAAAAGTAAATATGTTTACCGAACTAGATCAAATAGTCATGACATTAGAATAATTATCTATTTCAAATTGTTATGACATTTTGTTTTGTCATAAAAAATTATTTCAATTCATATAAGCTTATTCAAAATAAAATAATACTAAGTTATTAATATTATGAAAATTAATAAATAAGAGACTTAAAAAATGAATCTATTTATCGAACAAGTTTAAATAATTTTGACTATTTTGATAATTATCTATTTGAAATCGCTATAACTTTTTGTTATGTCATAAAATGATTTTTTGTGTTCATACTTGTTAGCCTTGAATTGATCCTTATTTTGAAATAACAAAACATTAAGCTAAATAAGCTTGATCAAGATTTTGAAAAAGATTTATTTAGTACATGTTCTTAAGTTTTATATTTTGGTACTAAACAAATAATATGATTTTCAAAGCTTAAACAAACCTTTCTTTGTTTTCATATTTCTCAAACCAAATCTACCTTTAAAGATTATTTATTTGAGCTTAAATGAAAGTCCAATTATTGTTTTTAAAGTGAACTTGTTCATTTTGGACTTAATACAAATTTGATAATATTGGTTTTGAGAAATAGAATAGCTTAAGAAAGTTGTTTTACAAGAACAAAGTTTTCCAACATTGAACTTATTTTATCTTTCTGTATTAATTCACAAAGTTTTAATATTTGAATTTTATATGATTGAAAAGCTCTTTGAGTCTACTTTCTAATGGATTAAATAAAATCAAAATCCAAATTTTCTAAGAAAAGTTTTGAATTTTTACTAGACACTCTATAGTTGTCTAAAAACTGCATAAGGGGTAATTTTGAAAATTCACCATAATTCGTACACAGTGAATTAGGTGATGAAATTTATATGTTAGAAAGCCCTTTAATTCTAGTTTCTAAATCTTCAAACAGTTTGGAATTTGGATATGTATAACTCAAGTTATGGTCAAATTAGTGAGTAGAGTCTAAAATGGGAAACAACCACCCAGCTTGGATAGGATCAATCTCTTCAGGGAAGAGATCGATTGCTTTTTTATCCATAAACAAATTTTCTATTGAAATGGCAAAAAGGGATCGATCACCCTATGTTGGGGATCGATCATTCCCCTAACCAATCAATTCCCTACAAAAAGGGATCGATTGGGTCATTGTTTTCCAAGCATAAATGGCCTTCCCCAAACATGAACTAATCAATCCCCTCAAGCAAGGGATCGATCCCCTCTGGGCAAAATCACTCCAACGGCTAGTTTTTCATGCTTTCAATGGGCATTTCTACTTCCCAAGCTTCCCCAATGGCTATTTCTTCAATTTTTTTATAAATTGGACACTCCAACACACCAAGAAGATTGATGAATCAAGAGAGCAAGAGGCAACAAGCCATATTTTCATTCTCTCAAATAATCAAGAGTTTTTAGAGCTTCAAAGTCTATATCTTTGTATTTATTGTATCCAAATTATATTTGATGTTCATTCATCATTTTCTTATACTTAAACTTAGAAAACACTTAGCCTTAGAGAGGTTGTTCTATTGTTTGCAAAATTACCTTTGATATACAAGGGTGGAAGAGAATAAGAGGTGAGGTATCCTCTTGAGACCTTTGTAGTGAGATTGGATAAAATACTACAAAGGGTAGAGGTTTTTATCTTAAGCCTTAGAAAGAAAAAGAGAGGTTGTATTTTCAATCCAAGAATAGTGGATTGAAGCCTTGGTGTGGACAACCAAGAAGAGAAAACGTAGGTGCCTTGTGGAGAAAGACCGAACCTCTATAAATCATTGTGTTTGATTTCTCTATCCCTATCGCCTTACAATTTTATTGTTGTTTATATTGGATTTTAGGTTCATTAATTGCTATTGTTTACATTATATTTGCATCAAAAGTGCTTATTGTTCTAATTTCCATTCAACTATATTGAAATCATTGTTTGGAAAGAATTTGGAGAGATCCAATTCACCCTCCTCTTGGATCGCCATCTCACCTATAAAGCTAACAATACAAGCTTATTTTGAATAAAATAATACAAATTTATTAATATTAAGACAATTAATAAGTAAAAGATTGAAAAAATAAAATACATCAATTTATCGAACAAGTTCAAATCTTTATGAGTATTTGAAAAATTATTTATTTCAAATTGTTATGACTTTTTATTTAGTCATAAAGCAATTGTTTCTATCATACATGCTTATATCAATTACAATAATATTAATTTATTAATATTTTGACAATTAATAAGTAAAAGATTTAAAAATATAAATATGTTTTTCGAACAAGTTTAATTAGTCATAACTATTTGAATAATTATCTATTTCAAATCATCGTGACCTTTTGTTTTGTAATAAAATAATTGTTTCAATTCATATAAGCTTGTTTGAAATAAAATAATACTAATTTATTAATATTTCAAAAATTAATGAGTAAAATAATTAAAAAATAAAATCTATTTACCAAACATGTTCAAATAGTTATGATTATCTGAACAATTATCTATTTCAAAACATTATAAAATTTTGTTTTGTCATAAAATATTTTGTTCTGTTTATGCATGCTTATTTCGATTAAAATAATATAAATTTGTTAATATTTCAAAATTTAATAAATAAAAATTTTTAAAAATATATTTTCTGAACATTTTCAAATAGTTATGACTATTTGAATAATTATCTATTTCAAATCGTTATGACCTTTTGCTTTGTCATAAACCACTTGTTTATGTTCATAAAAGCTTATTCAAAATAAAATAATACTAATTTATTAAAATTTCAAAAATTAATAAATAAAATATTTAAAAAATAAATTTGTTTATCGAGCGAGTTCAAATAGTTATGACTATTTGAATAATTATTTATTTCAAATCATTATAATATTTTATTTTGTCATAAAATAATCATTTCTATTCATACAAGTTTATTCGTAATAAAATAATACTAATTTATTAATATTCTAAAAATTAATAAGTTAGAGATTTAAAAAATAAATTTGTTCACCAAATGAGCTCAAATAGTCTTATCAATTTGAACTATTATCTATTTTAAATCATTATGATATTTTGTTTTGTCGAAAAAAAAATTGTTTCTATTCATACAAAATTATTTAGAATAAAATAATACTAATTTATAGTATTTCAAAAATTAATAAGAGATTTAAAAACTAAATCTATATGTCAAACCAGTTCAAATAATTATGATTTTTTAAACAATTATCTATCTCAAATCGTTACGATCTTTGTTTTATCATAAACAATTATTTTTATTCATATAAGCTTATTCGAAGTAAAATATTACTGAAATAATAATATTCTAAAAAATAATAAGAGGTTCAAAAAATAAATGTGTTTGTCAAACCAGTTCAAATAGCTAAAACTATTAGTATAATTATCTATTTCAAATCATTCTGACATTTTGTTTAGTCATAAAATAATTTTTGTAGTTTATACATGCTTATTTGAAATAAAATAATACTAATTTATTAATATTGAGAAAATTAATGAATAAAAAATTTTAAAAAATAAATTTGTTTATCGAACAAGTTCAAATAGTTATGACTATTTGAACAATTATCTATTTAGACCTTTTGTTTTATCATAAAATAATTGTTCCAGTTCATAAAAGCTTATCTGAAATAAAATAATATTACTTTATTAATACTTCAAAATTTGATATGTTAGAGATTTAAAAAATAAGTCAGTTTATCAAATTGGTTCAAATAATTATGGCTATTTAAGCAATTATCTATTTCAAATTATTACGAACTTTTGTTTTTTCGTAAAACATGTGTCTTTCATCACACAAGCCTATTCAAAATAAAATAATATTAATTTATTAATATTTCAAAAATTAATAAGTGAAAGATTTAAAAAATAAATCTATTTACCGAACCAGTTCCTATTTAAACAATTATCTATTTCAAATCATTATAACCTTTTGTTTTGTTATAAAATAATTGTTTCAGTTCATATAAGCTTATTTAGAATAAAATAATATTAATTTAATAATATTCCAAAATTTAATAACTAAGATATTTAAAAAATAAATTTGTTTGCCGAAACAGTTCAAACAGTTAAAAACTATATGAACAATTATATATTTCAAATTGTTATGACCTTTCGTTTTGTCATAAAACAATTGTTTCAGTTCATAGAAGCTTATTCAAAATAAAATAATACTAATTTATTAATATTCCAAAAATTAATAAGTGATTTAAAAAGTGAAGTTGTTTATCAAATAACTTCAAATTATTATGGCCATGTCAACAACTATATATTTCAAATTGTCATTACCTTTTGTTTTGTCATATAACAATTGTATGTGAACATTAAAGCTTAGTTGGATTAAAATAATACTAATTTATTAATATTTCAAAAATTAATAAGTAAGAGATCTAAAATATAAATTTGTTTATCGAACTAGTTCAAATAGTTATGACTATTTGAACAATTGTAAACTTCAAATCGTTATAACCTTTCGTTTTGTCGTAAAACAATTATTTTTGTTCATACAAGCTTATTAAAAATGAAATAAAACTAATCTAATAATATTCTAAATATTAATAACTAAGAGAATTAAAAAATAAAATTGTTCATCAAACCAATTCAAATATTTAAGACTATATGAACAATTATCTATTTCAAATCTTTATGACCTTTTGTTTTGTCATAAAATAAGTTTATTTGAATTTATACTAGCTTATTTGGAATAAAATAAAATAAATTTATTAATATTTCAAAAATTAATAAGTGCGAGATTCAAAAAATAATTCTATTTAACTAGCCAGTTCAAATAATTATGATTATTTGAACAATTATCTATTTCAAATCATTATGACCGTTTCTTTTGTCATAAAACAAATGTTTTTATTCATATAAATTTGTTTAGAATAAAGTAATACTAATCTATTAGTATTTCAAATATCAGTAAGAGATTTAAAAAATCAATCTATTTATCAAACTAGTTTAAATAATTATGACTATTTGGGCAATTATTTACTTTAAATCGTTATGGCTTTTTGTTCTATTATAAAACGGTTGTTTCTATTCATACATGCTTATTCGGATTAAAATAATGCTAATTTATTAATATTTCGACAATTAATAAGTAAAAAATTTAAAAAATAAATATGTTTACCGAACAAGTTCAAATTGTTATAACTATTTGTGCAATTATTTATTTTAGATTGTTATGACTTTTTGTTTTATCATAAATAATTGTTTTTTTTCATACATGTTTATTCATATTAAAATAATATTAATTTATTAATATTTTGACAATTAATAAGTAAAAGATTTAAAAAAATAAATATGTTTACCAAACAAGTTCAAATAGTGATTCCAATTTGAATAATTGTCTATTTCAAATCATTATGACCTTTTCTTTTGTAATAAAACAATTGTTTTAGTTCATATAAGTTTATTTGAAGTAAAATAATACTAATGTATTAATATTCTAAAAGTTAATGAGTACAAGAATTAAAAAAAGAATCTGTTTACTGAATAAGTTTAAATAGTTATCTATTTTAAAACATTATGACCTTTTGTTTTATCATAAACCAGTAGTTTCTATTCATAAAGGACTATGCGGAATAAAAATAATACTAATTTACTAAAATACTAAAAATTAATAAGTAAAAGATTTAAAAATAAATCTGTTTAACAAGTGAGTTCAAATAACTATGACTATTTGAACAATTATTTATTTCAAATCGTTATATTCTTTTGTTTTATCGTAAAATAATTGTTACTATTCATATAAGTTTATTCAAAATAAAATAATACTAATTTACTAATATTCTAAAAATTAATAAGATGGAGATTTAAAAAATAAATATATTTACCGAACAAGTTAAAATAGTCATGTCCATTTGAACTATTATCGATTTCAAATCATTATAATATTTTGTTTTGTCATTAAACAATTATTTTTATTCATACAAAATTAGTTAAAATAAAATAATACTAATTTATTAATATTTCAAAAATTAATAAGTGATTTAAAAATAAAATCTGTTTACCAAACCAATTTAAATAGTTATGACTAGTTCAATAATTATCTATCTCAAATCAGTATGATTTTTGTTTTGTCATAAAATAATTGTTTCTGTTAATACAAGCTTATTCAGAGTAAAATATTGCTAAACTAATAAAATTCTAAAAATTAATAAGAGATTTAAAAAATAAATGTGTTTGCCAAGCAATTATAGTAGTTAAGACTTTTAGAACAATTATCTATTTCAAATTGTTTTGACCTTTTGTTTTGTGATAAAAAAAATTTTTAGTTCTTACAAGCTAATTCAAAATACAATAATATAATTTTATTAACATTCAAAAAGTTAATAAGCAAGAAATTTTAAAAAATAAATCTATTTACTAAACAAGTTCACATAGTTATGACTATTTGAATAATTATCTATTTAAAATCGTTATGACCATTTGTTTTATCATAAAACAATTGTTTTAGTTCAAAAAAGCTTATCTGAAATAAAATAATAATACTTTATTAATATTTCAAAAATTAAGAAGTTGAAAATTTAAAAAATAAATCAGTTTATTGAATTAGTTCAAATAATTATGGCCATGTGAACAATTATCTATTTCAAATCGTTATAAAATTTTGTTTTGTCATAAAACAATTGTTTTCCATCATACAAGACTCTTCAAAATAAAATAATACTAATTTATTAATTTTTAAAAATTAATAAGTAGGAGAATTAAAAAATAAATATGCTTATTGAACCAATTTAAATAGTTAGCACTATTCGAATAATTATATATTTTAAATCCTTATAACCTTTTTGTTTTGTTGTGAAACAATTATTTATATTCTTATAAGTTTATTTGAAATAAACTAATACTAATCTAACAATATTATGAAAATTAATAACTAAGAGATTTAAAAAATAAATTTATTTGCTGAACTAATTCAAATAGTTAAGGCTATATGAATAATTATGTATTTCAAATAGTTATGACCTTTTTGTTATGTCATAAAACAAATGTTTCAAATAGATATAACATTTTGTTATATCATAAAACAAATGTTTTTGTTCATATAAGTCGATTCTGAATAAAATAATATCAATTTATTAATATTTTAAAAATTAATAAGAGATGTAAAAAATAAATCTGTTTACCAAACCAATCAAATGGTTATAACAATTTGAACAATTATTTATTTCAAATTTTTATGACCATTTTATTTTGTCATAAAATAATTGTTTCTATTGATACAGTCTTATTTAGAATAAAGTAATGCTAATTTAATGATATTCTAAAAATTAATAAGTAATGGATTTAAAAAATGAATCTGTTAGCTTTACCAGTACAAATAGTTATAATTATTTGAACAATTATCTATTTCAAAGCGTTATGACCTTTTGTATTGTTACAAAATAATTGTTTCTGTTCGTACAAGTTGACACGAAATAACATAATTCTAATTTATTAATTTCTCAAAATTAATAAGTAAAAGATTTAAAAGCTGAATCTATTTATCAAACAAGTTGAAATAGTTATGACTATTTTTAACGATTATTTAATTTCAAATTGCTATAACCTTTTGTTTTGTCATAAAATATATTTTTGTATTCATACAAGCTTATTTCAATTAAAATAATACAAATTTATTAATATTCATAAAACTATTAAGTAAAAGATTTAAAAATAAATCTATTTACCAAATAAGTTCAAATAGTTATGACTATTTATTTCAAATTATTATGACTTTTTGTTCTATCATAAAACAATTGTTTTTGTTCATACAAGCTTATTTAGATTAAAATAATATTAATTTATTAATATTTCAACAATTAATAAGTAAAAGATTTTAAAAATAAACATGTTTATCGAACAAGTTTAGATAGTCATATCTACTTGAATAATTATATATTTTAAATTATTATGACCTTTTGTTTCATCATAAAACAATTGTATTAGTTCATATAGGCATATTCGAAATAAAATTATACTAATTTATTAATATTCCAAAAATTAATGACTAGGAGATTTAAATTATGAATCTGTTTACTGAACAATTTCAAATAGTTATGACTATTTAAACAATTATCTACTTCAAATTGTTATGACCTTTTATTCTATCATAAAATAATTATTTCTGTTCATACAAGCTTATTTCAAATAAAATAATATAAATTTATTAATATTCTAAAAATTAATAAATAAAAATTTAAAAAATAAATATGTTTTATGAACACATTCAAATAGTTAGACTACTTGAACAATTATCTATTTCAAATAGTTGTGACCTTTTATTTTGTCATAAACCAATTGTTTCTGTTCATACAAACATATTCCAAATAAAATAGTACTAATTTATTAATATTCTGAAAACTAATAAGTAAAAAATTTAAAAGTAAATTTGTTTACTGAACAAGTTTAAATAGTTATGATTGTTCGAATTATTATTTATTTCAAATAGTTATGATCTTTTGTTTTGTCATAAAACAATTGTTTTTATTCATACAAGTTTATTTAGAATAAAAATATACTAATTTATTAATATTTTGAAAATTAATAGGTAGGAGATTTAAAAAATAAATTTATTTACCAAACAAGTTCAAATAGTTATGTCCATTTGAAAAACTATCTATTTTATATCGTTATGATTTTTGGCTTTGTCATAAAACAATTATTTCTATTCATGCAAAATTATTTAGAATAAAATAATACTGATCAATTAATATTTTGAAAACTAATAAAAGATTTAAAAATGAAATCTATTTACTGAAAATAGTTCAAATAGTTATGACTATTTGAACAATTATCTATCTCTAATTGTTATCATCCATTTTTTGTTATAAAACAATTGTTTTTTTTATACAAGCTTATTTAGATTAAAATAATACTAATTTAATAATATTTCAAAAATTAGTATGTAAAAGATTTTTAAAAAAATGTGTTTGCCAAACCAACTCAAATCGTTAGACTATTAAAACAATTATCTATTTCAAGTCATTTTGACCTTTTGTTTAGTCGTAAAAAAATTATTTTAGTTCATATAAACTTATTCAAAATAAAATAATACTAATTTATTAATATTCAAAAAATTAATGAGTAAGAGATTTAAAAAAGTAAATCTCTTTATCGAACAACTACAAATAGATTTAACTATTTGAACAATTATCTATTTGAAGTCATTATGACATTTTGTTTTGTCATAAAACAATTGTTTCAGTTCATAAATATTTATCTTAAATAAAATAATACTACTTTATTAATATTTCAAAAATTAATAAGGAAGAGATTTAAAAACTAAAACTATTTTCTGAACGAATTCAAATAGTTATAATTATTTGAATAAATATTAATCTCAAATTGTTATGATCTTTGTTTTCTCATAAAACAATTATTTCTAAACATACAAGCTTATTTAGATAAAAATAATACTAATTTAATAGTATTCTAAAAATTAATAAGAGTTTTAAAAAATAGGTGTGTTTGTTGAACCAGTTCAAATAGTTAAGAATATTAGAATAGTTATCTATTTCAAATCATTCTGACCTTTTGTTTTGTCATATAATAATTGTTTTTGTTCATAAAAATTTATCTTAAATAAAATAATACTGCTTTATTAATATTTCAAAAATTAATAAGGAAGAGATTTAAAAGCTAAACTATTTTTTGAACTAATTCAAATAGTTATAGTTATTTGAATAAATATCAATCTCGAATCATTATGATCTTTGTTTTCTCATAAAACAATTATTTCTAATCATACAAGCTTATCTAATTTAATAATATTGTAAAAATTAATAAGAGTTTTAAAAAATAAGTTTTTTTGTCGAACCAGTTCAAATAGTTAAGAATATTAGAATAGTTATCTATTTCATATCATTCTGACCTTTTGTTTTGTCATATAATAATTGTTTCTGTTAATAAAAATTTACCTTAAAAAAAATAATACTACTTTATTAATATTTCAAAAATTAATAAGGAAGAGATTTAAAAGCTAAACTATTTTCTGAACTAATTCAAATAGTTATAATTATTTGAATAAATATCAATCTCAAATCGTTATGATCTTTGTTTTCTCATAAAACAATTATTTCTAATCATACAAGCTTATTTAGATAAAAAAATAATACTAATTTAATAATATTCTAAAATTACTAAGAGTTTTAAAAAATAAATGTGTTTGTTGAACTAGTTTAAATAGTTATCTATTTCAAATCATTATCTATTTCAAATAGTTATCTATTAGAATAGTTATCTATTTCAAATCATTCTAACCTTTTGTTTTGCCATATAATAATTGTTTTAGTTCATATAAGCTTATTTAGAATAAAATAATACTAATTTATTAATATTCAAAAAATTAATAAGCATGAGATTTGAAAAAATAAATTTGTTTAGTGAACAAGTTTAAATAGTTATGACTATTTGAATATTTATCTATTTAAAATCATTATGACCATTTGTTTTGTCATCAAACAATTGTTTTAGTTTATAAAAGCTTATTTAAAATAAAATAATACTACTTTATTAATATTTTGAAAATTAATAATTAAGAGATTTAAAAAATAAATTAGTTTACTAAATCAGTTCACTAAATCAGTTCATATAATTATGCCCATTTAAACAATTATCTATTTCAAATCATTGTTATTGATTGTTTTGTCATAAAAAAAAATGCTGTTCAACATACAAGCCTTTTTGAAAAAAAATAATACTAATTTATTAATATTTCAAGAATTAAACAGTTAGAGATTTAAAAAGTAAATCTGCTTACCAAACCATTTCAAATAGTTTTGACTATTTGAATAATTATCCATTTCAAATCATTATAACCTTTTATTTTGTCATCAAGCAGTTGGTTCTATTCATACTATTTTATTTCAAATAAAATAATACTAATTTAATAATATTCCAAAACTTAATAGCTAAGAAAATTAAAAAATAAATTTAATTGCCGAACCAGTTCCAATAGTTAAGACTACAAGAATGATTATCTATTTCAAATCATTATGACCTTTTCTTTGGTTGTAAAGCAATTATTTTGTTCGTACAAGCTTAATTGGATTAAAATAATACTAATTTAATAATAATTCAAAAATTATGGCCATTTGAACAATTATCGATTTTATATTATTATGACTTTTTATTTTGTCAGAAAACAATTGTTTTTTGTCATACAAGCTTATTCGAAATAAAATAATACTAATTAATTAATATTTCAAAAATTAATAAGTTACAGATTTAAAAAATAAATCTACTACTAATTCAAATAGTTATCACTAATTGAACAAATATCAATCTCAAATTGTTAAAATCTTTGTTTTGTCATAAAACAATTATTTTTCATATAACCTTATTTGGTTAAAAATAATACTAATTTAATAATATTCTAAAAATTAATAAGTAAGATATTTAAAAAATAAATGTGTTTGTCAAACCAATTTAAATAGTTAAAACTATTAGAATAATTATCTATTTCAAATCATTCGAACCTTTTGTTTAGTTATAAAATATTTGTTTCATATCTTACAAGCTTATTTGGAATAAATAATCCAAATTTATTACCATTCAAAAAATTAATAAGTAAAAGATTTAAAACAAATTTGTTTACCAAACAAGTTCAAATAGTTATGACTATTTGAATAATTATTTATTTACAATCGTTATGACATTTTTTTTGACATAAACAAGTTCCAGTTCATAAAAACTTATCCAAAATAAAATAATACAAATTTCTTGATATTTCAAAAATTAGTAAGTAGGAGTTTAAAAAAAAAATTTATTTACCGAATAAATTTAGATAGTTATGACTGTTTGAACAATTGTCTATTTAAAATCATATGACCTTTTGTTTTGTCATAAAATAATTATTTCAGTTCATACAAGCTTATTCAAAAAAACATAATACTAATTTAATTATATTCCAAAAATTAATAAGTAGATGATTTAAAAAATGAATCTATTTATCAAATCAGTACAAATAATTATGGCCATTTCAACAATTATCTATTTCAAATCATTACTACCCTTTGTTTAGTCATATAACAATTATTTTTTATCATATTAGCTTATTTAGAATAAAAAAATACTAATTTATTAATCTTTCAAAAATTAATAAATAAGAGATTTAAAAAATAAATCTGTTTATTAAATTAGTTCAAATAGTAATGACTATTTGAACAATTGTATACTTCAAATCATTATAACCTTTTGTTCTATCATAAAACAATTATTTATGTTTATACAAGTTTATTCAAAACAAAATAATACTAATCTAATAATATTTCAAAAATTAATAACTAGGACATTTAAAAAATAAATTTGTTTGCCAAACTAGTTCGAATAGTTAAGACTATATGAATAATTATCCATTTCAAATCGGTATGACCTTTTGTTTTGTCATAAAATAATTTTCTTAAATCATATTAGCTTATTTAAAATAAAATAAAATGAATTTATTAATATATCAAAAATTAATAAGCAAGATATTAAAAAAATAATTCTATTTACCTAATCAGTTAACATAATTATGACTATTTGAACAATTATTTCTGTTCATACAAGTTTATTCAAAACAAAATAATACTAATCTAATAATATTTCAAAAATTAATAACTAGGACATTTAAAAAATAAATTTGTTTGCCAAACTAGTTCGAATAGTTAAGACTATATGAATAATTATCCATTTCAAATCGGTATGACCTTTTGTTTTGTCATAAAACAATTTTCTTAAATCATATTAGCTTATTTAAAACAAAATAAAATGAATTTATTAATATTTCAAAAATTAATAAGCAAGAGATTAAAAAAATAATTCTATTTACCTAATCAGTTAACATAATTATGACTATTTGAATAATTATCTATTTCAAATCATTATTACCTTTTGTTTTATCATAAAATAAATGTTTTTGTTCATATAAGTTTGCTCGAAATAAAATAATACTAACCTATTAATATTTTGAAAATTAATAAGAGAATTGAAAAATATATCTATTTATCAAATTAATTCAAATAGTTATGACTACTTCAACAATTATTTATTTTAAATCTTATGACTTTTTGTTATGTTATAAAACAATAGTTTTTGTTCACACAAGCTTATTCGAATTAAAATATTACTAATTTATTAATATTTTGACAATTAACAAGTAAAAAAATTAGAAAATAAATATGTTTATTGAACTAGATCAAATAGTCATGACTATTTGAATAATTATCTATTTCCAATTGTTATGACCTTTTGTATTGTCATAAAAAATTATTTCAGTTCATATAAGCTTATTCGAAATAAAATAATACTATGTTATTAATATTCCAAAAGTTAATAATTAAGAGATTTAAAAATGAATTTGTTTATCAAATAAGTTTAAATAATTATGACTATTTGAATAATTATCTATTTGAAACCACTATAAGCTTTTGTTTTGTCATAAAATGATTTATTCTATTTGTACAAGCTTATTTCAAATAAAATAATACAAATTTATTAATATTAAGACAATTAATAAGTAAAATATTTAGACAATAAATATGTTTATCGAACAAGTTGAACTTGTTATGACTAATTGAACAATTAATAAGTAATATTAATTTATTAATATTTCAACAATTAATAAGTAAAAGATTTAAAAAATAAATATGTTTACTGAACAATTTATTAATATTCTAAAAATTAAAGAGTAAGAGAATTAAAAAAATGAATCTGTTTACTGAACAAGTCCAAACAGTTATGACTATCTGAACAATTATCTATTTCAAAATATTATTACCTTTTGCTTTGTCATAAAGCAATTGGTTCTGTTCATATAAGCTTAATTCGAATAAAATATTAAAAGTTTATTAATATTCCAAAAATTAATAAGTAAAAATTTTTAAAAAAAATTCATTTATAGAACATGTTCAAATAGTTATGACTATTTGAACAATTATCTATTTCAAATCATTATGACCATTTGTTTTGTCATAAACCAATTGTTTCTATTCAAACAAGCTTATTCAGAATAAAATAATGCTAATTTATTAACATTCCAAAATTAATAAGTAAAAGATTAAAAAAAATCTATTTACCAAGCGAATTTAAATAGTTAGACTATTTGAACAATTATTTATTTCAAAACATTATAATCTTTTGTTTTCTCATAAAACAATTGTTTCTATTTATACAAGTTTATTTGAAATAAAATAATACTAATTTATTAATATTCTAAAAATTAATAAGTTGAAGATTTAAAAAATTAATCTATTTGTCAAACAAGTTCAACTAGTCAAGTCCATTTGAACTATTATATATTTCAAATTGTTATTACATTTTGTTTTGTTGTAAAACAATTGTTTCTATTCATACAAAATTATTTAGAATAAAATAATACTAATTTATTACTATTTTTAAAATTATTAAAAGATTTAATAGCTAAATCTCTTTACCGAACCAGTTCAAATAGTTATAACTATTTGAACACTTATATCTCAAATCATTATGATCTTTTTTTTGTCCTAAGACATTTGTTTCTGTTCATGCAACCTTATTTGGAGTGAAATATTGCTAAATTAATAATATTTTAAAATTAATAAGTAAGGATTTAAAAAACAAATGTGTTTACCGAACTAATTCAAATAGTTAAGACTATTAGAACAATTATCTATTTCAAATCATCCCAACCATTTGTTTAGTCATAAAATAATTGTTTCAGTTCATACATCTTTATTTGAAATAAAATAATACTAATTTATTAACATTTATAAAATTAATTGGAAAGAAATTAGAAAAAATAAATTTATTTACCAAACAAGTTCAAATAGTTATGACTATTTAGACAATTATTTATTTAAAATCATTATGACCATTTATTTTATCATAAAACACTTGTTTCAGTTCATAAAAGCTTACACAATTATCTATTTCTAATTGTTATGAACTTTTGTTTTGTCATAAAACAATTATTTTTCATCATACAAGCTGATTCGAAATAAAATAATACTAATTTATTAATATTTCAAAAATTAGTACATAAGAGATTTAAAAAATAAATCTATTTACCGAAGCAGTTCAAATAATTATGACTATTTGAACAATTATATATTTCAAACTTTTATAACCTTTTGTTCTGTCATAAAACAATTATTTTTGTTAATAAAAGCTTATTCGGAATAAAATAATACTAATATAATAATATTTTAAAAATTAAGAACTAAGAGATTTAAAAAATAAATTTATTTACCGAACCAGTTTAAATAGTTAAGGTTATATGAATAATTCTTTATTTCAAATCGTTATGATCTTTTGTTTTGTTGTAAAACAATTTTTTTAGTTCTTACTAACTTATTCAAAATTAAATAAAATAAAATTATTAATATTTGAAAAATTAATCAGAAAGAGATTTAAAAAATAGTTTTGTTTGCCAAACCAATTCAAATAATTATGACTATTTGAACAATTATCCATTTCAAATAGTTATGACCTTTTGTTTTGTTATAAGTAAATGTTTTTGTTCAAATAAGTTTGTTCGAAATAAAATAATATTAATTTATTAGTATTTTGAAAATTAATAAGTAAGAGAATTAAAAAATAAATCTATTTACGAAACTAGTTCAATTAATTTAACTATTTGAACAATTATTTATTTCAAATTGTTATGACCATTTGTTTTGTCATAAAATAATTGTTTCTATTCATACAGTCTTATTCGAAATAAAGTAATGCTAATTTATTAACATTTTGAAAGTTAATAAGTAATGGATTTAAAAAATAAATTTGTTGGCTTCACCAGTACAAATAGTTATAACTATTTGAACAATTATGTACTTCAAATCATTATAACCTTTTGTTTTATCACTAAACAATTGTTTCTGTTTATACAAGCTTATTCAAAATAACATAATTCTAACTTATTAATATTTCAAAACTTAATAAGTAAGAGATTTAAAAAATGAATCTATTTACTAAACAAGTTCAAATAGTTATGACTACTTGAACAATAATCTATTTCAAATCGCTATAACTTTTTGTTTTGTGATGAAATAATTTTTCTATTCATATAAGCTTATTTCAAATAAAATAATATAAATTTACTAATATTCAAACAATTGATAAGTAAAAGATTTAAAAAATAATTATGTTTATCGAATAAGTTTAAATAGTTATGACTATTTGAATAATTATTTATTTTAAATCGTTATGGCTTTTTGTTTTGTCGTAATTGTTTTTGTTCATACAAGCTTATTTGGATTAAAATAATATTAATTTATTAATATTTTGACACTTAATAAGTAACAGATTTTAAAAATAAATGTGTTCCAAAGAAGTCCAAATAGTCATAACTATTTGAATAATTATCTATTTCAAATCATTATGACGTTTTGTTTCGTTATAAAACAATTGTATCAGTTCATATAGGCTTATTCAAAATAAAATAATACTAATTTATTAATATTCTAAAAATTAATGAGTAAGAGATTTAAAAAATAAATCTATTTACTGAATAAGTTCAAATAGTTATGACTATTTAAACAATTACCTATTTCAAATTGTTTTGACCATTTATTTTGTCATAAACAATTGTTTTATAAATTTATTAATATTTCAAAAATTAATAAGTACAAATTAAAAAAATAAATATATTTTCTGATCACATTCAAATAGTTTTAACTATTTGAACAATTATATATTTCAAATAGTTCTGACATTTTATTTTGTCATAAACCAATTGTTTTTATTCATACAAGCTTAGTTGAAATAAATAATACTAATTTATTAATATTTCAAAATTTAATAATCAAAAGATTTAAAAATAAATCCATTTACTAAATAAGTGCTAATAGTTATGACTGTTTGAATAATTATTTATTTCAAATAGTTATGATCTTTTGTTTTATCATAAAACAATTGTTTTTATTCATACATATTTATTTAGAATAAAATAATATTAATTTATGAATATTGTAAAAATTAATAGGTAAGAGATTTAAAAAATAAATTTATTTACTAAACAAGTTCAAATAGTTATGTCCATTTGAACAATTATCTATTTCAAATCATTATAACATTTTGTTTTGTCATAAAACAATTGTTTCTATTCATACAAAATTATTCAAAATAAAATAATACTTATTTATTGATATTTTAAAAATTAATAAGAGATTTACAACTAAATCTGTTTACCAAACTAGTTTAAATAGTTATAACTATTTGAATAATTATCTATGTCAAATCCTTATAATATTTAATCATAGAATAATTATTTTTTTTTCATATAAGCTTATTTGGATTAAGATAATACCAATTTAATAGTAAAAATAAATGTGTTTTGCTGAATTAGTTTTGATAGTTAAGACTATTAGAATAATTATCTATTTCAAATCAGTTCAACCTTTTGTTTAGTCATAAAATAATTGTTTTAGTTCATATAAGCTTATTCAAAATAAAATAATACCAATTTATTAACAATTGAAAAATTAATAAGCAAGAGATTTTAAAAAATAAATATATTTACGGAACAAGCTCAAATAGATATGACTATTTGAACAATTATCTATTTAAAATCATTATGACATTTTGTTTTGTCATAAAACAATTGTTTCAATTCATTAGAACTTATTCGAAATAAAATAATACTATTTTATTAATATTTCAAAAATTATGAAGCAAGAGATTTAAAAACTAAAGCTATTTTCCATACCAGTTCAAATAATTACAACCATTTAAACAAATATCAATCTCAAATCGTTATGATCTTTGTTTTGTCATAAAAAAAATTGTGTCTAATCATACAAGCTTATTTGGATATAAAAATACTAATTTAATAATATTTTAAAAATTCATAAGTAAAAGATTTAAAAAATAAATGCATTTGCCGAATCATTGCCGAATCAATTCAAATGGTTAAGACTATTAGACTAATTTTCTATTTCAAATCATTCTAACCTTTTGTTTAGTCATAAAATAATTGTTTTAGTTCATACATGCTAACTCAGAATAAATTAATACTAATTTATCAACATTCAAAAAATTAATAAGCAAGAGATTTGAAAAAATATATTTATTTATCGAACAAGTTCAAATAATTATGATTATTTGAACAATTATTTATTTAAAATTGTTATGAACTTTTGTTTTATCATAAAATAATTGTTTCAGTTCATAAAAACTTATCCAAAATAAAATAATACTACTTTTTAATATTTCAAAAATTAATAAGTAAGAGATATAGAAAATAAATCAGTTTATAGAATTAGTTCAAATAATTATGGCCATTTGAACTATTATCTATTTCAAATTGTTATTACCTTTTGTTTTGTCACAAAACAACTCTTTCTATTTGTACAAGCTGATTCCAAATAAAGTAATTTTAATTTATTAATACTCTAAAAATTAATAAGTAAGAGATTTAAAAATTCAATTTGTTTATTGAACAAGTTCAAATAGCTATAACTATTTGAATAATTACCTATTTTAAATCGCTATAACCTTTTGTTTTATCATAAAATAATTTTTTCTATTCATAAAAGCTTATTTCAATTAAAATAATATAAGTTTATTAATATTTAGACAACTAATAAGTAAAAGATTTAAAAAATAAATCTGTTTACCGAATAAAGTCAAATAGTTATGACTATTTGAATAATTGTTTATTTCAAATCATTATAACTTTTTGTTTTTTCATAAAATAATTGTTTTTGTTCATACAAGCTCATTCAGATTAAATAATATTAATTTATTAATATTTTGACAATTAATAAGAAATAGATTTTCAAAATAAATATGTTTACCAAACAAGTTCAAATAGTCATAACTATTTGAATAATTATCTATTTCAAATTGCATAACTATTTAAATAATTATCTATTTCAAATCATTATGACCTTTTATTTCATCATAAAACAATTGTATTATGTCATATAGGCTTATTTGAAATAAAATAATATAAATTTATTAATATTCCAAAAATTAATGAGTAAGAGATTTAAAATATGAATCTATTTACTCAACAAGTTCAAATGGTTATGACTATTTGAACAATTACCTATTTCAAATCGTTATGACTTTTTGTTTTGTCATCAAATATTTGTTTATGTTCACACAAGCTTATTTTGAATAAAATAATATAAATTTGTTAACATTCCAAAAATTAATAAGTAAAAATTTTAAAAATAAATATGTTTTCTAAACACATTCAAATAGTTATAACTATTTAAACAATTATCGATTTCAAATAGTTATGACCTTTTGTTTTGTCAGAAACTAATTGTTTCTGTTCACACAAGTGTATTTGAAATAAAATAATACTATTTTATTAATATTCCAAAAATTAATAAGTAAAAATTTTAAAAAATAAATCTATTTATGGCATAAGTTTATATCGTTATGACTATTTGAACAATTATTTATTTCAAATAGTTATGATACTTCATTTTGTCATAACAAAATTATTTCTCTTTATACAAGTTTAGTCAGAATAAAATAATACTGTTTTAGTAATATTCTAAAAATTAATAGGTAGAAGATTTAAAAAATAAATTTGCTTACCGGGCAAGTTCAAATAGTTATGTCCATTTAAACAATTATCCATTTAAAATCGTTATGACTTTTTGTTTTATCATAAAGCAAATGCTTCTATTCATGCAAAACTATTCAGAATAAAATAATACTAATCTATCAATATTTTGAAAATTAATAAGAGATTTAAAAACAAAATTTGTTTACCGAAACAGTTCAAATAGTTATGACTATTTGAACAATTATTTATTTCAAATCATTATGATCTTTATTTTGTCATAAAATAATTGTTTCTTTTCATGCAAGCTTATCTGGATTAAAATAATATTAATTTAATAATATTCCAAAAATTAGTAAGTAAGAGATTTAGAAAATACATGTGTTTGCCGAACCAATTCAAATAGTTAAGACTATTAGAATAATTATTTATTTCAAATCGTTCTGACTTTTACTTAGTCATAAAACAATTATTTTAGTTCATACAAGCTTATTCAAAATAAAATACTACTAATTTATTAATATTCAAAAAATGAATGAGTAAGAGATTTAAAAAAATAAATCTGTTTACCAAACAAGTTCAAATATATTTCACAATTTGAACAATTATCTATTTAACATTGGTATGACCTTTTTTTTTGTCATAAAACAATGGTTCAGTTCATAAAAACTTATTCAGAATAAAATAATGCTATTTGTTTAATATTTCAAAAATTAATAAGTAAGAGATTTAAAAACTAAAGCTATTTTTTAAACCAATTCAAATAATTGACTATTTGAACAAATAACAATCTCAAATCATTAAGATCTTTGTTTTCTCATAAAACAATTGTTTTTGACCATATAAGCTTATCTAGATAAAAATAATACTAATATAATAATAGTCCAAAAATTAATAAGAGATTTAAAAAATAAATGTGTTTGTCAAACTAGTTCAAATAGTTAAGACTATTAGAATAATTATCTATTTTAAGTCACTTTGACCTTTTGTTTAGTCAAACAATAATTGTTTCAATTCAAACAAGCTTATTTAAAATAAAATAATACTAGTTTATTAACATTCGAAAAATTAATAAGCATGACATTTGACAAAATAAATCTATTTACCTAACAAGTTTAAATAGGTATAACTATTTGAAAAATTATCTATCTGAAATCATTATGACAATTT
Organism: Durio zibethinus; assembly: GCF_047325235.1. Lineage (NCBI taxonomy): Eukaryota > Viridiplantae > Streptophyta > Magnoliopsida > Malvales > Malvaceae > Durio > Durio zibethinus. The sequence goes on from NC_143185.1 coordinate 59,968, forward strand.
GTTTTGTCATAAAGCAATTATTTTAGTTCATAAAATCTTATCCAAATAAAATAATACAACTTTATTAATATTTCAAAAATTAATAAGTAAGAGATTTAAAAAATAAAATAGTTTACTAAATCAGTTCAAATAATTATGGCCATTTGAACAACTATCTATTTCAAATCATTATTCCCTTTTGTTTTGTCATCAAACAATTGTTTTTCAACATACAAGCTTATTTAAAATAAAATAATACTAATTTATTAATATTTCAAGAATTAATAAGAAATTTTAAAAAATAAATCTATTTGCCAAACCAATTCAAATAGTTATGACTATTTGAACATTTTATTTATTTAAAATCATCATGACCTTTTGTTTTGATATAAAACAATTGTTTCAGTTTATAAAAACTTATCGAAAATAAAATAATACTAATTTCTTAATATTTTGAAAATTAATAAGCAAAAGTTTTAAAAAATAAATTTGTTTACTGAACAAATTCAAATAGTTATGTCTATTTGAACAATTATCTATTTAAAATCGTTATGACCTTTTCTTCTATCATAAAATAATTGTTTTAGTTCATACAAGCTTATTTGAAATAAAATAATACTAATTTATTAATATTCCAAAAATTAATAAGTGATTTAAAAAGTGAATCTATTTACTAAATCAGTTCAAATAATTATTGCCATTTCAATAATTATTTATTTCAAATCAATGTTCATGTAACAAGTGTTTTTTATCATACAAGCTTATTTGAAATAAAATAATACTAAATTATTAATCTTTCAAAAATTAATAAGTAAGAGTTTAAAAAATAAATCTGTTTAATGAATCAATTATTAGTTATGACTATTTGAAGAATTGTATACTTCAAATCAATTATTTACAAAATAAACCTTTTATTTTGTTATAAAATAATTATTTATGTTCATACATGCTTATTCAAAATAAAATAATACTAATATAATAATATTCCAAAAATTAATAACCAAGAGATTTAAAAATTATATTTGTTTGCCAAACTATTTCAAATTGTTAAGACTATATGAACAATTATATATTTTAAATTGTTATTACCTTTTGTTTTGTCATAAAATAATTTTTTCAATTCATACTTGCTTATTCGAAATAAAATAAAATGAATTTATTGATATTTCAAAAGTTAATAAGTAAGAGATTTAAAATATAATTCTATTTACCTAACCAATTCTAATAATTATGACTATTTGAATAATTATCTATTTTAAATCATTATAATCTTTTGTTTTGTCGTAAAACAAATGATTTTGTCTGTATAAGTTTCCTTAGAATACAATAATACAAATCTATTAATATATCAAAAATTAATACGAGATTTAAAAAATTAAACTATTTTTAATTTTTTTATCATCAAAAACTTATTTCAGTTCATATAAGCTTATTCAAAATAAAATATTATTAAGTTATTAATATTCCAAAAATTAGTAATTAAGAGATTTAAAAAATGAAACCGTTTATCGAACAAGTTTAAATAATTATGATTATTTGAACAATTATCTATTTAGAATCACTATAACCTTTTATTTTATCATAAAAGGATTTCATCTGTTCATACAAGCTTATTTTGAATAAAATAATATAAATTTATTAATATTAAGACAACTAATTAGTAAAAGATTTAAAAAATAAGTTTGTTTACCAAACAAATTCAAATCATTATGACTATTTTAACAACAAAATGTTATGACTTTTTCTTTTGTTATAAAATAATTGTTTCTATTCATACAAGCTTATTCAAATTAAAATAATATTAATTTATTAATATTTCAACAATTAATAAGTAAAAGATTTAAAAAATAAAAATGTTTACTAAACTATTTCAAATAGTCACGACTATTTGAATAATTATCGATTTCAAATCATTGTGAACTTTTGTTTTGTGATAAAACAATTGTTCCAGTCAATATAAGCTTATTTTAAATAAAATAATACTAATTTATTAGTATTCCAAAAATTAGCGAGTAAGAGAACTAAAATAATAAATCTATTTATCAAACTAGTTCAAATAGTTATGACTATTTGAACAATTATCTATTTCAAAAATTATGACCTTTTATTTTGTCAAAAAATAATTGGTTCTATTCATCCAAGCTTATTTCAAATAAAATAATATAAACTTTATCAATATTCCAAAAATTAATAAGCAAAAAATTGAAAAATAAATTTGTTTTTTGAACATGTTCAAATAGTTATGACTATTTGAACAATTATCTATTTCAAATTAGTATGACAAATTGTTTTGTCATAAACCAATAGTTTCTGTTCATTCAAGCTTATTTGGAATGAAATAATACTAATTTATTAAAATTTTAAAAAAATTAATAAGTAAAAGATTTAAAAATTAAATATGTTTACCAAGCGAGTTCAAATAGTTATGACTATTTGATAATTATTTATTTCAAATCGTTATGATCTTTTGTTTTATGATAAAGCAATTGTTTTTATTCATAAAAGTTTATTTGGAATAAAATAATACTAATTTATTAATATTTTAAAAATTAATATGTTAGAGATTTAAAAAATAAATCTATTTATTGAATAAGTTCAAATAGCATATCCATTTGAACTATCATCTATTTTAAATCGTTATGATATTATGAATAAAATAATACCAATTATTCTAAAATAATACTATTTATTCAGAATAATTAGTATTCATACAATTTTATTTAGAATAAAATAATACCAATTTATTACTATTTCAAAAATTAATAAGGATTTGCAAAATAAATGTGTTTGTCAAACCAGTTTAAATAGTTAAGCCTATGAGAACAATTATCTATTTCAAATAATTTTGACCTTTTGTTTAGTCATAAAATAATAGTTTCAGTTTATACATGCTTATTCAAAATAAAATAATACTAATTTATTAACATTCAAAAAATTAATAAGCAAGAAATTTAAAAAATAAATAAATCTGTTTATCGAACACATTTAAATAGTTATGACTATTTGAAAAATTATCTATTTAAAATTGTTATGACCTTTTATTTTTATCATAAAACAATTGTTTCAAAATAATATTACTTATTAATATTTCAAAAATTGATAAGTTAGAGATTCAAAAAAAAAATCAGTTTATCGAATCAGTTCAAATAATTATAGTCATTTGAATAATTATCTATTCCAAATCATTGTGAACTTTTTTTTCATCATAAAATATTTTTTTTCATCATACAACCCTATTTGGCATAAAAAAATGATAATTTACTAATATTTCAAAATTTAATAAGTAAGAGATGTAAAAAATAAACATATTTAGTGAACCAATTCAAATAGTTATACTATTTGAACTATTATATATTTCAAATTGTTATAACTTTTTGTTATGCCATAAAACAATTATTTTTGCTCCTACAAGTTTATTCAGAATAAAATAATACTAAGGTAATAATCTTATAAAAATTAATAACTAACAGATTTGAAAATAAATTTATTTGTCAAACTAGTTCAAATAGTTAACACTATTTGAACAATTCTTTATTTCAAATCATTATGACCTTTTGTTTTGTTGTAAAACAATTTTTTCAATTCTTAGTAACTCACTTAGAATAAATAAAAAAAATTTATTAATATTTCAAAAAGTAATAAGTAACAGATTTAAAAAATTTTTTTATTTACCGAACTAGTTCAAATAATTATGACTATTTGAACAATTATCTATTTCAAATTGTTATTATCTTTTGTTTTGTCATAAAACAATTGCTTTTGTTCATATAAGTTTATTTGAAATAAAATAATATTAATTTATTAATATTTTGAAAATTAAGAAGTAAGAGATTTAAAAATAAATCTATTTACTAAACCAATTTATAAAACAATTGTATTAGTTGATAGAGGCTTATTCAAAATAAAATAATATCAATTTATTAATATTCCAAAAATTAATGGGTAAGAGATTTAAAATATGAATATGTTTACTGATTAAGTTCAAATGGTTATAACTATTTGAACAATTATCTATTTCAAATCATCATGACCTTTTGTTTTGTCAGAAAATAATTGTTTTTGTTCATACATGCTTATTTTGAATAAAATAATATAAATTTATTAATATTTTGAAAATTAACAAGTAAAAATTTATAAAATAAATCTATTTTCTGAACATATTCAAATAGTTATGACTATTTGAAAAATTATCTCTTTCAAATAGATATGACCTTTTCTTTTGTCTTAAACCAATTGTTTCTATTCATACAAGCATATTCAAAATAAAATAATGCTAATTTATTAATATTCTAAAAATTAAAAAGTAAAAATTTTAAAAAATAAATCCATTTACCAAGCAAGTTCATATTGTTATGACTATTTGAATAATTAATTTATTTCAAATAGTTATGATTTTTTTTCATAAAACAATTATGTCTATTCATACAAGTTTATTTAAAATAAAATAATACTAATTTATTAATATTCTAAACATTAACAGGTAGGAGGTATAAAAAATAAATCCATTTATCAAATAAGTTTAAATAGTCATGTTCATTTGAACAATTATCTATTTCAAATCATTATGAAATTTTATTTTTTCATAAAACAATTGTTTCTATTCATGCAAAATTATTCAAAGTAAAATAATACTAAACCATTAATATTTTGAAAATTAATAAGAGATTTAAAAAGTAAATTTGTATACTGAAATAGATTAAATACTTATGATTATTTGAACAATTATCTATCTTAAATTGTTATGATCTTTATTTTGTTATAAAACAATTATTTCTTTTAATACAAGCTTTTTCAAATTAAAATAATACTAATTTAATAATATTCCAAGAATTAGTAACTAAGAGATTTAAAAAATAAATGTGTTTGTCGAATGATTTCAAATAGTTAAGATTATTAGAAGAATTATCTATTTCAAATTGTTTTGACCTTTTGTTTTGTTGTAAAACAAATGTTTTTCTTCATATAAGTTTGTTTAGAATAAAATAATATTAATTTATTAGTATTTCAAATATTAGTAAGATATTTCATAAATAAATCTGTTTACCAAACCAGTTCAATTAGTTATAATAATTTGAACAATTATTTATTTCAAGTTGTTATGACTATTTGTTTTGTCATCAAACATTTGTTTCTATTAATACAATGTTATTCGGAATAAAGTAATGCTAATTCATTAATATTCTAAAATTTAATAAGTAAAGGATTTAAAAAAAGAATTTGTTGGCCTGACCAGTAAAAATAGTTATAACTATTTGAACAATTATCTATTTCAAATAGTTATGACCTTTTATTTTGACACAAAACAACTCTTTCTATTCATACAAGCTGATTTTGATGAACATAATTCTAATTTATTAATATTTCAAAAACTAATAAACAAGAGATTGAAAAACTATATCTGTTTATCAAACAAGTTCAAATAGTTATGACGATTTGAGCAACTACCTATTTCAAATTGCTATAACCGTTTTGTTTTGTCTTAAACTAATATTTTCAATCCATATAAGCTTATTTCAATTAAAATAATACAAGTTTATTAATATTCAGACAACTAATAAGTAAAACATTGAAAAAATATATCTGTGAGCTCAAATAGTTATGACTATTTGAATAATTATTTATTTCAAATCATTATGAGTTTTTGTTTGTCATAAAATAATTATTTTTCTTCATAATAGCTTATTTGAATTAAAATAATATTAATTTATTAATATTTTAGCAATTGATAAGTAATAAATTTTCAAAATAAATATGTTTACTAAACAAGTTCAAATAGTCATAACTATTTGAATAATTATCTATTTCAAATCTCATAACTTTTTGAATAATTATCTATTTCAAATCATTTTGATCTTTTGTTTCGTCATAAAATAATTGTATTAGTTTATATAGGCTTATTCGAAATAAACAATATTAATTTATTAATATTCCAAAAATTCATGACTAAGAGATTTAAAATATGAATCTATCTACTGGACAAGTTCAGACGGTTATTACTATTTAAACAATTATCTATTTCAAATCGTTATGACTTTATGTTTTGTCATAAAACAATTGCTTATTCAAAATTTCAAAATATTGATAGATCAGTATTTCAAATTGTCATTAAACAATTGGTTTTGTTCATACTATTTTATTCAAAATAAAATAACACTAACGGTTAAGACTAAATGAACAATTATCTATTTCAAATTGTTATGACTTTTTGTTTTGTTGTAAAACAATTTTTTTATTCATACAAACTTATTCGAAATAAAATAATACTAATTTAATATTTCAAAAATTAATAAGTAAGAGATTTAAAAAATAAATTTGTTTATCGAATCAATTCAAATGGTTAAGATTATTAGAATAATTATCTATTTCAAATTGTTTTGACCTTTTGTTAAGTTATAAAACAATTGTTTCAGTTCATACAAGCTTATTCAAAATAAATTAATACTAATTTATTAACATTCAAAAAATTAATAACAAAAAGAGATTGAAAAAAATTTGTTTACCAAACAAGTTCAAATACTTATTACTATTTAATCAACTGCCTATTTAAAATCATTATACCTTTTGATTTTTCATGAAACAATTGTTTTAGTTAGTACAAGCTTAGACAGAATAAACTAATACTAATTTATTAATATTTCCAAAATTAATAAGTAAGAAATTTAAAAAATAAATATGCTTACCAAATCAGCTAAAATAATTATATCCATTTAAACGATTAGCTATTTGAAATCATTATGATATTTTATTTTGTCATAAAACAATTGTTTTTTATCATACAATCTTATTCAAAATAAAATAATACTAATTTATTAATATTTCAAAATTTAATAACAGATTTAAAAAATAAATCTATTTACCAAACTAGTTCAAATAATTGTGACTATTTGAACAATTTTCAATCTTAAATTGTTAAGATCTTTGTTTTGTCATAAAACAATTGTTTCTAATCATAGAAGCTTATTCGGTTAAAAATAAACTAATTTAATAATATTTCAAAAATTAGTAAGAGATTTAAAAAGTAAATGTGCTTACGAAACTAGTTCAAATAGTTAAAACCATTAGAATAATTATCTATTTCAAATTGTTATGATATTTTGTTTGGTCATAAAATATTTATTTCTTATCTTACAAGCTTATCTGCAATAAACTAATCCAAATTTATTAACACTCAAAAAATTAATAAGCAAAAGATTTAAAAGAATAAATCTATCTATCAAACAAGTTCAAATAGTTATGACTATTTGAACAATTATTTATTTAAAATCGTTATGACATTTTTGTTCTAATATAAAAGAATTATTTCAATTTCTAAAAGCTTATCCAAAATAAAAATAATATTAATTTCTTAATATTTTGAAAATTAGTAAACAAGAGTTTAAAAAATAAATTTGTTTACCAAACAAATTCAAATAGTTATAACTATTTGAACAATTGTCTATGTAAAATCATTACGACCTTTTATTCTACCATAAAATAATTGTTTCAGTTCATACAGGCTTATTTGAAATAAAATAATACTAGTTTATTAATATTTCAAAAATTAATAAGTGATTTAAAAAATGAATCTATTTATCGAATCAGTTCAAATAATTATGGCCATTTAAATACTTATCTACTTCAAATTGTTTTTACCTTTTGTTTGGTCATATAACAATTTTTTTTTATCATACAAGCTTATTCAGACTAAAATAATACTAATTTATTAATCTTTCATAAGGTAATAAGTAAGAGATTTAGAAAAATAAATCTGTTTAGTGAATCAGTTCAAATAGTTATGACTATTTGAAGAATTGTATACTTCGAATCAATTATTTACAAATTAAACATTTTGTTCTATTATAAAATAATTATTTATGTTCATACAAGCATATTCAAAATAAAAATAATACAAATCTAATAATATGTTGAAAATTAATAACTAAGAGATTTAAAAATTAAATTTGTTTGTCGAACCAGTTCAAATTGTTAAGACTATATGAACAATTACCTATTTTAAATTGTTACTACCTTTTGTTTTGTCATAAAACAAATTTTCAATTCATACTAGCTTATTTGAAATAAAATAAAATGAATTTATTAATATTTCAAAAATTAATAAGTAACAGATTTAAAAAATAATTTTGTTTATCTAACTAGTTCTAATAATTATGACTATTTGAATAATTATCTATTTCAAATTGTTATGACCTTTTGTTTTGTCATAAAATAAATGTTTTTATTCATATAAGTTTGCTGAAAATAAAATAATCAAATTATTAATATTTCAAAAATTAATAAGAGATTTAAAAAATTAAACTGTTTTTAATTTTGTTTTGTCATAAAAAATTATTTCAATTCATATACGCTTATTCAAAATAAAATAATATTAAGTTATTAATATTTCGAAAGTTAGTAATTAAAATATTTAAAAAATAAAATTGTTTACCTAATAAGTCTAAATAATTATGACTATTTGAATAATTATCTATTTGGAATCGCTGTAACCTTTTGTTTTGTCATAAAAAGATTTCATCTATTCATACAAGCTTATTTCGAATAAAATAATACAAATTTATTAATATTAAGACAATTAATAAGTAAAAGATTTAAAAAATATATCTATTCACCAAACAAGTTCAAATCATTATGACTATTTGAACAACAAATTGTTATGACTTTTTCTTTGGTTATAAAATAATTGTTTTTGTTCATACAAGCTTATTTGGATTAAAATAATATTAATTTATTAATATTTCAACAATTAATAAGTAAAAGATTTAAAAAATACATATGTTTACTGAACAAATTCAAATAGTCATGACTATTTGAATAATTATCTATTTCAAATCATTGTGACCTTTTGTTTTGTAATAAGACAATTGTTTCAATTAATATAAGCTTATTTGAGGTAAAATAATACTAATTTATTAATATTCCAAAAAATAGTGAGTAAGAGAACTAAAACAACAAATCTGTTTACCGAACAAGTTTAAATTGTTATGTCTATCTAAACAATTATCTATTTCAAATCATTATGACCTTTTATTTTATCATAAAACAATTGGTTCTATTCATCCAAGCTAATTTCAAATAAAATAATATAAAATTATTAATATTCCAAAAATTAATAAGCAAAAATTTGAAAAATAAATTTGTTTTCTGAACACGTTCAAATAGTTATGACTATTTAAATAATTATTTATTTCAAATAGGTATGACAATTATTTTGTTATAAACCAATTGTTTTTGTTCATACAAGCTTATTTGAAATAAAATAATATTAATTTATTAAAATTTCAAAAATTAATAAGTAAAAGATTTAAAAAATAAATATATTGTAGAGCGAGTTCAAATAGTTTTGACTATTCAATAATTATTTATTTCAAATCGTTATGATCTTTTGTTTTGTGATAAAACAATTATTTCTATTCATAAAGTTTTTTTGGAATAAAATAATACTAATTTATTAATATTCTAAAATTTAATATGTTAGAGATTTAAAAAATAAATTTGTTTACCGAACAAGTTCAAAAAGTCATGTCCATTTGAACTATTATCTATTTTAGATCGTTATGACATTTTGTTTTATCATAAAATAATACCAATTATTCAAAAAAATTGGCATTCATACAAAATTATTTAGAATAAAATAATACCAATTTATTACTATTTTGAAAATTAATAAGGATTTAAAAATAAATGTGTTTGCCGAACAAGTTCAAATAGTTAAGCCTATGAGAATAGTTATTCATTTCAAATTGTTCTAACCTTTTGTTTAGTCATAAAATAATTGTTTCAGTTCATAAATGCTTATTCAAAATAAAATAGTACTAATTTATTATGATTCAAAAAATTAATAAGCAAGAAATTAAAAAAAATCCGTTTATCAAACAAGTTCAAATAGTTATGACTATTTGAACAATTATCTATTTAAAATTGTTGTGACCATTATTTTTATCATAAAAAAATTGTTTCCATACATAAAAACTTATTTGAAATAAAATAATATTACTTATTAATATTTCAAAATTTGATAAGTTAGAGATTTAAAAAATAAATCAGTTTATCAAATCAGTTCAAATAATTATGGCTATTTGAACAATTATCTATTCCAAATCATTGTGAACTTTTGTTTTGTCATAAAATAAGTGTTTTTCATCATACAACCATATTCATTATAAAATAATACTAATTTACTAATATTTCAAAAATTAATAAGTAGGAGATGTAAAAAATAAATATGTTTACTAAACTAGTTCAAATAATTATGACTATTTGAACAATTATATATTTCAAATTGTTATAACCTTTTGTTATATCATAAAACAATTATTGCTATTCATACAAGTATATTTGGAATAAAAGAATACTAATGTAATAATATTCTGAAAATTAATAACTAAGAGATTTGAAAAATAAATTTATTTGCCGAACTAGTTCAAATAGTTAAGGCTGTATGAACAATTCTTTATTTCAAATCATTATGACCTTTTGTTTTGTCTTAAAATAATTCCTTCAATTCTTAGTAACTTAGAGATAAATAAAACAAATTTATTAATCTTTCAAAAATTAATAAAAGATTTAAAAAATAATTTTGTTTGTTGAACCAGTTTACATAATTATGACTATTTGAACAATTATCTATTTCAAATTATTATTATCTTTTTGATTTGTCATAAAACAATTACTTTTGTTCATATAAGTTTAATTGGAATAAAATAATATTAATTTATTAATATTTTGAAAATTAAAAGTAAGAGATTTAAAAAATAAATCTATTTACTAAACCAGTTTAATTAGTTATAACTATTTGCATAATTATTTATTTCAAATCAAGATGACCATATGTTTTGTCATAAAAGCATTGTTTCTATTCCTCTAGTCTTATTCAGAATAAAGTAAGGCTAATTTATTAATATTCAAAAAATTAATAAGTAACGGATTAAAAAAATGAATTGGTTAGCCTGATGCGTGCAAATAGTTATGATTGTTTAAACAATTATCTATTTCGAATCATTATGACCTTTTATTTTATCACAAAACAATTTTTGCTATTTGTACAAGCTTATCCGAAATAACATAATTCTAATTTATTAATATTTCAAAAATTAATAAGGGATTTAAAAAATGCATCTATTTACCAAACAAGTTCAAATAGTTATGACTATTTGAACAATTATCTCTTTCAAATCACCATAACCTTTCATTTTATCATAAAATAATTTTTTCTATTCATACAAGCTTATTTCAAATAAAATTATACAAATTTATTAATATTCAGATAATTAATAAGTAAAAGATTTAAAAAATAATTTGATTTACCAAAGAAGTTTAAATTGTTATGACTATTTGAACAAATATTTATTTCAAATCATTATGACTTTTTGTTTGGTCATAAAACAATTGTTTTTCTCCATACAAGCTTATTTGGATTAAAATAATATTAATTTATTAATAGTTTGACAATTAATAAGTAAAAGATTTAAAAAAAATATGTTTACCGAACAAGTTCAAATAGTCATAACTATTTAAGTAATTATCTATTTAAAATCGTTATGTCCTTTTGTTTCATCATAAAACAATTGTATTAGTTCATATAGGCTTATTTGAAATAAAATAATACTATTTTATTAATATTTTAAAGACTCATGAGTAAAAGTTTTAAAAAATGAAACTATTTGCCGAACAAGTTCAAATAGTTATGATCATTTGAACAATTATCTATTTAAAATCATTATGACCTTTTGTTTTATCATAAAACAATTGTTTCTATTCATACAAGCATATTTTGAATAAAATAATATAAATTTATTAATATTCCAAAAATTAATGAGTAAAAATTTAAAAAATAAATAAGTTTTTGAACACATTCAAATAGTTATGACTATTTGAACAATTATCTATTTTCAAATAGTTATAACATTTTGTTTTATCATAAACCTATTGTTTCTGTTCATACAAGCATATTTGAAATAAAATAATACTAGTTTATTAATATTTTAAAAATTGATAAGTAAAAGATTTAAAAAATAAATCTATTTACTGAACAAGTTTAAATAATTATGATTGTTTGAACAATTATTTATTTAAAATAGCTATGACCTTTTATTCTATCATAAAACAATTTTTTCTTTTCATAAAAGTTTATTTGAAACAAAATAATACTAATTTATTAATATTGTGAAAATTAATAGGTATGAGATTTAAAAAATAAATCTATTTACTGAATAAGATCAAATAGTTATGACTATTTGAACAATTATTTATTTCAAATTGTTATAACTTTTTGTTTGATAATAAAACAATTGTTTCTATTCATATGACCTTATTCGAAATAAAATAATACTAATTTAGTAATATTTTAAAAATTAATAACTAAGAGATTTAAAAAATAAATTTGTTTTGGCAAACCACTTCAAACAATTAAGACTATATGAACAATTATTTATTTCAAATTGTTATGACATTTTGTTTTGTCATAAAACAATTATTTTAGCTCATAGAAGCTTATTTAGAATAGAATAAAACTAATTACTATTTCAAAAAATTATAGGTAAGAGATTTAGAAAACAATTCTATTTACCAAATTAGTTCAAATGATTATAACTATTTGAACAATTATCAATTTCAAATCATTATTACTTTTAATTTTGTCATAAAACAATTGTTTTTGTTAATATAAGTTTGATTGAAATGAAATAATACTAATTTATTAGTATTTAGAAAATTAATCAGTAAGAGATTTAAAAAGTAAATCCATTTACCAAACTATTTCAAATAGTTTTGACTATTTAAATAATTATCTACTTCAAATCATTATAACCTTTTATTTTGTCATCAAACAATTGGTTTTGTTCATACTATTTTATTTGAAATAAAATAATACTAATTTAATAATATTTCAAAATTTAATAACCAAGAAAATTCAAAAATAAATTTAATTATCGAAAAAATTCAAATAGTTAAGACTATACGAACGGTTATCTATTTCAAATTATTATGACCTTTTGTTTTATCGTAAAACAATTACTTTGTTTGTACAAGCTTATGTGGATTAAAATAATACTAACTGAATAATAGTTCAAAAATTAATAAGAGATTTAAGAAATAAATTTGTTTACTGAATCAGTTCAAATGGTTACGACTATTAGAATAATTATCTATTTCAAATTATTTTGACCTTTTGTTTAGTCATAAAAAAATTGTTTTAGTTTATACTAGCTTATTTAGAATAAATTAATACTAATTTATTAACATTTGAAAAATTAATAAAAAGGAGATTTAAAAAAATAAATTTGTTTACCAAACAAGTTGAACACTTGTCTATTAAAAATCGTTATAACCTTTTGATTTGTCATAAAACAATTATTTCAAATAATACAAATTTAATAATATTAAGACAATTAATAAGTAAATGATTTAAAAAATAAATATGATTACCGAACAAGTCCAAATCATTATGACTATTTAAGCAATTATTTATTTCAACTTGTTATGACTTTTTGTTTTGTCATAAAACAATTTTTTTTGATCATGTAAACTTATTTGGATTAAAATAATTTTAATTTATTAATATTTTGACAATTAATAAGTAAAATATTTAAAAAATAAATATATTTGCCAAACAAGTTTAAATAGTCATGACTACTTGAATAATTATCTATTTCAAATCATTATGACATTTTCTTTTGTAATAAAACAATTGTTTCAGTACATATAAGCTTATTTGGTCAAAAATAATACTAATATAATAATATTTCAAAAATTAAGTGATTTAAAAAATAAATATGTTTGCCAAACCAGTTCAAATAGTTAAAACTATTAGAATAATTATATATTTTAAATCATTCTGACCTTTTGTTTAGTCAAAAAATATTTGTTGCATATCTAACAATCTTATTTGGAATTAAATAATCCAAATTTATTAACATTCAAAAAATTAATAAGGAAAAAATTTGAAAAAATAAATCCATTTATCGAACAAGTTCAAATAGTGATGTCTATTTGAACAATTATTTATTTAAAATTATTATGATCTTTTGTTTTGATATAAAACAATTGTTTCAATTCATAAAAGCTTATCCAAAATAAAATAATACTAATTTCTTAATGTTTTGAAAATTAATAAGCCAAAGTTTAAAAAAATAAATTTGTTTACCAAACAAATTCAAATAGTTATGACTGTTTTGAACAATTGTCTATTTAAATCATTATGATCTTTTGTTTTATCATAAAATAATTGTTTCAGTTCATACAAGCTTATTCAAAATAAAATAATACTAATTTATTAATATTCCAATAATTAATAAATAAGTGATTTAAAAATTGAATCTGTTTATCGAAGCAGTTCAAATTATTATGGCCATTTCCACAATTATCTATTTCAAATCGTTATTACCTTTTGTTTGATCATATAATGATTGCTTTCTATTATGCAAGTTTATTCAAAATAAAATAATAGTAATTTAGTAATCCTTCAAAAATTAGTAAGAGATTTAAAAAATAAAATCTGTTTATCGAACTAGTTTAAATAATTATGACTATTTGAACAATTGTGCACTTCAAATCATTATAACCTTTTGTTCTATCATAAAATAATTATTTCTATTCATACAAGCTTATTCGAAATAAAATAATACTAATATAAAAATATTTTGAAAATAAATAACTATGAGACTTAAAAAATAAATTTGTTTGCCAAACTAGTTCAAATATTTAAGACTACATGAACTGTTATCTATTTAAAATTATTTTTGCTTTGTCATAAAACAATTTTTTCAATTCATATTAGCTTATTCAAAATAAAATAAAATGAATTTATTCATATTAATAAATTAATAAATAAGAGATTTAAAAAATAATTCTGTTTACCTAACCAATTCAAATAATTATGACTATTTGAACAATTATCTATTTAAATTGCTATAGCCTTTTGTTTTGTCATAAAACAAATGTTTTTGTTAACATATGTTTGTTTGGAATAAAATAATACCAATCTATTAATATTTCAAAAATTAATAAAAAACTTTAAAAATAATTTTGTTTATCAAACCAGTTTAAATAGTTATGACTGTTTGAGCAATTATTTATTTCAAATTGTTATAACTTTTTGTTCTATTATAAAATAATAGTTTCTATTCATACAAGCTTATTTGGATTAAAATGATACTAATTTATTAATATTTCAATAATTGATAAGTAAAAAAATCAAAAAATAAATATGATTACCAAACTAGATCAAATAGTCATGACTATTTGAATAATTATCTATTTCAAATCATTATGACCTTTTGTTTTGTCATAAAAATATCATTTTGGTTAATGAACAAGTTTAAATAATTATGACTATTTAAACAGTTATCCATTTGAAATTGCTATAACCTTTTGTTTTGTCATAAAATGATCTTTTCTATTCATGCAAGCTTATTTTGAATAAAATAATATAAATTTATTAATATTAAGACAATTAATAAGTACAAATTTAAAAAATAAATCTATTTACTAAACAAGTTCAAATCTTTATGACTATTTGAGCATTTATTTATTTCAAATTGTTATGACCTTTTGTTTTGTCATAAAACAATTGTTTCTATTTATACAAGCTTATTCAGATTAAAATAATATTAATTTATTAATATTTTGACAAATATTAAATAAAAGATTTAAAAAATAATATGTTTATTGAACAAGTTTAAATAGTTAAAAGTATTTGAATAATTATCTATTTCAAATCATTGTGACCTTTTGTTTTGTAATAAAACAATTGATTCAATTCATACAAGCTTATTTGAAATAAAATAATACTAATTTATTATTATTTTGAAAATTAATGAGTAAGAGAATTAAAAGATTAATCAGTTTCCTGAATATATTCAAATAATTCTAACTATGTAAATAATTATTTATTTCAAAACATTATGACCTTATGTTTTGCCATTAAACAATTGGTTCTATTCATGCAAGCTTATTTTGAATAAAATAATATAAATTTATTAATATTTCAAAAATTAATAAGTAAAAATTTTAAAAATAAATATGTTTTCTGAACACGTTTTAATAGTTATGAGTATTTAAACAATTATTTATTTCAAATTGTTATGACCTTTTTTGTTTTGTCATAAACTAATTGTTTCCGTTCATAAAAGTTTATTTAGAATAAAATAATACTAATTTATTAAAATTCCAAAAATTAATAAGTATAAGATTTAAGAAATAAATCTGTTTACCGAGCAAGTTCAAATAGTTATGATGCTTTGAACAATTATTTATTTCAAATCATTATGATATTTTGTTTTGTTATAAAACAATTGTTTCTATCCACACAATTTTATTCAAAAGAAAACAATACTAATTTATTAATATTCTAAAAATTAATAAATTGAAGATTTTAAAAAATAAATCTATTTATCGAACAAGTTCAAATAGTCATGTCTATTTGAATTATTATCTATTTCAACTCACTATGACATTTTATTTTATCATAAAATGATTGTTTCTATTCATACAAAATTACTCATAATAAAATAATACTAATTTATTAATATTGCAAAAATTAATAAGAGATTTAAAAGTTAAATCTGTTTATCAAACCAGTTCAAATAGTTTTGACTATTTAAACAATTATCAATCTCAAATTGTTATGATCTTTGTTTTGTTATAAGACAACTGCTTCTATTCATACAAGTTTATTTGGTTAAATATTGCTAAATTAATAATATTATGAAAAATAATAAGAGATTTAAAAAATAAATGTGTTTATTGAACCAATTTAAATAGTTAAGACTATTGAAAAATTATCTATTTCAAATCATTCTGACCTTTTGTTTAGTCATAAAATAATTGTTTTAGTTCATACAAGCTTATTTGAAATAAAATAATACCAATTTATTAACATTCAAAAAATTGATAAACAAGGAATTTAAAAAAATAAATTTATTTACCGAATAAGTTTAAATAGTCATGACTATTTGAACAATTATCTATTTAGAATAAATATAACCTTTTGTTTATTATAAAACAATTGTTTCAATTTATAAAAGCTTATTTGAAATAAAATAATATTACTTTATTAATAAGTTAAAGATTTAAAAAATAAACCAGTTTATCAAATCGATTCAAATAATTATGACCATTTGAATAATTATCTATTTCTAATTGTTACGAACTTTTGTTTTGTCGTAAAATAATTTTTTCTCATCATAGAAGCTTATTTAAAATAAAATAATACTAATTTATTAAGATTTCAAAAATTAATAAGTAGGACATTTAAAAAATAAATTTGTTTATCGAAGCAGTTGCTATTTGAACAATTATCTATTTTAAATTGTTATAACCTTTTGTTTTGTTATAAAATAATTGTTTTAGTTCATATGAGCTTATTTGGAATAAAATAATACTAATTTAATAATATTTCAAAAATTGACAACAAAAAGATTTAAAAAATATACCAATTGTTTCGAAGCAATTCAAACAATTAAGACTATATGAACAATTATCTATTTACCAAAAATTATGACCTTTTGTTTGGTCATATAACAATTTTTTTCATCATTCAAGCTTATTCAGAATAAAATAATACTAATTTATTAATCTTTCAATAATTAATAAGTAAAAGATTTAAAAAATAAATTTAATAATATTTCAAAAATTGACAGCAAAAAGATTTAAAAAATATACCAATTTTCTGAAGCAATTCAAACAATTAAGACTATATGAATAATTATCTATTTACCAAAAATTATGACCTTTTGTTTGGTCATATAAGAATTTTTTTCATCATTCAAGCTTATTCGAAATAAAATAATACTAATTTATTAATCTTTCAATAATTAATCAGTAAGAGATTTAAAAAATAAAATTTATTTACCGAACTAGTTCAAATATATGACTATTTGAACAATTGTAAACTTCAAATTGTTATTACCTTTTGTTCTATCATAAAACAATTATTTTTGTTCATACAAGTTTATTCAAAATAAAATAATACTAATCTAATAATATTTCAAAAATTAATAACTAAGAAAATTAAAAAATAAATTTGTTTGTTGAACCAATTTAAATATTTAAAAACTATATCAACAATTATCTATTTCAAATCATTATGACCTTTTGTTTTGTCATAAAATAAGTTTTTTTGAATTCATACTAGCTTATTTGGAATAAACTAAAATGAATTTATTAATATTTCAAAAATTAATAAGTAAAAGATTTAAAAAACAATTCTATTTACCTAACTAGTTCAAATAATTATGATTATTTGAACAATTATCCATTTCAAATCGTTATGAAGTTTTGTTTTGTCATAAAACAAATATTTTTGTTCATATATGTTTATTTAGAATAAAGTAATACTAATCTATTAATATTTTAAAAATTAATAAGAGATTTAAAAAAAAATAAATATATTTATCAAACGTACTCGAATAGTTATGATTATTTGAGCAATAATTTATTTCAAATAGTTATGACTTTTTTATTCTATTATAAAACAATTGTTTATGTTCATACAAGCTTATTTAGGTTAAAATAATACTAATTTATTAATATTTTGACAATTAATAAGTAAAAAATTCAAAAAGTAAATATGTTTACCGAACTAGATCAAATAGTCATGACTATTAGAATAATTATCTATTTCAAATTGTTATGACATTTTGTTTTGTCATAAAAAAATTATTTCAATTCATATAAGCTTATTCAAAATAAAATAATATTAAGTTATTAATATTATGAAAATTAATAAATAAGAGATTTAAAAAATGGATCTGTTTATCGAACAAGTTTAAATAATTTTGACTATTTTGATAATTATCTATTTGAAATTGCTATAACCTTTTGTTATGTCATAAAATGATTTTTTGTGTTCATACATGTTAGCCTTGAATTGATGCTTATTTTGAAATGACAAAACATTAAGCTAAATAAGCTTGATCAAGATTTTGAAAAAGATTTAATTAGTACATGTTCTTAAGTTTTATATTTTGGTACTAAATAAATAATATGATTTTCGAAGCTTAAACAAACCTTTCTTTGTTTTCATATTTCTCAAACCAAATCTACCTTTAAAGATTATTTATTTGAGCTTAAATGAAAGTCCAATTATTTTTTTTAAAGTGAACTTATTCATTTTGGACTTAATACAATTTTGATAATATTGGTTTTGAGAAATAGATTAACTTAAGAAAGTTTTTTTACAAGAACAAAGTTTTCCAACATTGAATTTATTTTATTTTTCTGTATTAATTCACAAAGTTTTAATATTTGAATTTTATATGGTTGGAAAGCTCTTTGAGTCTACTTTCTAATGGATCAAATAAAATCAAAATCCAAATTTTCTAAGAAAATATTTTGAATTTTTACTAGACACTCTGCAGTTGTCTAAAAACCTGCACAAGGGGTAAATTTGAAAATTCACCATAATTTGTACACAGTGAATTAGGTGATGAAGTTTACATGAATAGAAAGCCCTTTAAGTCTAGTTTCTAAATCTTCAAACAGTTTTTGATTTGGAGTTGTATAACTCAAGTTATAATCAAATTAGTGAGTAGAGTATAAAACGGGAAACAACCACCTAGCTTAGACATGATTGATCCCCTCAGGGAAGGGATCGATTGCTTTTTTATCTAGAAACGAATTTTCTATTGAAATGGAAAGAAGGAATCAATCACCCTATGTAGGGGATCAATCACTCCCCTAACCAATCGATCCCCTACAAAAAGGGATTGATCCCTAAACATGAACCAATCAATCCCCTCAAGCAAAGGATCAATCCCTTCTGGGAAAAATCACTCCAACGGCTAGTTTTTCATGCTTTCAATGGGCATTTCTCCTTCCCAAGATTCCCCAATGGCTACTTCTTCAATTTCTCTATAAATTAGACACTCCAACACACCAAGAAGATTGATGAATCAAGAGAGCCAGAGGCAACAATCCATATTTTTATTCTCTCAAATAATCAAGAGTTTTTAGAGCTTCAAAGTCTATATCTTTGTATTTATTATATCCAAATTATATTTGTTGTTCATTCATCATTTTCTTGTACTTAAACTTAGCAAACACTTAGCCTTAGAGAGGTTGTTCTATGGTTTACAAAATTACCTTTGATATACAAGGGTGGAAGAGAACAAGAGGTGAGGTATCTTCTTGAGAGCTTTGTAGTGAGATTGGGTAAAATACTACAAAGGGTAGTGGTTTCTATATTAAGCCTTAGAAAGAAAAAGATAGGTTGTATTTTCAATTTAAGAATAGTGGATTGAAGCCTTGGTGTGGATAACCAAGAAGAGAGGACGTAGGTGCCTTATGGAGAAGGATCGAACCTCTATAAATCATTGTATTTGATTTCTCTATCCCTATCTCTTTACAATTTATTGTTGTTTATATTTGATTTTAGGTTCATTAATTATTATTTTTTGCATTATATTTTCATCAAAAGTGCTTATTGTTTTAATTTTCATTCAACTATATTGAAATCATTGTTTGGGAAGAATTTGGAGAAAACCAATTCACCCCCCTCTTGGATCACCATCTCACCTATAAAGCTAACAATACAAGCTTATTTTGAATAAAATAATACAAATTTATTAATATTAAGACAATTAATAAGTAAAAGATTGAAAAAAAAATACATCTATTTATCACACAAGTTCAAATCTTTATGAGTATTTGAAAAATTATTTATTTCAAATTGTTATGACTTTTTATTTAGTCATAAAGCAATTGTTTCTGTCATACATTCTTATATCGATTAAAATAATATTAATTTATTAATATTTTGGCAATTAATAAGTAGAAAATTTTAAAAAATAAATATGTTTTTCGAGCAAGTTCAATTAGTCATAACTATTTGAATAATTATCTATTTCAAATCATCGCAACCTTTTGTTTTGTAATAAAATAATTGTTTCAATCATATAAGCTTATTTGAAATAAAATAATACTAATTTATTAATATTTCAAAAATTAATGAGTAAGATCTTTAAAAAATAAAAACTATTTACCAAACATGTTCAAATAGTTATAATTATCTGAACAATTATCTATTTCAAAACATTATCAAATTTTGTTTTCTCATAAAATATTTTGTTCTATTCATGCATGCTTATTTCAATTAAACTAATATAAATTTGTTAATACTTCAAAAATTAATAAATAAATATTTAAAAATAAATATATTTTCTAAACACTTTTAAATAGTTATGACTATTTGAATAATTATCTATTTCAAATCGTTATGACCTTTTGCTTTGTCATAAACCAATTGTTTCTATTCATAAAAGTTTATTCAAAATAAAATAATACTAATTTATTAAAATTTCAAAAATTAATAAGTAAAAGATTTAAAAAATAAATTTGTTTATCGAGGGAGTTCAAATAGTTATGACTATTTGAACAATTATTTATTTCAAATCATTATGATCTTTTATTTTGTCATAAAACAATCATTTCTATTCATACAAGTTTATTCGTAATAAAATAATACTAATTTATTAATATTCTAAAAATTAATAAGTTAGAGATTTAAAAAATAAATTTGTTCACCAAATAAGCTCAAATAGTCCTATCCATTTGAACTATTATTTATTTCAAATCATTATGATATTTTGTTTTGTCGAAAAACAATTGTTTCTATTCATACAAAATTACTTAGAATAAAATGATACTAATTTATAGTATTTCAAAAATTAATAAGAGATTTAAAAACTAAATCTATATGTCAAACCAGTTCAAATAATTATGATTTTTTAAACAATTATCTATCTCAAATCGTTATGATCTTTGTTTTGTCATAAACAATTGTTTTTATTCATATAAGTTTATTCAGAGTAAAATATTACTAAATTAATAATATTCTAAAAAATAATAAGAGATTCAAAAAATAAATGTGTTTGTCAAATCAATTCAAATAGTTAAGACTATTAGTATAATTATCTATTTCAAATCATTCTGACATTTTGTTTAGTCATAAAATAATTTTTTTAGTTTATAAATGCTTATTTGAAATAAAATAATACTAATTTATTAATATTGAGAAAATTAATGAATAGCAAATTTTAAAAAATAAATTTGTTTATTGAATAAGTTCAAATAGTTATGACTATTTGAACAATTATCTATTTAGACCTTTTGTTTTATCATAAAATAATCGTTCTAGTTAATAAAAGCTTATCTGAAATAAAATAATATTACTTTATTAATACTTCAAAAATTGATATGTTAGAGATTTAAAAAATAAGTCAATTTATCAAATTGGTTTAAATAATTATGGCTATTTAAGTAATTATCTATTTCAAATTGTTACGAACTTTTGTTTTTTCATAAAACATGTGTTTTTCATCATACAAGCCTATTGGAAATAAAATAATATTAATTTATTAATATTTCAAAAATTAATAAGTGAACGATTTAAAAAATAAGTCTGTTAACCGAACCAGTTCCTATTTAAACAATTGTCTATTTCAAATCATTATAATCTTTTGTTTTGTTATAAAATAATTGTTTCAGTTTATATAAGCTTATTCAGAATAAAATAATACTAATTTAATTATATTCCAAAATTTAATAACTAAGAGAATTTTGGAATATAATTAAATTAGTATTATTTTATTCTATTAGTATTAATAAATTTAATAAATTTATAGAAAAAAAATTATAATAAAAAATTCTATTAGTATTAAGAACTATAAATTTAATACTAAACAAATTCTATAATAAAAAATTTGTTCGTCGAAACAGTTAAAACTATATAAACAATTATATATTTCAAATTGTTATGACCTTTTGTTTTGTCATAAAACAATTGTTTCAGTTCATAGAAGCTTATTCGAAATAAAATAATACTAATTTATTAATATTTTAGAAATTAATAAGTGATTTAAAAAGTGAAGTTGTTTATCAAATAACATCAAATTATTATGGTCTTGTCAACAACTATATATTTCAAATTGTTATTACCTTTTGTTTTGTCATATAACAATTGTATTTGAACATTAAAGCTTATTTGGATTAAAATAATACTAATTTATTAATCTTTCAAAAATTAATAAGTAAGAGATTTAAAATATAAATTTGTTTGTTGAACTAGTTCAAATAGTTATGACTATTTGAACAATTGTAAACTTTAAATCATTATAACCTTTTGTTTTATCCTAAAACAATTATTTTTGTTCATACAAGCTTATTCAGAATAAAATAAAACTAATATAATAATATTCTAAATATTCATAACTAAGAGAATTAAAAACTAAAATTGCTTATCAAACCAATTCAAATATTTAAGACTATATGAACAATTATCTATTTCAAATCGTTATGACCTTTTGTTTTGTCATAAAATAAGTTTATTTGAATTTATACTAGCTTATTTGGAATAAAATAAAATGAATTTATTAATATTTCAAAAATTAATAAGTACGAGATTCAAAAAATAATTCTATTTACCTAACCAGTTCAAATAATTATGATTGTTTGAACAATTATCTATTTTGAATCATTATGACCTTTTGTTTTGTCATAAAACAAATGTTTTTATTCATATAAATTTGTTCGAAATAAAGTAATACTAATATATTAGTATTTCAAATATCAGTAAGAGATTTAAAAAATCAATCTATTTATCAAACTAGTTTAAATAATTATGACTATTTAGGTAATTATTTATTTTAAATCGTTATGACTTTTTGTTGTATTATAAAATAATTGTTTCTATTCATACATGTTTATTCGGATTAAAATAATTCTAATTTATTAATATTTTGACAATTAATAAGTAAAAAATTTTAAAAAATAAATATGTTTACCGAACAAGTTCAAATTGTTATAACTATTTGTGCAATTATTTATTTTAGATTGTTATGAATTTTTGTTTTATCATAAATAATTGTTTCTATTCATACATGTTTGTTCATATTAAAATAATATTTATTTATTAATATTTTGACAATTAATAAGTAAAAGATTTAAAAAAATAAGTATGTTTACCGAACAAGTTCAAATAGTGATTCCAATTTGAATAATTATCTATTTCAAATCATTATGACCTTTTCTTTTGTAATAAAACAATTGTTTTAGTTCATTTAAGTTTATTTGAAGTAAAATAATACTAATGTATTAGTATTCCAAAAATTAATGAGTAAGAGAATTAAAAAAAGAATTTGTTTACCGAATAAGTTTAAATAGTTATGACTATCTAAACAGTTATCTATTTTAAAACATTATCAATTGGTTTTGTTCTGTCATAAAACAATTGGTTTTTTTCATGCAAGCTTATTTTGAATAAAATAATGTAAATTTATTAATATTCAAAAAATTAATGATAAAAAAATGTTTTTTGAATATGTTCAAACAATTATGACTATTTGAATAATTATCTATTTCAAATGTTATGACCTTTTGTTTTGTCATAAACCAATAGTTTCTATTCATAAAAGATTATGCGGAATAAAAATAATACTAATTTATTAAAATACTAAAAATTAATAAGCAAAAGATTTAAAAATAAATTTGTTTAATAAGCGAGTTCAAATAGTTATGACTATTTGAACAGTTATTTATTTCAAATCGTTATATTCTTTTGTTTTGTCATAAAATAATTGTTACTATTCATACAAGTTTATTCAAAATAAAATAATACTAATTTATTAATATTCTAAAAATTAATAAGATGGAGATTTAAAAAATAAATATATTTACCGAACAAGTTCAAATAGTCATGTCCATTTGAACTATTATCTATTTCAAATCATTATAACATTTTGTTTTGTCATTAAACAATTATTTTTATTCATACAAAATTAGTTAGAATAAAATAATACTACTTTATTAATATTTCAAAAATTAATAAATGATTTAAAAACAAAATCTGTTTGCCAAACCAATTTAAATAGTTATGACTAGTTCAATAATTATCTATCTCAAATTAGTATGATTTTTGTTTTATCATAAAATAATTGTTTCTATTCATACAAGCTTATTTGGAGTAAAATGTTGCTAAACTAATAAAATTCTAAAAATTAATAAGTAAGAGATTTAAACAATAAATGTGTTTCTCAACCAGTTATAATAGTTAAGACTTTTAGAACAATTATCTATTTCAAATTGTTTTGACCTTTTGTTTTGTCATAAAAAAATTTTTTAGTTCATACAAGCTAATTCAAAATACAATAATATAATTTTATTAACATTCAAAAAGTTAATAAGCAAGAAATTTAAAAAAATAAATCTATTTACTAAACAAGTTCAAATAGTTATGACTATTTGAATAATTATCTATTTAAAATTGTTGTGACCATTTGTTTATCATAAAACAATTGTTTCAGTTCAAAAAAGCTTATCCGAAATAAAATAATAATACTTTATTAATATTTCAAAAATTAAGAAGTTGGAAATTTAAAACATAAATCAGTTTATTGAATCAGTTCAAATAATTATGGCCATTTGAACAATTATCTATTTCAAATCGTTATAAATTTTTGTTTTGTCATAAAACAATTGTTTTTCATCATACAAGACTATTCAAAATAAAATAATACTAATTTATTAATTTTTAAAAATTAATAAGTAGGAGAATTAAAAAATAAATATGCTTATTGAACCAATTTAAATAGTTAGTACTATTTGAATAATTATATTTTTTAAATCCTTATAACCTTTTGTTTTGTTATGAAACAATTATTTATATTCTTATAAGTTTATTTGAAATAAAATAATACTAATCTAATAATATTATGAAAATTAATAATTAAGAGATTTAAAAAATAAATTTATTTGCTGAACTAATTCAAATAGTTAAGGCTATATAAATAATTATGTATTTCAAATAGTTATGACCTTTTTGTTATGTCATAAAACAAATGTTTCAAATAGTTAAGGCTATATGAATAATTATATATTTCAAATAGTTATGACATTTTGTTATATCATAAAACAAATATTTTTGTTCATATAAGTCTGTTATGAATAAAATAATATTAATTTATTAATATTTTCAAAATTAATAAAAGATGTAAAAAATAAATTTGTTTACCAAACCAATTCAAACGGTTATAACAATTTGAACAATTATTTATTTCAAATCATTATGACCATTTATTTTGTCATAAAACAATTGTTTTTATTGATACAGTCTTATTCGGAATAAAGTAATGCTAATTTAATCATATTCTAAAAATTAATAAGTAATTGATTTAAAAAATGAATCTGTTAGCCTAACCAATACAAATAGTTATAATTATTTGAACAATTATTTATTTCAAAGCATTATGACCATTTGTATTGTTACCAAATAATTGCTTCTATTCGTACAAGTTGACCCATAATAACATAATTCTAATTTATTAATATTTCCAAAATTAATAAGTAAAAGATTTAAAATTTGAATCTGTTTATCATACAAGTTGAAATAGTTATGACTATTTTTAACAATTATTTAATTTCAAATTGCTATAACCTTTTGTTTTGTCATAAAATATATTCTTGTATTCATACAAGCTTATTTCAATTAAAATAATACAAAATTATTTATATTCATACAACTAATAAGTAAAAGATTTAAAAGTAAATATATTTACCGAATAAGTTCAAATAGTTACGTCTATTTAAATAATTATTTATTTCAAATTGTTATGACTTTTTTTCTGTCATAAAACAATTGTTTTTGTTCATACAAGCTTATTTAGATTAAAATAATATTAATTTATTAATATTTCAACAATTAATAAGTAAAAGATTTTAAAAATAAACATGTTTATCAAACAAGTTCAAATATTTATATTTACTTGAATAATTAATATTTCCAAAATTAATAAGTAAGTGATTTAAAATTTGAATTTGTTTATCATACAAGTTGAAATGGTTATGACTATTTTTAACAATTACTTAATTTCAAATTCCTATAACCTTTTGTTTTGTCATAAAATATATTCTTGTATTCATACAAGCTTATTTCAATTAAAATAATACAAATTTATTTATATTCATACAACTAATAAGTAAAAGATTTAAAAATAAATATATTTACCGAATAAGTTCAAATAGTTACGACTATTTAAATAATTATTTATTTCCAATTGTTATGATTTTTTTCTGTCATAAAACAATTATTTTCGTTCATACAAGCTTATTTAGATTAAAATAATATTAATTTATTAATATTTCAACAATTAATAAGTAAAAGATTTTAAAAATAAACATGTTTATCAAACAAGTTCAAATATTTATATTTACTTCAATAATTAATATTTCCAAAATTAATAAGTAAATGATTTAAAATTTGAATTTGTTTATCATACAAGTTGAAATGGTTATGACTATTTTTAACAATTACTTAATTTCAAATTGCTATAACCTTTTGTTTTGTCATAAAATATATTCTTGTATTCATACAAGCTTATTTCAATTAAAATAATACAAATTTATTTATATTCATACAACTAATAAGTAAAAGATTTAAAAATAAATATATTTACCGAATAAGTTCAAATAGTTACGACTATTTAAATAATTATTTATTTCCAATTGTTATGATTTTTTTTCTGTCATAAAACAATTGTTTTTGTTCATACAAGCTTATTTAGATTAAAATAATATTAATTTATTAATATTTCAACAATTAATAAGAAAAAGATTTTAAAAATAAACATGTTTATCAAACAAGCTCAAATATTTATATTTCTTGAATAATTAATATTTCAAAAATTAATAAGTAAAAGATTTAAAATTTGAATTTGTTTATCATACAAGTTGAAATAGTTATGACTATTTTTAACAATTATTTAATTTAAAATTGCTATACCTTTTATGTTTCATACAAGCTTATTTCAATTAAAATAATACAAATTTATTTATATTCATACAACTAATAAGTAAAAGATTTAAAAATAAATATATTTACTGAATAAGTACAAATAGTTATGACTATTTAAATAATTATTTATTTCAAATTGTTATGATTTTTTTCTGTCATAAAACAATTGTTTTTGTTCCTACAAGCTTATTTAGATTAAAATAATATTAATTTATTAATATTTCAACAATTAATAAGTAAAAGATTTTAAAAATAAACATGTTTATCAAACAAGTTCAAATATTTATATTTACTTGAATAATAAATATTTCCAAAATTAATAAGTAAAAGATTTAAAATTTGAATTTGTTTATCATACAAGTTGAAATAGTTATGACTATTTTTAACAATTATTTAATTTCAAATTGCTATAACCTTTTGTTTTGTCATAAAAATATTCTTGTATTCATACAAGCTTATTTCAATTAAAATAATACAAAATTATTTATATTCATACAACTAATAAGTAAAAGATTTAAAAATAAATATATTTACCGAATAAGTTCAAATAGTTATTACTATTTAAATAATTATTTATTTCAAATTGTTATGACTTTTTTTCTTTCATAAAACAATGGTTTTTGTTCATACAAGCTTATTTAGTTTAAAATAATATTAATTTATTAATATTTCAACAATTAATAAGTAAAAGATTTTAAAAATAAACATGTTTATCAAACAAGCTCAAATATTTATATTTACTTGAATAATTAATATTTTCAAAATTAATAAGTAAGAGATTTAAAATTTGAATTTGTTTATCATACAAGTTGAAATAGTTATGACTATTTTCAACAATTATTTAATTTCAAATTGCTATAACCTTTTGTTTTGTCATAAAATATATTCTTGTATTCATACAAGCTTATTTCAATTAAAATAATACAAATTTATTTATATTCATACAACTAATAAGTAAAATATTTAAAAATAAATATATTTACCGAATAAGTTCAAATAGTTACTACTATTTAAATAATTATTTATTTCAAATTGTTATGACTTTTTTTCTGTCATAAAACAATTGTTTTTTTCATACAAGCTTATTTAGATTAAAATAATATTAATTTATTAATATTTCAACAATTAATAAGTAAAAGATTTTAAAAATAAACATGTTTATCAAACAAGTTCAAATATTTATATTTACTTGAATAATTAATATTTCCAAAATTAATAAGTAAAAGATTTAAATTTTGAATTTGTTTATCATACAAGTTGAAATAGTTATGACTATTTTTAACAATTATTTAATTTCAAATTGCTATAACCTTTTGTTTTGTCATAAAATATATTCTTGTATTCATACAAGCTTTTTCAATTAAAATAATACAAAATTATTTATATTCATACAACTAATAAGTAAAAGATTTAAAAGTAAATATATTTACCGAATAAGTTCAAATAGTTACGTCTATTTAAATAATTATTTATTTCAAATTTTTATGACTTTTTTTCTGTCATAAAACAATTGTTTTTGTTCATACAAGCTTTTTTAGATTAAAATAATACTAATTTATTAATATTTCAACAATTAATAAGTAAAAGATTTTAAAAATAAACATGTTTATCAAACAAGTTCAAATATTTATATTTACTTGAATAATTAATATTTCCAAAATTAATAAGTAAATGATTTAAAATTTGAATTTGTTTGTCATACAAGTTGAAATGGTTATGACTATTTTTAACAATTATTTAATTTCAAATTGCTATAACCTTTTGTTTTGTCATAAAATATATTCTTGTATTCATACAAGCTTATTTCGATTAAAATAATACAAATTTATTTATATTCATACAACTAATAAGTAAAAGATTTAAAAGTAAATATATTTACCGAATAAGTTCAAATAGTTACGACTATTTAAATAATTATTTATTTCAAATTGTTATAACTTTTTTTTTATCATAAAACAATTGTTTTTGTTCATACAAGCTTATTTAGATTAAAATAATATTAATTTATTAATATTTCAACAATTAATAAGTAAAAGATTTTAAAAATAAACATGTTTATCAAACAAGTTCAAATATTTATATTTACTTGAATAATTAATATTTCCAAAATTAATAAGTAAAAGATTTAAATTTTGAATTTGTTTATCATACAAGTTGAAATAGTTATGACTATTTTTAACAATTATTTAATTTCAAATTGCTATAACCTTTTGTTTTGTCATAAAATATATTCTTGTATTCATACAAGCTTATTTCAATTAAAATAATACAAATTTATTTATATTCATACAACTAATAAGTAAAAGATTTAAAAGTAAATATATTTATCGAATAAGTTCAAATAGTTACGTCTATTTAAATAATTATTTATTTCAAATTGTTATGACTTTTTTTCTGTCATAAAACAGTTGTTTTTGTTCATACAAGCTTATTTAGATTAAAATAATATTAATTTGTTAATATTTCAACAATTAATAAGTAAAAGATTTTAAAAATAAACATGTTTATCAAACAAGTTCAAATATTTATATTTACTTGAATAATTAATATTTCCAAAATTAATAAGTAAATGATTTAAAATTTGAATTTGTTTATCATACAAGTTGAAATGGTTATGACTATTTTTAACAATTATTTAATTTCAAATTGCTATAACCTTTTGTTTTGTCATAAAATATATTCTTGTATTCATACAAGCTTATTTCAATTAAAATAATACAAATTTATTTATATTCATACAACTAATAAGTAAAAGATTTAAAAATAAATATATTTACCGAATAAAACAAATAGTTACGACTATTTAAATAATTATTTATTTCAAATTGTTATGACTTTTTTCTGTCATAAAACAATTGTTTTTGTTCATACAAGCTTATTTAGATTAAAATAATATTAATTTATTAATATTTCAACAATTAATAAGTAAAAGATTTGAAAAATAAACATGTTTATCAAACAAGTTCAAATATTTATATTTACTTGAATAATTAATATTTCCAAAATTAATAAGTAAAAGATTTAAAATTTGAATTTGTTTATCATACAAGTTGAAATAGTTATGACTATTTTTAACAATTATTTAATTTCAAATTGCTATAACCTTTTGTTTTGTCATAAAATATATTCTTGTATTCATACAAGCTTATTTCAATTAAAATAATACAAAATTATTTATATTCATACAACTAATAAGTAAAAGATTTAAAAGTAAATATATTTACCGAATAAGTTCAAATAGTTACGTCTATTTAAATAATTATTTATTTCAAATTGTTATGACTTTTTTTTTGTCATAAAACAGTCGTTTTTGTTTATACAAGCTTATTTAGATTAAAATAATATTAATTTGTTAATATGTCAACAATTAATAAGTAAAAGATTTTAAAAATAAACATGTTTATCAAACAAGTTCAAATATTTATATTTACTTGAATAATTAATATTTCCAAAATTAATAAGTAAATGATTTAAAATTTGAATTTGTTTGTCATACAAGTTGAAATGGTTATGACTATTTTTAACAATTATTTAATTTCAAATTGCTATAACCTTTTGTTTTGTCATAAAATATATTCTTGTATTCATACAAGCTTATTTCGATTAAAATAATACAAATTTATTTATATTCATACAACTAATAAGTAAAAGATTTAAAAGTAAATATATTTACCGAATAAGTTCAAATAGTTACGACTATTTAAATAATTATTTATTTCAAATTGTTATTACTTTTTTTTTATCATAAAACAATTGTTTTTGTTCATACAAGCTTATTTAGATTAAAATAATATTAATTTATTAATATTTCAACAATTAATAAGTAAAAGGTTTTAAAAATAAACATGTTTATCAAACAAGTTCAAATATTTATATTTACTTGAATAATTAATATTTCCAAAATTAATAAGTAAATGATTTAAAATTTGAATTTGTTTATCATACAAGTTGAAATAGTTATGACTATTTTTAACAATTATTTAATTTCAAATTGCTATAACCTTTTGTTTTGTCATAAAATATATTCTTGTATTCATACAAGCTTATTTCAATTAAAATAATACAAAATTATTTATATTCATACAACTAATAAGTAAAAGATTTAAAAGTAAATATATTTACCGAATAAGTTCAAATAGTTACGTCTATTTAAATAATTATTTATTTCAAATTGTTATGACTTTTTTTCTGTCATAAAACAGTTGTTTTTGTTTATACAAGCTTATTTAGATTAAAATAATATTAATTTGTTAATATGTCAACAATTAATAAGTAAAAGATTTTAAAAATAAACATGTTTATCAAACAAGTTCAAATATTTATATTTACTTGAATAATTAATATTTCCAAAATTAATAAGTAAATGATTTAAAATTTGAATTTGTTTATCATACAAGTTGAAATGGTTATGACTATTTTTAACAATTATTTAATTTCAAATTGCTATAACCTTTTGTTTTGTCATAAAATATATTCTTGTATTCATACAAGCTTATTTCAATTAAAATAATACAAATTTATTTATATTCATACAACTAATAAGTAAAAGATTTAAAAATAAATATATTTTCTGAATAAGTTTAAATAGTTACGACTATTTAAATAATTATTTATTTCAAATTGTTATGACTTTTTTTCTGTCATAAAACAATTGTTTTTGTTCATACAAGCTTATTTAGATTAAAATAATATTAATTTATTAATATTTCAACAATTAATAAGTAAAAGATTTTAAAAATAAACATGTTTATCAAACAAGCTCAAATATTTATATTTACTTGAATAATTAATATTTCCAAAATTAATAAGTAAAAGATTTAAAATTTGAATTTGTTTATCATACAAGTTGAAATAGTTATGACTATTTTTAACAATTATTTAATTTCAAATTGCTATAACCTTTTGTTTTGTCATAAAATATATTCTTGTATTCATACAAGCTTATTTCAATTAAAATAATACAAATTTATTTATATTCATACAACTAATAAGTAAAAGTTTTAAAAGTAAATATATTTACCGAATAAGTTCAAATAGTTACGTCTATTTAAATAATTATTTATTTCAAATTGTTATGACTTTTTTCTATCATAAAACAATCGTTTTTGTTCATACAAGCTTTTTTAGATTAAAATAATATTAATTTATTAATATTTCAACAATTAATAAGTAAAAGATTTTAAAACTAAACATGTTTATCAAACAAGTTCAAATATTTATATTTACTTGAATAATTAATATTTCCAAAATTAATAAGTAAATGATTTAAAATTTGAATTTGTTTATCATACAAGTTGAAATGGTTATGACTATTTTTAACAATTATTTAATTTCAAATTGCTATAACCTTTTGTTTTGTCATAAAATATATTCTTGTATTCATACAAGCTTATTTCAATTAAAATAATACAAATTTATTTATATTCATACAACTAATAAGTAAAAGATTTAAAAGTAAATATATTTACCGAATAAGTTCAAATAGTTATGACTATTTAAATAATTATTTATTTCAAATTGTTATTACTTTTTTTTTATCATAAAACAATTGTTTTTGTTCATACAAGCTTATTTAGATTAAAATAATATTAATTTATTAATATTTCAACAATTAATAAGTAAAAGATTTTAAAAATAAACATGTTTATCAAACAAGTTCAAATATTTATATTTACTTGAATAATTAATATTTCCAAAATTAATAAGTAAAAGATTTAAATTTTGAATTTGTTTGTCATACAAGTTGAAATAGTTATGACTATTTTTAACAATTATTTAATTTCAAATTGTTATAACCTTTTGTTTTGTCATAAAATATATTCTTGTATTCATACAAGCTTATTTCAATTAAAATAATACAAATTTATTTATATTCATACAACTAATAAGTAAAAGATTTAAAAATAAATATATTTACCGAATAAGTTCAAATAGTTATGACTATTTAAATAATTATTTATTTCAAATTGTTATGACTTTTTTTCTATCATAAAACAATTGTTTTTGTTCATACAAGCTTATTTAGATTAAAATAATAGTAATTTATTATTATTTCAACAATTAATAAGTAAAAGATTTTAAAAATAAACATGTTTATCAAACAAGTTCAAATATTTATATTTACTTGAATAATTATATATTTTAAATTGTTATGACCTTTTGTTTCATCATAAAACAATTGTATCAATTCATATATGCTTATTCGAAATAAAATTATACTAATTTATTAATATTCCAAAAATTAATGAGTAGGAGATTTAAATTATGAATCTGTTTATCGAACAATTTCAAATAGTTATGACTATTTAAACAATTATCTACTTCAAATTGTTTTGACCTTTTGTTCTATCATAAAATAATTATTTCTGTTCATACAAGCTTATTTCAAATAAAATAATATAAATTTATTAATATTCTAAAAATTAATATATAAAAATTTAAAAAATAAATATGTTTTATGAACACGTTCAAATAGTTAGACTACTTGAACAATTTTCTATTTCAAATAGTTGTGACCTTTTATTTTGTCATAAACCAATTGTTTCTGTTCATACAAACATATTCCAAATAAAATAGTACTAATTTATTAATATTCTAAAAACTAATAAGTAAAAAATTTAAAAAGTAAATTTGTTTACCGAGCAAGTTTAAATAGTTATGATTGTTTGAATTATTATTTATTTCAAATAGTTATGATCTTTTGTTTTGTCATAAAACAATTGTTTTTATTCATACAAGTTTATTCAGAATAAAAATATACTAATTTATTAATATTTTGAAATTAATAGGTAGGAGATTTAAACAATAAATCTATTTATCAAAAAATTTCAAATAGTCATGTCCATTTGAACAACTATCTATTTCATATTGTTATGATTTTTTGCTTTGTCATAAAACAATTGTTTTTGTTCATGCAAAATTATTTAGAATAAAATAATACTGATGAATTAATATTTTGAAAACTAATAAAAGATTTAAAAACTAAATCTATTTACTGAAACAGTTCAAATAGTTATGACTATTTGAATAATTATCTATCTCAAATTGTTATCATCCTTTTTTTGTTATAAAACAATTGTTGTTTTTATACAAGCTTATTCAGATTAAAATAATACTAAAACTAAAACTAAAACTATTTTCTGAATGAATTCAAATAGTTATAATTATTTGAATAAATATTAATCTCGAATCGTTATGTCTTTGTTTTCTCATAAAACAATTATTTCTAATCATACAAGTTTATTTAGATAAAAATAATACTAATTTAATAATATTTTAAAAATTAATAAAAGTTTAAAAAATAAGTGTGTTTATTGAATTAGTCAAATAGTTTAGAATATTAGAATAGTTATCTATTTCAAATCATTCTGACCTTTTGTTTTGTTATATAATAATTGTTTATGTTCATAAAAATTTATCTTAAATAAAATAATACTACTTTATTAACATTTCAAAAATTAATAAGGAAGAGATTTAAAAGCTAAACTATTTTCTGAACTAATTCAAATGTTATAATTATTTGAATAAATATCAATCTCGAATTGTTATGATCTTTGTTTTCTCATAAAACAATTATTTCTAATCATACAAGCTTATTTAGATAAAAATAATATTAATTTAATAATATTCTAAAATTACTAAGAGTTTTAAAAAATAAATGTGTTTGCTGAACTAGTTCAAATAGTTATCTATTTCGAATAGTTATCTATTAGAATAGTTATTTATTTCAAATCGTTCTAACCTTCTTTTTGTCATATAATAATTGTTTTAGTTCATACAAGCTTATTTAGAATAAAATAATACTAATTTATTAACATTCAAAAAATTAATAAGCATGAGATTTGAAAAAATAAATCTATTTAGCGAACAAGTTTAAATAGTTATGACTATTTGAACATTTATCTATTTAAAATCATTATACCATTTGTTTTGTCATCAAACAATTGTTTTAGTTCATAAAAGCTTATTCAAAATAAAATAATACTACTTTATTAATATTTTGAAAATTAATAATTAAGAGATTTAAAAAATAAATCAGTTTACTAAATCAGTTCATATAGTTATGCCTATTTAAACAATTATCTATTTCAAATCGTTATTATTGATTGTTTTGTCATAAAACAAATGTTGTTCAACATATAAGCTTTTTTGAAAAAAATAATACTAATTTATTAATATTTTAAAAATTAATCAGTTAGAGATTTAAAAAGTAAATTTGCTTACCAAACCATTTCAAATAGTTTTGATTATTTGAATAATTATCCATTTCAAATCATTATAACCTTTTTATTTTGTCATCAAACAATTGGTTCTAGTCATACTATTTTATTTGAAATAAAATAATACTAATTTAATAATATTCCAAAACTTAATAGCTAAGAAAATTAAAAAATAAATTTAATTATTGAACCAGTTTAAATAATTAAGACTACAAGAATGATTATCTATTCCAAATCATTATGACCTTTGCTTTGGTTGTAAAACAATTATTTTGTTCGTACAAGCTTAATCGGATTAAAATAATACTAATTTAATAATAATTCAAAAATTAATAAGAGATTTAAAAAATAAATTTGTTTATTGAATCAGTTCAAATGGTTAAGACTATTAGAATAATTATCTATTTCAAATCATTCTAACATTTTGTTTAGTCATAAAACAATTGTTTTAGTTCATACAAACTTATTTAGAATAAATTAATACTAATTTATTAACATTTGAAAAATTATATGAATGAGATTTAAAAAAGGAAATTTGTTTATCATATAGGTTCAAATAGTTATCATTATTTGAACATTGGTCTATTTAAAATCGTTATAACCTTTTGATTTGTCATAAAACAATTGGTTTAGTTAATACAAGCTTAGGTGGAATAAAATAATATTAATTTATTAATATTTCCTAAATTAATAAGTAAGAAATTTAAAAAATAGATATGTTTGCCAAATCAGTTAAAAAAATTATGGCCATTTGAACAATTATCTATTTTATATCATTATGACTTTTTATTTTGTCATAAAACAATTTTTTTTATCATACAAGCTTATTCGAAATAACATAATACTAATTAATTAATATTTCAAAAATTAATAAGTTACAAATTTAAAAAATAAATCTACTTACCAAACTAATTCAAATAGTTATCACTAATTGAACAAATATCAATCTCAAATTGTTAAAATCTTTGTTTTGTCATAAAACAATTGTTTTTCATATAACCTTATTCGGTTAAAAATAATACTAATTTAATAATATTTTGAAAATTAATAAGTAAGAGATTTAAAAAACAATGTGTTTGTCGAACCAATTTAAATAGTTAAAACTATTAGAATAATTATCTATTTCAAATCGTTTGAACCTTTTGTTTAGTTATAAAATATTTGTTTCATATTTTACAAGCTTATTTGGAATAAATAATCCAAATTTATTAACATTCAAAAAATTAATAAGTAAAAGATTTAAAACAAATTTGTTTACCGAACAAGTTCAAATAGTTTATTCTAATAGTTTATGACTATTTGAATAATTATTTATTTATAATCGTTACATTTTTTTGACATAAACAAGTTTCAGTTCATAAAAACTTAACCAAAATAAAATAATACAAATTTCTTAATATTTCAAAAATTAGTAAGTAGAGTTTAAAAAATAAATTTATTTACCAAATAAATTTAGATAGTTATGACTATTTGAATAATTGTCTATTTAAAATCATATGACCATTTGTTTTATCATAAAACAATTGTTTCAATTCATACAAGCTTATTCAAAATAATATATACTAATTTAATTATATTCCAAAAATTAGTAAGTAGGTGATTTAAAAAGTGAATCTATTTATCAAATCGGTACAAATAATTATGGCCATTTCAACAATTATCTATTTCAAATCGTTACTACCTTTTGTTTAGTCATATAACAATTATTTTTTATCATATTAGCTTATTCGGAATAAAAAAATACTAATTTATTAATCTTTCAAAAATTAATAAGAGATTTAAAAATAAATCTGTTTATTGAATTAGTTCAAATAGTAATGACTATTTGAACAATTGTATACTTCAAATCGTTATAACCTTTTGTTTTATCATAAAAAAATTATTTCTATTCATACAATTTTATTCAAAATAAAATAATACTAATCTAATAATATTTCAAAAAGTAATAACTAAGACATTTAAAAAATAATTTGTTTGCCAAACCAGTTTAAATAGTTAAGACTATATGAATAATTGTTTATTTCAAATTGTTATGACCTTTTGTTTTGTCATAAAATAATTTTCTTAAATCATATTAGCTTATTTAGAAAAAAATAAAATGAATTCAAAAATTAATAAGCAAGAGATTAAAAAAATAATTCTATTTACCTAACCAGTTAACATAATTATGGCTATTTGAATAATTATCTATTTAAAATTGTTATAACCTTTTGTTTTATCATAAAATAAATGTTTTTGTTCATATAAGTTTTCTTGAAATAAAATAATACTAACCTATTAATATTTTAAAAATTAATAAGAGAATTGAAAAATATATCTATTTATTAAATTAATTCAAATAGTTATGACTACTTAAGCAATTATTTATTTCAAATCTTATGACTTTTTGTTCTATTATAAAACAATAGTTTTTGTTCACACAAGCTTATTCAAATTAAAATATTACTAATTTATTAATATTTTGACAATTAATAAGTAAAAAATTTAGAAAATAAATATGTTTATTGAACTAGATCAAATAGTCATGACTATTTGAATAATTATCTATTTCAAATCGTTATGACCTTTTGTATTGTCATAAAAAATTATTTCAGTTCATATAAGCTTATTCGAAATAAAATAATACTATGTTATTAATATTCCAAAAATTAATAATTAAGAGATTTAAAAATGAATTTGTTTATCAAATAAGTTTAAATAATTATGACTATTTGAATAATTATCTATTTGAAATCGCTATAACCTTTTGTTTTGTCATAAAATGATTTATTCTATTTGTACAAGCTTATTTCAAATAAAATAATACAAATTTATTAATATTAAGACAATTAATAAGTAAAATTTTAGACAATAAATATGTTTATCGAATAAGTTGAACTCGTTATGACTATTTGAACAATTAATAAGTAATATTAATTTATTAATATTTCAAAAATTAATAAGTAAAAGATTTAAAAAATAAATATGTTTACTGAACAATTTATTAATATTCTAAAAATTAAAGAGCAAGAGAATTAAAAAAATGAATCTGTTTACTGAACAAATAGTTATGACTATCTGAACAATTATCTATTTCAAAATATTATTATCTTTTGTTTTGTCATAAAGCAATTGGTTCTATTCATACAAGCTTAATTCGAATAAAATATTAAAAATTTATTAATATTCCAAAAATTAATAAGTAAAAATTTAAAAAATAAATTCATTTATAGAACATGTTCAAATAGTTATGACTATTTGAACAATTATCTATTTCAAATCATTATCACCATTTGTTTTGTCATAAGCCAATTGTTTCTATTCAAACAAGCTTATTTAGAATAAAATAATGCTAATTTATTAACATTCCAAAATTAATAAGTAAAAGATTCAAAAAATAAATCTATTTACCAAGCGAATTTAAATAGTCAGACTATTTGAACAATTATTTATTTCAAATTATTATGATCATTTGTTTTCTCAGAAAACAATTGTTTCTATTTATACAAGTTTATTTGAAATAAAATAATACTAATTTATTAATATTCTAAAAATTAATAAGTTGAAGATTTAAAAATTTAATCTATTTATCAAACAAGTTCAACTAGTCATGACCATTTGAACTATTATATATTTCAAATTGTTATTACATTTTGTTTTATTGTAAAACAATTGTTTCTATTCATACAAAATTATTTAGAATAAAATAATACTAATTTATTACTATTTTGAAAATTATTAAGAGATTTAATAGCTAAATCTCTTTATCGAACCAGTTTAAATAGTTATAACTATTTGAACACTTGTATCTCAAATCGTTATGATCTTTGTTTTGTCCTAAGACATTTGTTTCTATTCATGCAACCTTATTTGGAGTAAAATATTACTAAATTAATAATATTCTAAAATTAATAAGGATTTAAAAAACAAATGTGTTTACCAAACTAATTCAAATAATTAAGACTATTAGAACAATTATCTATTTCAAATCATCCCGACCATTTGTTTAGTCATAAAATAATTGTTTCAGTTCATACATGCTTATTTGAAATAAAATAATACTAATTTATTAACATTTAGAAAATTAATCGAAAAGAAATTAGAAAAAATAAATTTATTTACCAAACAAGTTCAAATAGTTATGACTATTTGAACAATTATTTATTTAAAATCATTATGACCATTTATTTTATCATAAAACAATTGTTTTAGTTCATAAAAGCTTGAACAATTATCTATTTCAAATTGTTATGAACTTTTGGTTTGTCATAAAACAATTATTTTTCATCGTACAAGCCTATTCGAAATAAAATAATACTAATTTAGTAATATTTCAAAAATTAATACGTAGGAGATTTAAAAAATAAATATATTCACCAAAGCAGTTCAAATAATTATGACTATTTGAACAATTATATATTTCAATTTGTTATAACCTTTTGTTCTATCATAAAACAATTATTTTTGTTCATAAAAGCTTATTTGGAATAAAATAATAGTAATATAATAATATTCTAAAAATTAAGAACTAAGAGATTTAAAAAATAAATTTGTTGGCTGAACCAGTTCAAATAGTTAAGGTTATATGAACAATTTTTTATTTCAAATCATTATGATCTTTTGTTTTGTTGTAAAACAATTTTTTTGGTTCTTACTAACTTATTCAAAATAAAATAAAATAAATTTATTAATATTTCAAAAATTAATCAAAAAGAGATTTAAAAAATAGTTTTGTTTGCCAAACCAGTTCAAATAATTATGACTATTTGAACAATTATCCATTTCAAATAGTTATGACCTTTTGTTTTGTCATAAGCAAATGTTTTTGTTCAAATAAGTTCGAAATAAAATATTATTAATTTATTGATATTTTGAAACTTAATAAGTACGAGAATTAAAAAATAAATCTATTTACTAAACTAGTTCAATTAGTTTAACTCTTTGAATAATTATTTATTTCAAATTGTTATGACTATTTGTTTTGTCACAAAACAATTGTTTCTATTCATACAGTCTTATTCGAAATAAATTAATGCTAATTTATTAATATTCTGAAAGTTAATAAGGAATGGATTTAAAAAATAAATTTGTTGGCTTAACCAGTGTAGATAGTTATAATTGTTTGAACAATTATGTATTTCAAATCATTATAACCTTTTGTTTTATCGCTAAACAATTGTTTCTATTCATCCAAGCTTATTCAAAATAACATAATTCTAACTTATTATTATTTCGAAACTTAATAAGTAAGAAATTTAAAAAAATGAATCTATTTACTAAACAAGTTCAAATAGTTTTGACTATTTGGACAATAATTTATTTCAAATTGCTATAACCTTTTGTTTTGTGATGAAATAATTTTTCTATTCACATAAGCTTATTTCAAATAAAATAATACAAATTTATTAATATTCAAACAATTAATAAGTAAAAGATTTAAAAAATAATTACATTTATCAAATAAGTTTAAATAGTTATGACTATTTGAACAATTATTTATTTTAAATCATTATGGCATTTTGTTTTGTCGTAATTGTTTTTGTTCATAGAAGCTTATTTGGATTAAAATAATAATAATTTATTAATATTTTGACAATTAATAAGTAACAGATTTTAAAAATAAATGTGTTCCAAAGGAGTCCAAATAGTCATTACTATTTGAATAATTATCTATTTCAAATCATTATGACATTTTGTTTCGTTATAAAATAATTGTATCAGTTCATATAGGCTTATTCAAAATAAAATAATACTAATTTATTAATATTCTAAAAATTAATGAGTAAGAGATTTAAAAAATAAATCTATTTACCGAACAAGTTTAAATAGTTATGACTATTTGAACAGTTACCTATTTCAAATTGTTTTGACCATTTGTTTTGTCATAAAAATTGTTTATAAATTTATTATTATTTCAAAAATTAATAAGTACAATTTTAAAAAATAAATATACTTTCTGAACACATTCAAATAGTTT
The DNA here is from genome assembly GCF_047325235.1 of Durio zibethinus. Lineage (NCBI taxonomy): Eukaryota > Viridiplantae > Streptophyta > Magnoliopsida > Malvales > Malvaceae > Durio > Durio zibethinus. The sequence continues at coordinate 101,900 of NC_143185.1, forward strand.
TAACTATTTGAACAATTATATATTTCGAATAGTTTTGACATTTTATTTTGTCATAAACCAATTGTTTTTGTTCATACAAGCTTAGTTGAAATAAAATAATACTAATTTATTAATATTTCAAAAATTAATAAGCAAAAGATTTAAAAATAAGTCTATTTATTGAATAAGCTCTAATAGTTATGGCTGTTTAAACAATTATTTATTTCTAATAGTTATGATCTTTTGTTTTATCATAAAACAATTGTTTCTATTCATACATATTTATTTAGAATAAAATAATACTAATTTATGAATATTGTAAAAATTAATAGGTAAGAGATTTAAAAAATAAATTTATTCACTAAACAAGTTCAAATAGTTATGTTGATTTGAACAATTATCTATTTCAAATCATTATAACATTTTGTTTTGTCATAAAACAAATGTTTCTATTCATACAAAATTATTCAAAATAAAATAATACTTATTTATTGATATTTTAAAAATTAATAAGAAATTTACAAACTAAATCTGTTTACCAAAGTAGTTTAAATAGTTATAACTATTTGAACAATTATCTATGTCAAATCCTTATAATATTTAATCATAGAACAATTGTTTTTTTCATATAAGCTTATTTGGATTAAGATAATACTAATTTAATAGTAAAAATAAATGTGTTTTGCTGAATTAGTTTAGATAGTTAAGACTATTAGAATAATTATCTATTTCAAATCATTTCAACCTTTTGTTTAGTCATAAAATAATTATTTTAGTTCATATAAGCTTATTCAAAATAAAATAATACTAATTTATTAACATTTGAAAAATTAATAAGCAAGAGATTTTAAAAAATAAATATATTTACCGAACAAGCTCAAATAGATATGACTATTTGAACAATTATCTATTTAAAATCATTATGACATTTTGTTTTGTCATAAAACAATTATTTCAATTCATTAGAACTTATTCGAAATAAAATAATACTATTTTATTAATATTTCAAAAATTATGAAGCAAGAGATTTAAAAACTAACACTATTTTCCATACTAGTTCAAATAGTTACAACCATTTGAACAAATATCAATCTCAAATCGTTATGATCTTTGTTTTGTCATAAAAAAATTGTTTCTGATCATTCAAGCTTATTTGGATATAAAAATACTAATTTAATAATATTTTAAAAATTAATAAGTAAGAGATTTAAAAAATAAATGCATTTGCCGAATCAATTCAAATGGTCAAGACTATTAGAATAATTTTCTATTTCAGATCGTTCCAACCTTTTGTCTAGTCATAAAATAATTTTTTTAGTTCATACAAGCTAATTCAGAATAAATTAATACTAATTTATTACCATTCAAAAAATTAATAAGTAAGAGATTTGAAAAAATAAAATTATTTATTGAACAAGTTCAAATAATTATGATTATTTGAACAATTATTTATTTAAAATTGTCATGAACTTTTGTTTTATCATAAAACAATTGTTTCATTTCATAAAAACTAATCCAAAATAAAATGATACTACTTTTTTAATATTTCAAAAATTAATAAGTAAGAGATATAGAAAATATAAATTTGTTAACATTCTAGAAATTAATAAGTAAAAATTTAAAAAATAAATATGTTTTCTAAACACATTCAAATAGTTATAACTATTTGAACAATTATCTATATCAAATAGTTATGACCTTTTGTTTTGTCATAAACCAATTGTTTCTATTCACACAAAGTGTATTCGAAATAAAATAATACTATTTTATTAATATTCCAAAAATTAATAAGTAAAAATTTTAAAAATAAATCTATTTACGGAACAAGTTCATATCATTATGACTATTTGAACAATTATTTATTTCAAATAGTTATGATCTTTCATTTTGTCATAACACAATTATTTCTTTTCATACAAGTTTAGTCATAATAAAATAATACTATTTTAGTAATATTCTAAAAATTAATAGGTAGAAGATTAAAAAAATAAATCTGTTTGCCGAGCAAGTTCAGATAGTTATGTCCATTTAAACAATTATCCATTTAAAATCATTATGACTTTTTTTTTTGTCATAAAACAACTGCTTCTATTGATGCAAAATTATTCAAAATAAAATAATACTAATCTATCAATATTTTGAAAATTAATAAGAGATTTAAAAACCAAATTTGTTTACTGAAACAATTCAAATAGTTATGACTATTTGAACAATTATTTATCTCAAATCGTTATGATTTTTATTTTGTCATAAAATAATTATTTCTTATCATGCAAGCTTATCTGGATTAAAATAATACTAATTCAATAATATTTCAAAAATTAGTAAGTAAGAGATTTAGAAAATACATGTGTTTGTCGAACCAATTCAAATAGTTAAGACTATTAGAATAATTATTTATTTCAAATCATTCTGATCTTTTATTTAGTCATAAAATAATTATTTTATTTCATACAAGCTTATTCAAAATAAAATAATACTAATTTATTAATATTCCAAAAATGAATGAGTAAAAGATTTAAAAAAATAAATCTGTTTACCAAACAAGTTCAAATATATTTCACAATTTGAACAATTATCTATTTAGCATTGGTATGACCTTTTGTTTTGTCATAAAACAATTGGTTCATTTCATAAAAACTTATTTAGAATAAAACAATACTATTTGTTTAATATTTCAAAAATTAATAAGCAAGAGATTTAAAAACTAAAGCTATTTTCCAAACCAATTCAAATAGTTGACTATTTGAACAAATAACAATCTCAAATCGTTAAGATCTTTGTTTTCTCATAAAACAATTATTTTTGACCATATAAGCTTATCCAGATAAAAATAATACTAATATAATAATAGTCCAAAAATTAATAAGAGATTTTAAAAATAAATGTGTTTGTCAAACTAGTTCAAATAGTTAAGACTATTAGAATAATTATCTATTTTAAGTCACTTTGACCTTTTGTTTAGTCAAACAATAATTGTTTCAATTCATACAAGCTTATTTAGAATAAAATAATACTAATTTATTAACATTCGAAAAATTAATAAGCATGAGATTTGACAAAATAAATCCATTTACCTAACAAGTTCAAATAGGTATAATTATTTGAAAAATTATCTATCTGAAATCATTATGACAATTTATTTTGCCATAAAACAATTGTTATAGTTCACAAAATCTTATCCAAATAAAATAATACAACTTTATTATTATTTCAAAAATTAATAAGTAAAAGATTTAAAAACTAAAATAGTTTACTAAATCAGTTCAAATAATTATGGCCATTTGAACAACTATCTATTTCAAATCATTATTACCTTTTGTTTTGTCATCAAAACAATTTTTTTTCAACATACAAGCTTATTCAAAATAAAATAATACTAATTTATTAATTTTTAAGAATTAATAAGAAATTTAAAAAATAAATCTATTTGCTGAACCAATTCAAATAGTTATGACTATTTGAACAATTATTTATTTAAAATCATCATGACCTTTTGTTTTGATATAAAACAATAATTTCAATTTATAAAAACTTATCAAAAATAAAATAATACTAATTTCTTAATATTTTGAAAATTAATAAGCAAAAGTTTAAAAATATAAATTTATTTACTGAATAAATTCAAATAGTTACGTCTATTTGAACAATTATCTATTTAAATCGTTATGACCTTTTCTTCTATCATAAAATAATTGTTTCAGTTCATACAAGATTATTTGAAATAAAATAATACTAATTTATTAATATTCCAAAAATCAATAAGTGATTTAAAAAGTGAATCTATTTACTGAATCAATTCAAATAATTATTGGCATTTCAATAATTATCTATTTCAAATCTTTGTTCATGTAAAAAGTGTTTTTTATTATACAAGCTTATTTGAAATACAATAATACTAAATTATTAATCTTTCAAAAATTAATAAGTAAGAGATTTAAAAAATAAATCTGTTTAATGAATCAATTCAACTAGTTATGACTATTTGAAGAATTTTATACTTCAAATCAATTATTTACAAAATAAACCTTTTGTTTTGTTATAAAATAATTATTTATGTTCATACAAGTTTATTCGAAATAAAATAATACTAATCTAACAATATTCCAAAAATTAATAGCTAAGAGATTTAAAAATTAAATTTGTTTGCCAAAGCAATTCAAAATGTTACAACTATATCAACAATTATCTATTTTAAATTGTTACTACCTTTTATTTTGCCATAAAATAATTTTTTCAATTCAACTTGCTTATTCGAAATAAAATAAAATGAATTTATTGATATCTCAAAAATTAATAAGTAAGAGATTTAAAATATAAGTCTATTTACCTAACCAATTCTAATAATTATGACTATTTGAATAATTATCTATTTCAAATCATTATAAACTTTTGTTTTGTCATAAAACAAATGATTTTGTTCATATAAGTTTCCTTAGAATACAATAATACAAATCTATTAATATTTCAAAACTTAATAAGAGATTTAAAAAATTAAACTATTTTTAATTTTTTTGTCATAAAAAAATTATTTCAGTTCATATAAGCTTATTCAAAAGAAAATATTATTAAGTTATTAATATTCCAAAAATTAGTAATTAAGAGATTTAAAAAATGAAATTGTTTACCAAACAAGTTTAAATAATTATGGTTATTTGAATAATTATCTATTTGGAATCACTATAACCTTTTATTTTATCATAAAAGGATTTCATCTGTTCATACAAGCTTATTTTGAATAAAATAATATAAATTTATTAATATTAAGACAACTAATTAGTAAAAGATTTAAAAAATAAATCTGTTTACCAAACAAATTCAAATCATTATGACTATTTGAACAACAAAATGTTATAACTTTTTCTTTTGTTATAAAATAATTGTTTCTATTCATACAAGCTTATTCAAATTAAAATAATAGTAATTTATTAATATATCAATAATTAATAAGTAAAAGATTTAAAAATAAATATGTTTACTAAACAATTTCAAATAGTCATGACTATTTGAATAATTATCTATTTCAAATCATTGTGAACTTTTGTTTTGTGATAAAACAATTTTTTCAGTCAATATAAGCTTATTTGAAATAAAATAATACTAATTTATTAGTATTCCAAAAATTAGTGGGTAAGAGAACTGAAATAATAAATCTGTTTACCAAACTAGTTCAAATAGTTATGATTATCTAAACAATTATCTATGTCAAAATATTATGACCTTTTCTTTTGTCAGAAAACAATTGGTTCTATTCATCCAAGCTTATTTCAGATAAAATAATATAAATTTATCAATATTCCAAAAATTAATAAGCAAAAAATTGAAAAATAAATTTGTTTTTTGAATGTGTTCAAATAGTTATGACTATTTAAACAATTATCTATTTCAAATTAGTATGACCAATTGTTTTGTCATAAACCAATTGTTTCTGTTCATTCAAGCTTATTCGGAATGAAATAATACTAATTTATTTAAATTCCAAAAAAATTAATAAGTAAAAGATTTAAAAAATAAATATGTTTACCAAGCGAGTTCAAATAGTTGTGACTATTTGATAATTATTTATTTCAAATCGTTATGATCTTTTGTTTTATGATAAAGCAATTCTTTTTATTCATAAAAGTTTATTTGGAATAAAATAATACTAGTTTATTGATATTTTAAAATTTAATATATTAGAGATTTAAAAAATAAATCTGTTTACTGAATAAGTTCAAATAGCATATCCATTTGAACTATCATCTGTTTCAAATCGTTATGACATTATAAATAAAATAATACCAATTATTTTAAAATAATACCATTTATTCAGAATAATTAGTATTCATACAAATTTATTTAGAATAAAATAATACCAATTTATTACTATTTCAAAAATTAATAAGGATTTACAAAATAAATGTGTTTGTTAAACCAGTTTAAATAGTTAAGCCTATGACAACAATTATCTATTTTAAATCATTTTGACCTTTTGTTTAGTCATAAAATAATTGTTTCAGTTCATACACGCTTATTCAAAATAAAATAATACTACTTTATTAACATTCAAAAAATTAATAAGCAAGAAATTTAAAAAATAAATAAATCTATTTATCGAACAAGTTTAAATAGTTATAACTATTTGAAAAATTATCTATTTAAAATTATTATGACCTTTTATTTTTATCATAAAACAATTGTTTCAAAATAATATTACTTATTAATATTTCAAAAATTGATAAGTTAGAGATTTAAAAAATAAATCAATTTATCGAATCAGTTTAAATAATTTTGGTCATTTGAACAATTATCTATTCCAAATCATTATGAAATTTTTTTTCATCACAAAATAATTGTTTTTCATCATACAACCCTATTTGACATAAAATAATGATAATTTACTAATATTTCAAAATTTAATAAGTAAGAGATGTAAACAATAAATATATTTACTGAACCAGTTCAAATAGTTATGACTATTTGAACAATTATATATATCAAATTGTTATAACTTTTTGTTATGCCATAAAACAATTATTTTTGCTCTTACAAGTTTATTCAAAATAAAATAATACTAAGGTAATAATCTTATAAAATTAATAACTAAGAAATTTGAAAAATAAATTTTTTTGTCAAACCAATTCAAATAGTTAACATTATTTGAACAATTCTTTATTTCAATTCATTATGACCTTTTGTTTTGTTGTAAAACAATTTCTTCAATTCTTAGTAACTTACTTAGAAAATAACAAATTTATTAATATTTCAAAAAGTAATAAGTAACAAATTTAAAAAATATTTTTATTTGCCGAACTAGTTCAAATAATTATGACTATTTGAACAATTATCTATTTCAAATCATTATTATCTTTTGTTTTGTCATAAAACAATTGCTTTTGTTCATATAAGTTTATTTGAAATAAAATAATATTAATTTATTAAAATTTTGAAAATTAATAAGTAAGAGAGTTAAAAATAAATCTATGTACTAAGCCAGTTTATAAAATAATTGTATTAGTTGATAGAGGCTTATTCGAAATAAAATAATATCAATTTATTAATATTCCAAAAATTAATGGGTAAGAGATTTAAAATATGAATATGTTTACTGATTAAGTTCAAATGGTTATGACTATTTGAATAATTATCTATTTCAAATCATTATGACCTTTTGTTTTGTCATAAAATAAATTTTTTTGTTCATACATCTTATTTTGAATAAAATAATATAAATTTATTAATATTTTGAAAATTAATAAGTAAAAATTGACAAAATAAATCTATTTTCTGAACACATTCAAATAGTTATGACTATTTGAAAAATTATCTCTTTCAAATAGATGTGACATTTTTCTTTTGTCTTAAACCAATTGTTTCTGTTCATACAAGCATATATGAAATACAATAATGCTAATTTATTAATATTCTAAAAATTAATAAGTAAAAATTATAAAAAATAAATCCATTTACCAAGCAAGTTCATATTGTTATGACTATTTGAATAATTATTTTATTTCAAATAGTTATGATTTTTTGTTTTTTCATAAAACAATTATGTTTATTCATACAAGTTTATTCATACAAGTTTATTTAGAATAAAATAATACTAATTTATTAATATTCTGAAAATTAATAGGTAGGAGGTTTAAAAAATAAATATATTTATTAAGTAAGTTTAAATAGTCATGTCCATTTGAATAATTATCTATTTCAAATTGCTATGACTTTTTGTTTTTCCATAAAACAATACTGATCTATTAATATATTGAAAATTAATAAGGGATTTAAAAAGTAAATTTGTATACTGAAATAGTTCAATAATTATGACTATTTGAACAATTATCTATCTTAAATTGTTATGATCTTTATTTTGTCATAAAACAATTATTTCTTTTCATACAAGCTTATTCAAATTAAAATAATACTAATTTAATAATATTCCAAGAATTAGTAACTAAGAGATTTAAAAAATAAATATGTTTGTCGAATGATTTCAAATAGTTAAGATTATTAGAAGAATTATCTATTTCAAATTGTTTTGACCTTTTGTTTTGTTGTAAAACAAATGTTTTTCTTCATATAAGTTTGTTTAGAATAAAATAATATTAATTTATTAATATTTCAAAAATTAGTAAGATATTTAATAAATAAATCTATTTACCAAACTAGTTCAATTAGTTATAACAATTTGAACAATTATTTATTTCAAGTTGTTATGACTATTTGTTTTGTCATCAAACATTTGTTTCTATTAATACAATCTTATTCAGGATAAAGTAATGCTAATTCATTAATATTCTAAAATTTAATAAGTAAAGGATTTAAAAAAAGAATTTGTTGGCCTAACCAATAAAAATAGTTATAACTATTTAAACAATTATCTATTTTAAATAGTTATGACCTTTTATTTTGACACAAAACAACTCTTTCTATTCATACAAGCTGATTTTGATGAACATAATTCTAATTTATTAATATTTTAAAAATTAATAAACAAGAGATTTAAAAACTGTATCTGTTTATCAAACAAGTTCAAATAGTTATGACGATTTGAGCAACTACCTATTTCAAATTGCTATAACCTTTTGTTTTGTCTTAAACTAATATTTTCAATCCATATAAGCTTATTTCAATTAAAATAATACAAATTTATTAATATTCAGACAACTAATAAGTAAAAGATTGAAAAAATATATATGTTTACCAAATAAGTTCAAATAGTTACGACTATTTGAATAATTATTTATTTCAAATCGTTATGACTTTTTTGTCATAAAATAATTATTTTTGTTCATACAAGCTTATTTGAATTAAAATAATATTAATTTATTAATATTTTAGCAATTAATAAGTAATAAATTTTCAAAATAAATATGTTTATTGAACAAGTTCAAATAGTCATAACTATTTGAATAATTATCTATTTCAAATCATTTTGACCTTATGTTTCGTCATAAAACAATTGTATCAGTTCATATAGGCTTATTCGAAATAAACAATATTAATTTATTAATGTTCCAAAAATTCATGAGTAAGAGATTTAAAATATGAATCTATTTATTGGACAAGTTCAAACGGTTATTACTATTTAAACAATTATCTATTTCAAATCGTTATGACTTTATGTTTTGTCATAAAATAATTGTTTATGTTCGTACAAGATTATTTTGAATAAAATAATATAAATTTATTAATATTCTAAAAATTAATAAGTAAAAATTTTAAAAATTAAATATATTTTCTAAACACGTTCAAATAGTTATAATTATTTGAACAATTATCTATTTCAAATAGTTATGACTTTTTTTTTGTCATAAACCAATTGTTTCTATTCACACCAGCGTATTCGAAATAAAATAATACTATTTTATTAATATTCCAAAAATTAAGAAGTAAAAATTTTAAAAAATAAATTTATTTACTGAGTAAGTTCGTATCATTATGACTGTTTGAACAATTTTTTATTTCAAATAGTTATGATCCGTTCTATCATAAAACAATTATTTCTCTTCATATAAGTTTAGTCAAAATAAAATAATACTATTTTATTAATATTTTAAAAATTAATAAGTAGGAGATTTAAAAAATAAATTTGTTTATCGAACAAGTTCAAATAGACATGTCCATTTGAATAATTATCCATTTGAAATCGTTATGACTTTTTTTTTGTCATAAAATAATTGTTTTTGTTTATGCAAATTTATTCAAAATAAAATAATATTGATCTATCAATATTTTGAAAATTAATAAGCGATCTTAAAACTAAATCTGTTTATCGAAGCAATTTAAATAGTTATGACTATTTGAATAATTATCTATCTTAAATCATTGTGATCTTTATTTTGTCATAAAATAATTGTTTCTTTTCATACCAGCTTATTTGGATTAAAATAATACTAATTCAATGTTATTCCAAAAATTAGTAAGTAAGCAATTTAAAAAATACATGTGTTTTCTGAAGCAATTCAAATAGTTAAGACTATTAGAATAATTACCTATTTCAAATCATTTTGACCTTTTGTTTAGTCATAAAACAATTATTGCAATTCATACAAGCTTGTTCAAAATAAAATAATACTAATTTATTAACATTTAAAAAATTAATGAGTGAGATTTAAGAAAATAAATTTGTTTACCGAACAAGTTCAAGTAGATTTGACTATTTGAACAATTATCTATTTAAAGTTGTTATGACCTTTTATTTTGTAATAAAACAATTGGTTCAATTCATGAAAACTTATCTAAATAAAATAATACTACTTTTTTAATATTTCAAAAATTAATAAGTAAGAGATTTAAAAACTAAAGTTGTTTTCCAAACTAGTTTAAATAGTTATGACTATTTGAACAAAATCAATCTCAAATCATTATGATCTTTGTTTTCTCATAAAATAATTGTTTTTGATCATATAAACTTTTTTGGATAAAAATAATACTAATTTAATAATATTCCAAAAATTAATAAAAGATTTAAAAAATAAATGTGTTTGCTGAATCAGTTCAAATAGTAAAGACTATTAAAATAATTATCTATTTTAAATCGCTTTGACCTTTTGTTTAGTCATACAATAATTGTTTCAGTTCATACGAAGTTTATTCAGAATAAAATAATACTAATTTATTAATATTCAAAAAATTTATAAGCATGAGATTTGAAAACATAAATCTATTTACCTAACAAGTTCAAATAGATATGAATATTTGAACAATTATCTATTTAAAATCATTATGACAATTTGTTTTGTCATAAAACAATTGTTTTAGTTCATAAAATCTTATTCAAATAAAATAATACTACTTTATTAATATTTCAAAAGTTAATAAGTAAAAGATTTTTAAAAAAATTAGTTTACTGAATCAGTTTAAATAATTACATACATTTGGAAAACTATCTATTTCAAATCATTATTACCTTTTGTTTTGTCATAAAAAATTTTTTTTTCAACATACAAGCTTATTTGAAATAAAATAATACTAATTTATTAATATTTCAAGAATTAATAAGAGATTTAAAAAATAAATCTTTTTGTCGAACTAGTTCAAATAGTTATGACTATTTGAATAATTATCTATTTCAAATTTTTATAACCTTTTGTTCTATCATCAAACAATTGTTTCTATTCATAAAAGCTTATTTAAGATAAAATAATACTAATTTAGTAATATCATGAAAATTAATAACTAAGAGATTTAAAAAATAAATTTATTTGTCAAACCAATTAAAACAGTTAAGACTATATAAGCAATTATTTATTTCAAATTGTTATGACCTTTTGTTTTGTCATAAAACAATTATTTCAGTTCATACAAGCTTATTTGGAATAAAAGAGAACTAATTTTTAATATTTCAAAAATTTATAAGAGATTTAAAAAATAATTTTATTTACCGAACCATTCAAATAAGTATAACTATTTGAATAATTATCTATTTCAAATCATTACTACTTTGTTTTGTCATAAAAAAATTATTTTTGTTAATATAAGTTTGTTCAAAAGAAAATAATACTAATTTATTAATATTTAGAAAATTAATCAGTAAGAGATTTAAAAAGTAAATCTGTTTATCAAACCATTCCAAATAGTTTTGACTATATGAATAATTATCTATTTCAAATTCTTATAATGTTTTATTTTGTCCTTAAACAATTGGATTTGTTCATACTATTTTATTCAAAATAAAATAATACTAATGGTTAAGACTAAATGAACAATTATCTATTTCAAATTGTTATGACTTTTTGTTTTGTTGTAAAACAATTTTTTATTCACACAAACTTATTCAGAATAAAATAATACTAATTTAATAGTATTTCAAAAATTAATAAGTAAGAGATTTAAAAAAAAATTGTTTATTGAATCAATTCAAATGGTTAAGATTATTAGAATAATTATCTATTTCAAATTGTTTTAACCTTTTGTTAAGTTATAAAACAATTGTTTCAGTTCATACAAGCTTATTCAAAATAAATTAATACTAATTTATTAAAATTCAAAAAATTAATAACAAAACGAGATTGAAAAAAAAATTGTTTACCAAACAAGTTCAAATACTTATTACTATTTAATCATCTGCCTATTTAAAATCATTATAGCCTTTTGATTTGTCATAAAACAATTGTTTTAGTTAGTACAAGCTTAGACAGATTAAACTAATACTAATTTATTAATATTTTCAAAATTAATAAGTAAGAAATTTAAAAAATAAATATGCTTACCAAATTAGCTAAAATAATTATAGCCATTTAAACGATTAGCTATTTGAAATCATTATGATATTTTATTTTGTCATAAAACAATTGTTTCGATCATACAATCTTATTCAAAATAAAATAATACTAATTTATTAATATTTCAAAATTAAATAAGTAAGAGATTTAAAAAATAAATCTGTTTACCAAACTAGTTCAAATAGTTATGACTATTTGAACAATTTTCAATCTTAAATTGTTAAGATCTTTGTTTTGTCATAAAACAATTGTTTTTAATCATAGAAGCTTATTCGGTCAAAAATAAACTAATTTAATAATATTTCAAAATTAGTAAGAGATTTAAAAATAAATGTGCTTACGAAACTAGTTCAAATAGTTAAAACCATTAGAATAATTATCTATTTCAAATTGTTATGATGCTTTGCTTGGTCATAAAATATTTATTTCATATCTTACAAGCTTATCTAAAATAAAGTAATCCAAATTTATTAACACTCGAAAAAGTAATAAGCAAAAGATTTTAAAAAATAAATCTATTTATCAAATAAGTTCAAATAGTTATGACTATTTGAATAATTATTTATTTAAAATCTTTATGACTTTTTGTTCTGATATAAAAGAATTGTTTTAGTTTCTGAAAACTTATCCAAAATAAAAATAATATTAATTTCTTAATATTTTGAAAATTAATAAGCAAGAGTTTAAAAAATAAATTTCTTTACTGAACAAATTCAAATAGTTATAATTATTTGAACAATTATCTATGTAAAATCATTATGACCTTTTATTTTGTCATAAAACAATTGTTTCAGTTTATACATGCTTATTTGAAATAAAATAATACTAATTTATTAATATTTTAAAAATTAATAAGTGATTTAAAAAATGAATCTATTTATCGAATCAGTTCAAATAATTATGGCCATTTAAATAATTATCTATTTCAAATTATTTTTACCTTTTGTTTGGTCATATAACAATTGTTTTTTATCATATAAGCTTATTCAAAATAAAATAACACTAATTTATTAATATTTCAAAAGGTAATAAGCAAGAGATTTAGAAAAATAAATTTGTTTAGTGAATCAGTTCAAATAGTTATGACTATTTGAAGAATTGTAATTATTTACAAATTAAACATTTTGTTCTATTATAAAATAATTATTTATGTTCATACAAGCGTATTCGAAATAAAATAATACAAATCTAATAATATGTTGAAAATTAATAACTAAGAGATTTAAAAATTAAATTTGTTTGTCGAATCAGTTCAAATTGTTAAGACTATATGAACAATTATCTATTTTAAATTGTTACTACCTTTTGTTTTGTCATAAAACAAATTTTGAATTCATACTAGCTTATTTGAAATAAATTAAAATGAATTTATTAATATTTCAAAAATTAATAAGTAAGAGATTTAAAAAATAATTTTGTTTACCTAACTAGTTCTAATAATTATGACTATTTGAATAATTATCTATTTCAAATTGTTATGACCTTTTGTTTTGTCATAAAATAAATGTTTTTATTCATATAAGTTTGCTCAGAATAAAACAATCAAATTATTAATATTTCAAAAATTAATAAGAGATTTAAAAAATTAAACTGTTTTTAATTTTGTTTTGTCATAAAAAATTATTTCAATTCATATAAGCTTATTCAAAATAAAATAATATTAAGTTATTAATATTTTGAAAGTTAATAATTAAAAGATTTAAAAAATAAAATTGTTTACCTAATAAGTCTAAATAATTATGACTATTTGAATAATTATCTATTTGGAATTGCTTTAACCTTTTGTTTTATCATAAAAAGATTTCATCTATTAATACAAGCTTATTTCGAATAAAATAATATAAATTTATTAATATTAAGACAATTAATAAGTAAAAGATTTAAAAAATATATCTATTCACCAAACAAGTTCAAATCTTTATGACTATTTGAACAACAAATTGTTATGACTTTTTCTTTGGTTATAAAATAATTGTTTTTGTTCATACAAGCTTATTTGGATTAAAATAATATTAATTTATTAATATTTCAACAATTAATAAGTAAAAGATTTAAAAAATAAATATGATTACTGAATAATTTCAAATAGTCATGACTATCTAAATAATTATCTATTTCAAATCATTGTGACATTTTGTTTTGTAATAAGATAATTGTTTCAGTTAATATAAACTTATTTGAAATAAAATAATACTAATTTATTAATATTCTAAAAATTAGTGAGTACGAGAACTAAAACAATAAATCTGTTTACCGAACAAGTTCAAATAGTTATGTCTATCTAAACAATTATCTATTTCAAATCATTATGACCTTTTGTTTTATCAAAAAACAATCGGTTCTATTCATCCAAGCTAATTTCAAATAAAATAATATAAATTTATTAATATTCCAAAAATTAATAAGCAAAAATTTGAAAAATAAATTTGTTTTCTGAACACGTTCAAATAGTTATGACTATTTAAATAATTATCTATTTCAAATCGATATGACTAGCTATTTTGTTATAATCCAATTGTTTTTGTTCATACAAGCTTATTTGGAATGAAATAATATTAATTTATGAAATTTTCAAAAATTAATAAGTAAAAGATTTAAAAAATAAATCTGTTGTAGAGCAAGTTCAAATAGTTTTGACTATTTGATAATTACTTGTTTCAAATCACTATAATATTTTGTTTTGTAATAAAAAAATTGTTTTTATTCATAAAGGTTTTTTTGGAATAAAATAATATTAATTTATTAATATTCTAAAATTTAATATGTTAGAGATTTAAAAAATAAATATGTTTACCGAACAAGTTCAAAGAGTCATGTCCATTTAAACTATTATCTGTTTCAAATTGTAATGACATTTTGTTTTGTCATAAAATAATACCAATTATTCAAAATAATTGGTATTCATACAAAATTATTTAGAATAAAATAATACCAATTTATTACTATTTTGAAAATTAATAAGAATTTAAAAATAAATGTGTTTGCCAAACAAGTTCAAATAGTTAAGCCTATGAGAATAGTTATTTATTTCAAATTGTTCTAACCTTTTGTTTAGTCATAAAATAATTGTTTCAGTTCATACATGCTTATTCGAAATAAAATAGTACTAATTTATTAACATTCAAAAAATTAATAAGCAAGAAATTAAAAAAATCTGTTTATCAAACAAGTTCAAATAGTTATGACTATTTGAACAATTATCTATTTAAAATTGTTATGACCTTTATTTTTATTGTAAAACAATTGTTTCCATGCATAAAAACTTATTTGAAATAAAATAATATTACTTATTAACATTTCAAAATTTGATAAGTTAGAGATTTAAAAAATAAATCAATTTATCGAATTAGTTCAAATAATTATGGCTATTTGAACAATTATCTATTCCAAATCATTATGAACTTTTGTTTTGTCATAAAATAAGTGTTTTTCATCATACAAACCTATTCATTATAAAATAATAATAATTTACTAATATTTCAAAAATTAATAAGTAGGAGATGTAAAAAATAAATATGTTTACTGAACCAGTTCAAATAATTTTGACTATTTGAACAATTATATCTTTCAAATTGTTATAACCCTTTGTTATATCATAAAACAATTATTTCTGTTCATAAAAGTTTATTTGGAATAAAAGAATACTAATGTAATAATATTCTGAAAATTAATAATTAAGAGATTTGAAAAATAAATTTATTTGCCAAACTAGTTCAAATAGTTAAGGCCATATGAACAATTCTTTATTTCAAATCTTTATGACCTTTTGTTTTATCGTAAAACAATTCCTTCAATTCTTTGTAACTTAGAATAAAAAATTAATTCATAGTAACTTATAATAAAAAATAGTTAAGGCTATATGAACAATTCTTTATTTCAAATCATTATGACCTTTTGTTTTATCTTAAAACAATTCCTTCAATTCTTTGTAACTTAGAATAAAAAATTAATTCTTAGTAACTTATAATAAAAAATAGTTAAGGCTATATGAACAATTCTTTATTTCAAATCATTATGACCTTTTATTTTATCGTAAAACAATTCCTTCAATTCTTAGTAACTTAGAATAAAATAAAAAAAATTATTAATCTTTCAAAAACTAATAAGTAAGAGATTTAAAAAATAATTTTATTTGTCGAACCAGTTTACATAGGTATGACTATTTGAACAATTGTCTATTTCAAATCGTTATTACCTTTTTGTTTTATCACAAAACAATTACTTTTGTTCATATAAGTTTAATTGGAATAAAATAGTATTAATTTATTAATATTTTGGAAATTAAGACGTAAGAGATTTAAAAAATAAATCTATTTACTAAACCAGTTTAATTAGTTATAACTATTTGAATAATTATTTATTTCAAATCAAGATGGCCATATGTTTCATAAAAGCATTGTTTCTATTCCTATAGTCTTATTCAGAATAAAGTAATGCTAATTTATTAATATTCTAAAAATTAACAAGTAAAGGATTAAAAAAATGAATTTGTTAGCCTGACTCGTGCAAATAGTTATGACTGTTTGAACAATTATATATTTCGAATTGTTATGACCTTTTATTTTATCACAAAACAATTGTTTCTATTTGTACAAGCTTATTCAAAATAATATAATTCTAATTTATTAATATTTCAAAAATTAATAAGGGATTTAAAAAATGCATCTGTTTACCGAACAAGTTCAAATAGTTATGACTATTTGAACAATTATGTATTTGAAATCACCATAACCTTTTATTTTGTCATAAAATAATTTTTTCTATTCATACAAGATTATTTCAAATAAAATTATACAAATTTATTAATATTCAGATAATGAATAAGTAAAAGATTTAAAAATTAATTTTGTTTACCGAATAAGTTTAAATAGTTATGACTATTTGAACAAATATTTTATTTCAAATTGTTATGACTTTTTTCTTTGTCATAAAACAATTGTTTTTCTCCATACAATCTTATTCAGATTAAAATAATATTAATTTATTAATAGTTTGACAATTAATATGTAAAAGATGTTAAAAAAACGATGTTTACCAAACAAGTTCAAATAATCTAACTATTTGAGTAATTATCTATTTAAAATTGTTATGTCCTTTTGTTTCATCATAAAACAATTGTATTAGTTCATATAGGCTTATTTGAAATAAAATGATACTATTTTATTAATATTTTAAAGATGAATGAGTAAAAGTTTTAAAAAATGAAACTATTTACCGAACAAGTTCAAATAGTTATGATTATTTGAAAAATTATCTATTTAAAATCATTATGACCTTTTGTTTTGTCATAAAATAATTGTTTCTATTCATACAAGCTTATTTCAAATAAAATAATATAAATTTATTAATATTTCAAAAATTAATAAGTAAAAATTTAAAAAATAAATAAGTTTTTTGAACACATTCAAATAGTTATGACTATTTGAACAATTATCTATTTCAAATTGTTATAACCTTTTGTTTTGTCATAAACCTATTGTTTCTGTTCATACAAGCATATTCGAAATAAAATAATACTAGTTTATTAATATTTGAAAATTGATAAGTAAAAGATTTAAAAAATAAATTTATTTACCGAACAAGTTTAAATAATTATGATTGTTTGAACAATTATTTATTTAAAATAGCTATAACCTTTTATTTTATCATAAAACAATTGTTTCTATTCATAAAAGTTTATTCGAAATAAAATAATACTAATTTATTAATATTATGAAAATTAATAGGTAGGATATTTAAAAAATAAATCTGTTTACTGAATAAGATCAAATAGTTATGACTATTTGAACAATTATATATTTCAAATTGTTATAACCTTTTGTTCGATAATAAAATAATTGTTTCTGTTCATACAAGCTTATTCGAAATAAAATAAAACTAATTTAGTAATATTTTAAAAACTAATAACTAAGAGATTTAAAAAATAAATCTGTTTTGGCAAACCACTTCAAACATTTAAGACTATATAAACAATTATTTATTTCAAATTGTTATGACCTTTTGTTTTGTCATAAAACAATTATTTTAGCTCATACATGCTTATCCCAAAAAAAAAATAATACTACTTTATTAATATTTCAAAAGTTAAGCTTGTATGATTAAAAACAATTGTTTTATGACAAAACAAACGGCCATAACATTTTGAAATAGATAATTGTTCAAATAACAATAATTATTTTAACTGATTCAGTAAACATATTTATTTTTTAAATTTTTTGTTACTCATTATATTAGGAAATATTAATAAATTAGTATATTTTTTATTCCATCTAAGCTTTTATTAATTGAAACAATTGTTTTATGATAAATCAAAAGGTTATAACAATTTTAAATAGACAATTGTTCAAATAGTGATAACTGTTTGAACTTGTTCGATAAATAGGTTTATTTTTTAAAATATCTTTCTTATTAATTTTTCAAATATTAATAAATTAGTATTAATTTATTTTAAATAAACTTGTATGAACTGAAACAATAGTTTTATAATTAAACAAAAGGTTAGAACGATTTCAAATAAATAATTGTTCTAATGGTCTTAATCATTTGAACTGAATTTGGTAAACAACTTTATTGTTCAAATCTCTTGCTTATTAATTTCTGAAATATTATTAAATTAGTATTATTCTAATCAGAATAAGTTTGTATGAACAAAATAATTGTTTATGATAAAAGAAAATGTCAAAATGATTTGAAATGGATAATCATTCATATAGTCTTAACTATTTGAATTGGTTCAGCAATTAGATTTATTGTTTAATTTTCTTGGTTATTAAGTTTCAAAATATTATTAAATTAATATTATTTTATTCCGAGTAAAATAGTATGAACAAAACCAATTGTTTGATGACAAAATAAAAGGTCATACCAATTTGAAATAGATAATTATTCAAATAGTCAAAACTATTTGAAATGGTTTGGTAAATAGATTTACTTTTTAAATCTCTTACTATTTAATTTTTTAAATATTAATAAATTAGTATTATTTTATTTCAAATAAATTTATATTAACAAAAACAATTATTTTATGACAAAACAAAAAGTAATAATGGTTTGAAATAGATAATTGTTTAAATAGTTACAATTACTTGAACTGGTTTAGTAAATAAAATTATTTTTAAATCTCTTACTTATAAATTTTTAAAATATTAATAAATTAGTTTTATTCTATTCTGAATATGCTTGTATAAGTTGAAATAATTGTTTTATGACAAAACAAAAGGTCATAACAAATTGAAATAAATAATTGTTCATTTAGTCTTAACTATTTAAACAAAGGTCATAATAATTTGAAATGAATAAATGTTAAAAAATTAATATTATTTTATTCTAAATAAACCTATATGAATTGAAGCAACTATTATATGACTAAATAAAAGGTCAAAATGATTTAAAATAGATAATTATTCTAATAGTCTTAACTATTTGAACTGGTTCAACAAACATATTTGTTTTTTAAATGTCTTGTTAATTTTTGGAATATTTTTAAATTAGTATTATTTTTATCTGAATAAGCTTGGATGATAAAAAATGATTGTTTTATGAGAAAACAAAGATCATAATGATTTGAGATTGATATTTGTTTAAATAGTCATAACTATTTGAACTGGTTCAGAAAATAGTTTTAGTTTTTAAATCTATTGCTTATTAATTTTGAAATATTAATAAAGTAGTATTATTTTATTTTGGATAAATCTTTATGAATTGAAATAATTGCTTTATGAAAAAATAAAAGGTCATAACAACTTTAAATAGTTAGAATGATTGTTTAAATAGTCAAATCTATTTGAACTTTTTTCGTAAACAGATTTTTTTTAAAATCTCTTGCTCATTAATTTTTTGATTGTTAATAAATTAGTATTATTTTTTTTTGGATAAAAATTGTATAAACTCAAATAATTGTTTAAGGACTAAACAAAGTGTCAGAACGATTTGAAATAGACAATTGTTCTAATAGTCTTTACTATTTGAATTGTTTCGGCAAACACATTTATATTTTAAATTTCTTGCTTATTATTTTTTGAAATATTATTAAATTAGTATTATTTTAATTTGAATAAGATTGAATGAAAAAAAAAAAAACAATTGTTCTATGACAAAATAAAGGTCATAACAATTTGAGATAGATAATTATTTAAATAGTTATAACTATTTAAACTATTTCAAAAAATAGATTTAGTTTTTAAATCTCTTATTAATTTTCAAAATATTGATATATCATTATTATTTTATTCTAAATAATTTTGCATGAACAAAAACAATTGTTTTACGACAAAACAAAATGTCATAATGATTTGAAATAAATTAATGTTTAAATGGACATGATTATTTGAACTTGTTCAATAAACATATTTGTTTTTAAAATCTCTTATCTATTAATTTTTAGAATATTAATAAATTAGTATTATTTTATTTTGAATAAACTTGTATGGATAGAAACAATTGTTTTATTACAAAACAAAATATCATAACTATTTAAAATAAATAATTGTTCAAATAGTCATAACTATTTGAACTACTCAGTAAACAGATTTATTTTTGTAATATTTTACTTAATAATTTTTGGAATATGAATAAACTAATATAATTTTATTTCAAATATAGTTGAATGAACAGAATCAATTCGTTTATAAAAAAACAAAATGTCATAACTATTTGAAATAGATAATTATTCAAATAGTCATAACTATTTGATCGTGTTCAGAAAATAAATTTATTTTTAAAATTTTTACTTATTAATTTTTTAAAAATTAATAAATTAATATTATTTTATTTGGAATAAGCTTGTATGAATAGAAACAATTATTTCATAACAAAATAAAATGTCATAACGATTTGAACTAGAAAATTATTCAAATATTCTTAACTATTTGAACTTGTTTGGTAAATAAATTCATTTTTTTAAATCTCTTACTCATTAATTTATAGAATATTAATAAATTAGTATTATTTTATTTCAAATAAGCCTATATGAATTGATACAATTTTTTTATGACGAAACAAAAGGTCATAACGATTTGAAATAGATAATTATTCAAATAGTTATGACTATTTGAACTTATTTGGTAAACATATTTATTTTTAAAATCTTTTACTTATTGATTGTCAAAATATTAATAAATCAATATTATTTTAATCTAAATAAGCTTGTATGAACGAAAACAATTGTTTTGACCAAAAAAAAGTTATAACAATTTAAAATAAATAATTGTTCAAATATTCATAATGATTCGAACTTATTTGGTAACCAAAGTTATTTTTAAAATTTTTTTACTTATCAATTGTTTTGAATATTAATAAATTTTTATTATTTTAATTGAAATAAGCTTATATGAATAGAAAAATTATTTTATGACAAAACAAAAGATTATAGTGATTTGATATAGGTAATTGTTGAAATAGTCATAACTATTTGAACTTGTTTAATAAACAGATTTAGTTTTTAAATCTCTTACTTATTAATTTTTGGAATATTAATAAATTAGAATTATGTTATTCCTAGTATGCTTGTCCGAATAAAAATAATTATTTTGTGACAAAATAAAAGGTCATAATGATTTAAAATAGATAGATAATCATTCGAACAGTCATAATTATTTGCATCGGTCAAGCCAACTGATTTATTTTTTAAATCCGTTACACATTAACTTTTAGAATATTAATAAATTAGTATTATTTTATTCTAAATAAGACTATATCAATAGAAACATTTGTTTTATGACAAAACAAATAGTCATAACGATTTGAAAGAAATAATTATTCAAATTGTTATAACTAATTGAACTGGTTTGGTAAACAGATTTATTTTTCAAATCTCTTATTGATTTTCAAAATATTAATAAATTAATATTATTTTATTCCAAACAAACTTATATGAACAAAACATTTGTTTTATGACAAAAGAAAAAGGTCATAATGAAATAAATAATTATTCATATAATCATAACTATTTAAACTGGATCGATAAACAAATTTAGTTTTTAAATATCTTATTAATTTTTGAAATATTAATAAATTAGTATTATTTTATTCTGAATAATTTTGTATGAACAAAAACAATTATTTTACAACAAACAAAATGTCATAATGATTTGAAATATATAATAATTCAAATAGATATGGCTATTTGAACTTGTTCAGGAAATCTTCAACTCATTAATTTTATAATATTAAGAAAATAGTATTATTTTATTCTAAATAAACTTGTACAAATAGAAAAACTGTTTTATGACAAAACAAAAAATCATAATGATTTGAAATAAATAATTGTTCAAATAGTCATAATTATTTGAACTCGCTTGTTAAATAGATTTATTTTTTAATTCTTTTACTTATTAATTTTTGGAATAAATAAATTAGCATTTTTTTCGAATAAGATTGTGTGAATAGAAACAATTGGTTTATGACAAAACAAAGGTCATAACAATTTGAAATAGATAATTATTCAAATATAACTATTTGAACATATTCAAAAAATAGATTTATTTTTTAAATTTTTACTTTTGAATTTATGGAATATTAATAAATTTATATTATTTTATTCAAAATAAGCTTGAATGATGAGAACCTATTATTTTATAACAAAATAAAAGGTTATAATGTTTTGAAATATATAATTATTTAGATAGTCATAACAAAAGGTTCTTTTTTATGACAGATTCTTTTTTTAATTCTCTTACCATTTATTCTCGAAATATTAATAAATTAGTATTTTTTTACTTCAAATAAGCTTATATGAACTAAAACTATTATTTTATTACGAAACAAAAGGCCATAATGATTTGAAATAGCTATAATTATTTGAACTGGTTTGGTAAATAGCATTATTTTCTAAATCTCTTATAAATTTTTGAAATATTAATAAATTAGTTTTATTCTTTCCTAAATAAACTTGTATGAGATAAAATAATTATTTTATGACAAAATAAAAGCTCATAACAATTTGAAATAAATAATTATTCATATACTCTTAACTATTTCAACTAGTTCAGCAAATAGATTTATTTTTTAAATCTCTTAGTTATTAATTTTTAAAATTTTACTAAATTAGTATTATTTTAATCCAAATAAGCTTGTATGAACTGAAAAAATTATTTTATGATAAAATAGAAGGTTAAAACAATTTGAAATAAATAATTGTTCAAATAGTCATAATTAGTTGAATTGGTTCAATAAACAAATTTATTTTTTAAATTTCTTATTAATTCTTGAAATATTAACAAATTAGTATTATTTTATTTCAAATAAACTTGTATGTTGAAAAACAAATATTTTTTGACAAAACAAAAGGTAATAACAATTTGAAATAGATAGTTGTTCAAATGGTCATAATTATTCAAACTAATTTAGCAAATTGATTTATTTTTTAACTATTTTATTTATTAATTTTTGAAATATTAATAAAGTAGTATTATTTTATTGTGGATAAACTTTTATGAACAAAAATAATTGTTTTATGACAAAACAAAAGGTCATAAAGATTTTGAATAGATAATTATTCTAATAGTCTTAAATATTTGAATTTGTTTGACAAACACATTTATTTTTTAAATCTCTTACTAATTTTTGAAATATTATTATATAGTATTATTTTTATCTGAATAAGCTTGTATGATAAAAAAAAATTGTTTTATGAGAAAACGTAGATCATAACAATTTGAGATTTATAGTTGTTCAAATAGTAATAATTATTTTAACTGATTTTGAAAGCATCTTTAGTTTTTAAATCTCTTATTTATTAATTTTCAAAATATTAATAAAATAGTATTATTTTATTTCGGATAAGTTTTTAGGAATTGAAACAATTGTTTTATAACAAAACAAAAGGTCATAATAACTTGAAACTGATAAATTATTCAATTAGTAAAATCTATTTGAACTTGTTTAGTGAACATGTTTATTTTTTTAAATCTCTTGCTAATTAATTTTTTGAATGTTAATAAATTAGTATTATTTTATTTTGAATAAGCTTGCATGAATTGAAATAATTGTTTTATGACTAAACAAAAGGTCAGAACAATATGAAATAGATAATTGTTCTAATAGTCTTAACTATTTCAATTGGTTCGACAAACACATTTATTTTTTAAATCTCTTACTTATTAATTTTTAGAATATTAGTAAATTAATATTATTTTAATCTAAATAAGCTTGTATGAACAGAAACAATTATTTTATGACCAAATAAAGATCATAACAATTTAAGATAGATAATTGTTCAAATAGTCATAACTATTTAAACTGTTTAGAAAACAGATTTAGTTCTTAAATCTCTTATTAATTTTTAAAATATTAATAGATTAGTATTATTTTATCCTCAATAATTTTGCATGAATAGAAACAATTTTTTTTGGATAGAACAGAAACAATTGTTTTAGGATAAAACAATTGTTCAAATGGGTATGACTATTTGAAATAAACAATTGTTTTAGGATAAAACAAAAGGGCATAATGATTTGAAATAAATAATTGTTCAAATGGACATGACTATTTGAATTTTTTGGGTAAATAGATTTATTTTTTAAATCTCCTACCTATTAATTTTCAAAATATTAGTCAATTAATATTATTTTATTCTAAATAAACTTTTATGAATAGAAACAATTATTTTATGATAAAATAAAAGATCATAACTATTTGAAATAAATAATTGTTCAAATAGTAATAACTATGTAAACTTGCTCAGTAAACAGATTTATTTTTTAAATTTTTTGCTTATTAATTTTTGGAATATTAATAAATTTATATTATTTTATTTAGAATAAGCTTGTTTGAATAGAAAACAATTGTTTTATAACAAAACAAAAGGTCATAATGGTTTCAAATAAATAATTGTTCAAATAGTCATAACTATTTAAGCTTATTTGGTAAATAGATTTTTTTTTAAATCTCTTACTCATTAATTTTCAGAATATTAATAAATTAGTATTATTTTATTTTGAATAAGCCTATATGAATTGATACAAAAGGACATAAAGATTTGAGATAGATAATTATTCAAATAGTTATGATTATTTGAACTTGTTCGATAAGCATATTTATTTTTAAAATCTTTTACTTATTAACTATCAAAATATTAATAAATTAATATTGTTTTATTTCAAATAAGCTTGTATGAACAAAAATAATTATTTTATGAGAAAAAAAGTAATAATGATTTAAAATAAATAATTGTTCAAATAGTCGTAACTATTTGAATTGATTCGATAAATAGATTTATTTTTTAAATCTTTTACTTATTAATTGTCTGAATAATAATAAATTAGTATTATTTTATTTTGCAATAAACTTACACGAATAGAAACTATTGTTTTATGACAAAACATATGATGGTAACAATTTGAAATAAACAATTATTTAAATAGTTATAACTATTTGAACTCATTCAGTAAATAGATTTATTTTTTAAACCTTTTACTTATTAATTTTTGGAAATTTAAAAATTTAGCATTATTTTATTTTGAATAAGTTTTTATGAATAGAAACAATTGTTTATGACAAAACAAAAGGTCATAACTATTTGAACATGTTCAAAAAATATATTTATTTTTTAAATTTTTACTTATTAATCCCTGGAATATTAGTAATTTTATATTAATTTTTTGAAATAAGCTTGTATGAACAGAAACAATTGATAAAACAAAAGGTCATAATGATTTGAAATAGATAATTGTTCAAATAGTCATAACTATTTGAACATGTTCAATAAACAAATTCCTTTTTTAAATCTCTTACTCATTAATTTTTAGAATAATAGTAAGTTACTATTTTTTATTTTGAATAAGCCTATATGAATTGATGCAATTGTTTTACGATAAAACAAAAGGTCATAAAGATTTGTAGATAATTATTCAAACAGTTATTATTATTTGAACTTGTTAGGTAAACATATTTATGTTTAAATCTTTTACTTATTAATTGTCAAAATATTAATAAATTAATGTTATTTTAATTTGAATAAGCTTATATGAACAAAAATAATTGTTTTATGACAAAATAAAAAGTCATAACCATTTGAAATAAAATAATTGTTCAAATAGTCATAACTATTTGAACTTATTCGGTAAATAGGTTTGAGGTAAGCTTGTATGAATAGAAAAAATTGTTTTATGACAGAACAAAAGGTTATAGTAATTTAAAATAGATAATTATTCAAATAGCCATAACTATTTGAACTTGTTCGGTAAACAGATTCATTTTTTAAATCTCTTACTATTAGTTTTTGGAATGTTAATAAATTAAAATTATGTTATTCCAAATAAGTTTGCACGAACAGAAACAATTGTTTTGTGACAAACAAAGGGTCATAAGAATTTGAAATAGATAATTGTTCAAACAGCCATAACTATTTGCACTGGTTAGGCCAATAGATACATTTTCTAAATCCATTACTTATTAATTTTAAAAATATTAATAAATTAGCATTACTTTATTCC
Source organism: Durio zibethinus (assembly GCF_047325235.1). NCBI lineage: Eukaryota > Viridiplantae > Streptophyta > Magnoliopsida > Malvales > Malvaceae > Durio > Durio zibethinus. The sequence goes on from NC_143185.1 coordinate 128,517, forward strand.
AAATAAGACTGTATGACCATAAATAATTATTTTATGATAAAACCAATGGTCATAATAATTTGAAATAAATAAATGTTCAAATAGTTATAACTAATTGAATCGATTTGGCAAATAGATTTATTTTTCAAATATCTTACCTATTAGTTTTCAAAATATTAATAAATTAATATTATTTTATTCCAAATAAACTTATATGAACAAAAACATTTGTTTTATGATAAAACAAAAAACAGAATGTAATAATGATTTGAAATAGATAGTTGTTCAAATAATCATAATTATTTGAACTAGTTTCGCAAACATAATTAATTTTTAAATCTCTTACTTATTAATTTTTGAAATATTAACAAATTTGATTTATTTTATTTTGAATAAATGTCATAACAATTTGAAATAGATATCTGTTTATATAGCCTTAACTATTTGTAGTGGTTTGGCAAACAAATCTAGTTTTTAAAACCCTTAGTTATTAATTATTAATAAATTATTAGATTAGAATTATTTTATTTTGAATAAGCTTGTAAGAACAAAAATAATTATTGTATGACAGAACAAAAGGTTATAACTATTTGAAATATATATTGTTCACATAGTTATAATTATTTGAACTAGTTCAATAAATAGAATTATCTTTTAAATCTCTTACTTACAAATTTTTGAAATATTAATAAATTAGTTTTACTTTATTATGAATAAACTGGATGAGTTAAAATAATTGTTTTATAACAAAACAAAAGGTCATAATGATTGGAAATAGATAATTCTTCATATAGTCTAAACTATTTGAATTGGTTCAACAAATGGATTGATTTTTTAAATCTTTTAGTTATGAATTTTCATAATATTATTAATTTGGTATTATTTTATTCTGAATAAACTTATATGAACATAAATAATTATTTTATGATAGAACAAAAAGTTATAATAATTTGAAATAGATAATTGTTTAAATAGTCATAACTATTTAAATTGGTTCAGTAAATAGATTTATTTTTTGAATCTCGTACTAATCATTGAAATATTAATAAATTAGTGTTACTTGATTTCAAATAAGCTTATATATTCAAAAACAATTATTTTATGACAAAACGAAAGGTATTAACGATTTTATTTCAAATAAGCTTATATGTTGAAAAACAATTCTTCTATGATAAAACGAAAGGTAATAACAATTTGAAATAGATAATTATTCAAATGGCCATAATTATTTAAATCGATTTGGTAAACTAATTTATTTTTTAAATCCCTTACTTATTAAATTTTAAAATATTAATAAAGTAGTATTATTTTATTTTGGATAAACTTTTGTGTACTAAAACAATTGTTTTATGACAAAACAAAAGTTCATAACGATTTTCAATAGATAATTGTTTAGAGATTCATAACTATTTGAACTTGTTTGATAAACAGATTTATTTTTTCAAATCTTTCACTTATTAATTTTTTGAAAGTTAATAAATTAGTATTATTTTCTTTCAAATAAGCTTGTATGAACTGAAACAATTATTTTATAACTAAACAGAAGGTTAGAATGATTTGAAAATAGATAATTATTCTAATAGTCTTAACGATTTGAACTAATTTGGCAAACACATTTTTTTAAAAATCTCTTATTAATTTTTGAAATATTATTAAATTGGTATTATTTTTATCCAAATTAGCTTGAATGATCAGAAACAATTGTTTTATGACAAAACAAAAATCATAACGATTTAAGATTGATATTTGTTCAAATAGTCCTAACTATTTGAATTGGTTCAAAAATAGCTTTAGTTTCTAAATCTCTTGATTAATAATATTTGAAATATTAATAAAGTAGTATTGTTTTATTTTGGATAAGTTTTTATAAGCTAAAATAATTGTTTATGACCAAAAAAAAAAAGATCAAAATGATTTTAAATAGATAATTGTTAAAATAGTCATATCTAATTGAACTTGTTCAGTAAATAGATTTATTTTTTTAAATCTCTTGCTTATTAATTTTTCAAATGTTAATAAATTAGTATTATTTTATTTTGAATAAGCTTGTATGAATTGAAATAATTGTTTTATGACTAAACAAAAGGTCAAAACAATTTGAAATAGATAATTATTCTAATAGTCTTAACTATTTGAACTAGTTTGGAAAACATTTTTTTTAATCTCTTTAACATATTTATTTTTTAAATCTCTTGCTTATTAATTTTTGGAATATTATTAAATTAGTATTATTTTAATCCCAATAAGCATGTATAAAAAGAAACAATTGTTGTATGATGAAATAAAGATTATAACAATTTGAGATAGATAATTGTTCAAATAATCATAACTATTTGAACTGGTTCGGTAAACAAATTTAGGTTTTAAATCACTTATTAATTTTCAAAATATTAATAAAATAGAATTATTTTATTTTTAATAATTTTATATGAACAGAAATAATTGTTTTACAATAAAACAAAAGGTTATAATGATGTGAAATAGATAATTGCTCAAATGGACATGGCTATTTGAACTTGTTCGATAAACATATTTATTTTTAAATCTCCTACCTATAATTTACAGAATATTAATAAATTAGTATTATTTTATTTTGAATAAACTTGTATGAATAGAAACAATTGTTTTATGACAAAACAAGAGATCATAACTATTTGAAATAAAAAAATTGCTCAAACAAGCGTAACTATTTGAGCTTACTCGATAAACAAATTTATTTTCTAAATCTTTTACTTATTAATTTTTGCAATATTAATAAATTAGTATTATTTTATTTTGAATAAACTTGTATGAATAGAAACAATTGTTTCATGACAAAACAAGAGATCATAACTATTTGAAATAAAAAATTGCTCAAACAAGCATAACTATTTGAGCTTACTCGATAAACAAATTTATTTTCTAAATCTTTTACTTATTAATTTTTGCAATATTAATAAATTAGTATTATTTTATTTTGAATAAACTTATATGAATAGAAACAATTGGTTTATCACAAAATAGAAGGTCATAACTATTTGAAATAGATCATTATTCAAATAGTCATAATTATTTGAACATGTTTAGAAAACATATTTATTTTTTAAATTTTCACTTATTAAATTTTGGAATATTAATAAATTTATATTATTTTATTTGAAATAAGCTTGTATGAGAAGAAATAATTGTTTTATGATAAAGCCGAAAGTCATAACGATTTGAAATAGATAATTATTCAAATTATCATAACTATTTGAACTTCTACAATAAACAAATTCATTTTTTAAAATCTCTTGCTAATTAATATTCAAAATATTAATAAAGTAGTGATATTTAATTTTGAATAAGCCTATATGAACTGATACAATTGTTTTATGACAAAACAAAAAAGTCATAATGATTTGAAATAAATAATTATTCAAATAGTTATGACTATTTGAACTTGTTCAATAAACATATTTATCTTAAAATCTTTTACTTATTAAATTTTGAAATATTAATAAATTATTATTATTTTAATTCAAGTAAGCTTGTATGAACAAAAAAAATTGTTTTATGATAAAATAAAAAGTCATAACGATTTGAAATAACTAATTGTTTTAATAGTTATAATATTTGAACTTATTGGGTAAACAGATTTATTTTTAAATCTTTTACTTATTAATTATCTGAATAGTAATAAATTTGTACAATTTTATTTGGAATAAGCTTGTATAAATAGAAGAAATTATTTTATAACAAAACAAAATATTAGAGCAATTTGAAAAATATAATTATTCAAATAGTCATAACTATTTGTACTAATTCAATGTACAAATTCATTTTTTAAATCTTTGAGTTATTAATTTTTAGAATATTAATAAATTAGAATTATGTTATTTCAAAAAAGCTTGTATTAATAGAAACAATTGTTTTGTGATAAAACAAAAGGTCATAATGATTGAGAATAGATAATTGTTCAAAGAATCATAACTATTTGCACTAGTCAGGCGAACAGATTCATTTTTTAAATCCATTACTTATTACTTTTTAAAATATTAATAAATTAGTGTTACTTTATTTTGAATAAAACTGTATGAACAAAAAAAATTGTTTTATGACAAAACAAATGATCATAATGATTTGAAATAAAGAATTGTTGAAATAGTTATAATTAATTGAACTAATTTAGTAAACAGATTTATTTGTTAAATTTCTTACTTCTTAATTTCAAAATATTAATAAATTAATATTATTTTATTTCAAACAAACTTATACGAACAGAAACATTTGTGTTATGATTGTTTAAACTGGTTCGACAAAAATAATTATTTTTTGAATTTTTTACTTATTAATTTTTGAAATATTAATAAATTTATTTTATTTTACTTCGAATAAATTACTAAGAACTGAAAAAATTGTTTTATGAAAAAACAAAAGGTCATAACGAATTGAAATAAAGAATTGTTCATATAACCTTAACTATTTGAATTAGTTCGGCAAACAATTTTATTTTTTAAATCTCTTAGATATTAATTTTTAGAATATTATTACATTAGTATTATTTTATCCCAAATAGACTTGTGTGAACAAAAATAATTGTCTTATAAGATAACAAAAGGTTATAACAATTTGAAATATATAATTGTTTAAATAGTCATAACTATTTGAACTGGTTCAGTAAACAGATTAATTTTTTAAATCTCTTACTTATTAATTTTTGAAATATTAGTAAATTAGTGTTATTTTATTCTGAATAGGCTTGTATGATGAAAAACAATTGTTTTATGACAAAACAAAAGTTTATAATGATTTGAAATAGATAATTGTTCAAATGGCCATAATTGTTTGAACTAATTTGATAAATTGATTTATTTTTTAAATCTCTAACTTATCAATTATTGAAATATTAATAAAGTAATATTATTTTATTTTGGATCAACTTTTATGTAAAGAAACAATTGTTTTATTATAAAATAAAAATGTCATAATGATTTTAAATAGATAATTGTTCAAATAGTCATAACTATTTGAACTTATTCAATAAATAAATTTATTTTTTTTATTTTCTTACTTATTAATTTCGTGAATGTTAATAAATTAGCATTATTATATTTCAAATAACCATGTATGAACTACAACAATTATTTTTTGGCTAAACAACAAGTCAAAATGATTTGAAATAGATAATTGTTCTAATAGTCTTAACTATTTAAACAGGTTCAACAAGGACATTTTTTAAATCTTTATTAATTTTCAAATTAGTAATAAATTGGTATTATTTTATTTTGAATAATTTTGTATGAATAGAAACAATTGTTTTACAACAAATCAAATTGTCATAATGATTTGAAATAGATAATAGTTCAAATGAACATGACCATTTGAATTTGTTTGGTAAATAGATTTATTTTTTAAATCTCCAACTTATTAATTTATAGAATATTAATAAATTAGTATTATTTTATTTCAAATAAACTTGTATGAATAGAAACAATTATTTTATGATAAAACAAAATAGCATACTGATTTGAAATAAATAATTATTCTAATAGTCATAACTATTTGAATTCACTCGATAAACAAATTTATTTTTTATATCTTTTACTTATTAATTTTTAGAATTTTAATAAATTAGTATTATTTTATTATGAATACGCTTTATTGAATAGAACAATTGGTTTATGACAAATAAAATGTCATAACAATTCGAAATAGATAATTATTCAAATAGTCATAATTGTTTTAATATGTTCAAGAAACAGATTTATTTTTTAAATTTATTACTTATTAATTTTTGAAATTTTAATAAATTTTTATTATATTATTCGAATTAAGCTTGCATGAAGAGAACTAATTGTTTTATGACAAAACAAATGGTCATAATGTTTTGAAATAGATAATTGTTTAGATAGTCATAACTATTTGAACTTATTCAGTAAATAGATTCATATTTTTAGTTCACTTACTCATTAATTTTTAGTATATTAATAAATTACTATTATTTTATTTCAAATAAGCTTATATTAATTGAAATAATTGTTTTATTACAAAACTGAAGGTCACAATAATTTGAAATAGATAATTATTCAAATAGTCATGACTATTTAAACTTTTTTGGTAAAAATATTTATTTTTTAAATCTTTTACATATTAATTGTCAAAATATTAATAAATTAATATTATTTTAATATGAATGAGCTTGTATGAATAGAAACAATTGTTTTATGACAAAACAAAAAGTCATAACAATTTTGTTTGTCGAACCAATTCAAATAATTATGACTATTTGAACAATTAATTATTTCAAATCATTATTACCTTTTGTTTTGTCATTAAACAAATGTTTTTGTTCATACAAGTTTGTTTAAAATAAAATAATATTAATTTATTAATATTTTGAAAATCAATAAGTAAGAGATTTAAAACATAAATTTGTTTACCAAACCAATTCAATTAGTTATAACTATTTAAACAATTATTTATTTCAAATCATTATGACCATCTATTTTATCATAAAAATTTGTTTCTGTTCATACACCATTATTTGGAATAAAAGTAATGCTAATTTATTAATATTTTGATAATTAATGAGTAACAAATTAGAAAATGTATCTTTTGGCCTAACCAATGCAAGCAATAATGGTTGTTTGAATAATTATCTATTTCAAATCATTATGACCTTTCATTTTGTCACAAACAATTATTTCTATTCATACAAGCTTATTCGGAATAACATAATTCTAATTTATTAATATTCCCAAAATTAATAAGTAAGAGATTTAAAAAATGAATCTGTTTACTGAATAAGTTCAAATAGTTATGCCTATTTGAACAATTATCTATTTCAAATTGTTATAACCTTTTGTTTTGTCATAAAACATTTTTTTCTATTCATATAAGCTTATTTCAAATCTGTTTACCAAATAAGTTCAAATAGTTATGACTATTTGAACAATTATTTATTTCAAATCGTTATCATTTTTTGTTTTGTCATAAAACAATTATTTTTTGTTCATACAAGTCTAATCGGATTAAACTAATATTAATTTATTAATATTTCAAAAATTAATAAGTAAAAGATTTAAAAATAAAATATGTTTATTGAACAAGTTAAAATAGTAATAACTATTTGACCAATTATCTATTTTAAATCATTATGACCTTTTGTTTTGTCATAAAACAATCATACAAGCTTATTCCAAAGAAAATAATATAAATTTACTAATATTGCAAAGATTAATAAGTAAAAATTTAAAAAATAAATATGTTTTCTGAACATGTTCAAATAGTTATGACTATTTGAACAATTATCTATTTCAAATCGTTATGACCTTTTGTTTTGTCATAAATCAATTGTTTCTATTCATAAAAGCTTATTCAAAATAAAATAATACTAATTTATTAAAATTCCAAAAATTAATAAGTAAAATATTTAAAAAATAAATTTATTTACCAAGCAGGTTCAAATAGTTATGACTATTTAAATAATTATTTATTTCAAATTTTTATGATCTTTTGTTTTGTTATAAAACAATAACTTCTATTCATATAAGTTGATTCAAAATAAAATAATTGTAATTTATTAATATTTTAAAAATTAATAAGTTGGAGATTTAAAAAATAAAAATTTTTACCAAACAAGTTCAAATAGTCATGTCAATTTGAACTATTATCTATTTCAAATAGTTATGACATTTGGTTTTGTTGTAAAACGCTTGTTTCTATTCATACAAAATTATTTAGAATAAAATAATACTAATTTATTAATAATTTGAAAATTAATAAGAGATTTAAAAACTAAATCTGTTTACCAAATCAATTTAAATAGTTATGACTATTTGAACAATTATTTATCTCAAATTGAAATGATATTTATTTTGTCATAAAATAATTGTTTCCATTCATACAAACTTATTTGGAGTAAAAAATTGCTAAACTAATAATATTCTAAAAATTAATAATAGTTATGACTATTTGAACAATTATCTATCTCAAATCGGTATGATCTTTATTTTGTCATAAAATAATTATTTCTCATACAAACTTATTTAGAGTAAAATATTGCTAAACTAATAATATTCTAAAAATTAATAAGTAAGAGATTTAAAAAATAAATATATTTGTCGAATTAGTTCAAATAGTTAAGACTATTAAAATAGTTATTTATTTCAAATTGTTCTGACTTTTTGTTTAGTCATAAAATAATTGTTTCAATTCATACTTGCTTATTCAAAATAAAATAATATTATTTTATTAACATTCAGAAGATTAATAAGGAAAGAATTTAAAAAATTAAATTTATTTATCGAATAAGTTCAAATAGTTATAACTTTTTGAACAATTATCAATTTAAAATCATTATGACCTTTTGTTTTATCTTAAAAAAATTGTTTCATTTCATAAAAGCTTAACCAAAATAAAATAATATTACTTTATTAATATTTCAAAAATTAAGAAGCTGGAAATTTAAAAAATAAATCAGTTTATCGAATTAGTTTAAATAGTTATGGCCATTTGAACAATTATCTATTTGAAATCATTTTGAACTTTGGTTCTGTCAAAAAACAATTGGTTTTCATCATACAAGCCTATTCAAAATAAAATAATATTAATTTATTAATATTTCAAAAATTAATAAGTAGGAGATTATCTATTTATCGAACCAGTTCAAATAATTATGACTATTTGAACAATTATATATTTCAAGTCATTATAATCTTTTGTTTTGTCATAAAACAATTATTTGTGTTCATACAAGCTTATTCAAAATAAAATAATACTGATCTAATAATATTATGAAAACTAATAACTAAAAGATTTAAAAAATAAAATTTGTTTACTGAACCAATTCAAATAGTTAAGGCTATATGAATAATTATCTATTTCAAATCATTATGTCATTTTGTTTTGTCGCAAAACAAATGTTTTTCTTAATATAAGTTTGCTTGAAATAAAATAATATTAATTTATTAATATTTTGAAAATTAATAAGAGATTTAAAAAATAAATTTGTTTACCAAACCAGTTCAATTAGTTATAACAATTTGAACAATTATTTATTTCATATTGTTATAACCATTTGTTTTCTCATAAAATAATTATTTCTATTAATACAATCTTATTTGGAATAAAGTAATGCTAATTTATTAATATTCTAAAAATTAATAAGCAATGGATCTAGAAAATAAATCTGTTAGCTCAACCAGTGCAAATAGCTATGATTGTTTGAACAATTATCTATTTCAAATCATTATGACCTTTTGTTTTGTCACAAAACAATTGTTTCTGTTCATTTAAGCTTATTCAGAATAACATAATTCTAATTTATTAATATTTCAAAAATTAATAAATAAGAGATTTAAAAACTAAATTTGTTTATCAAACAAGTTGAAATGGTTATGACTATTTGAACAATTTCTTATTTCAAATTGCTATAACCTTTTGTTTTGTCATAAAACAATTTTTTTCTATTCATACATGCTTATTTCAATTAAAATAATACAAATTTATTAATATACAAACAATTAATAAGTAAAAGGTTTAAAAAATAAATTTGTTTACACTATTTGAACAATTATTTATTTCAAATCATTATGACATTTTGTTTTGTCATAAAACAATTGTTTTTGTTCATACAAGCTTATTTGAATTAAAATAATACTAATTTATTAATATTTTGATAGTTAATAAGTAAAAGATTTTAAAAATAAATATGTTGACCAAACAAGGTCAAATAGTCAAAACTATTTGAATAAATATCTATTTCAAATCGTTATCACCCTTTCTTTCATCATAAAACAATTGTATCAATTCATATTGGCTTATTCAAAATAAAATAATACTAATTTATTAATATTCCAAAAATTAATGAGTAAGAGATTTAAAAAATGAATCTATTTACCGAACAAGTTCAAATAGTTTTGACAATTTGAATAAATATCTATTTCAAATCATTATGACCTTTTGTTTTGTCATAAAACAAATGTTTTTGTTCATACAAGCTTATTGAATAAAATAATATAAATTTATTAATATTTCAAAAATTAATAGGTAAAAATTTAAAAAATAAATCTATTTTCTGAGCGCTTTTAAATAGTTATGACTATTTGAACAGTTATCTATTTCAAATAGTTATGACCTTTTGTTTTGTCACAAACCAATTGTTTTTGTTCATACAAGTATATTTGGAATAAAATAATACTAATTTATTATTATTCCAAAAATTAATAAGTAAAAGATTTAAAAAAATAAATCTATTTATCGAACAAGTTCAAATAGTTATAATCTTTTGTTTTGTCATAAACCAATTGTTTCTATTCATACAAGTCTGTTCAGAATAAAATAATACTAATTTATTATTATTCTAAAAATTAATAGGCATGAGATTTAAAAAATAAATTTGTTTACTGAACAAGTTGAAATAGTCATGTCCATTTGAACAATTATCAATTTCAAATCATTATGACCTTTTTTTTTTATAAAACAATTGTTTCTATTCATGCAAAATTATTTAGAATTAAATAATATTGATCTATTAATATTTTGAAAATTAATAAGAGATTTAAAAACTAGTTCTATTTGTCGAAACAGTTCAAATAGTTATGATCATTTCAATAGTTATTATCTCAAATCGTTATGATCTTTATTTTGTCATAGAATAATTGTTTCTTTTATAAGAGCTTATTTGGATTAAAATAATACTAATTTAATAATATTCCAAAAATTAATAAGTAAGAGATTTAAAAAATAAATGTGCTTGCCAAACCAGTTCAAATAATTAAGACTATTAGAATAATTATCTATTTCAAATCATTCTGACCATTTGTTTAGTCATGAAACAATTATTTCAATTCATTCAAGATTTTTCAAAATAAAATAATGCAACTTTATTAATATTTCAAAAATTAATAAGCAAGAGATTTAAAAACTAAAACTGTTTTTCGAACCAGTTTAAGTAGTTATGACTATTTGAACAAATATTAATCCCAAATCATTATGATCTTTGTTTTCTTAGAAAATAATTGTTTCTAATCATCCAAGCTTATTTGGATAAAAATAATACTAACGTAATAATATTTCAAAAATTAATAAGAGATTTAAAAAATAAATGTGTTTGCCAAATTAGTTCAAATAGTTAAGACTATTAGAATAATTATCTATTTTAAATCCTTTTGAGCTTTTGTTTAGTTATATAATAATTGTTTCAATTCATACAAGCTTATTTGGAATAAAATAATACTAATTTATTACCTTTTTTATTTCGATTTGTTATGACCTTTTCTTCAAACAGTTAAGACTATATGAACAATTATTTATTTCAAATTGTTATAACCTTTTGTTTTGTCATAAAACAATTATTTTAGCTCATACAACCATATTCATAACATAATAAAACTAATTTATTAATATTTCAAAAATTTATAAGTAAGAGATTTATAAAATAATTCTATTTACTGAACTAGTTTAAATAATTATAACTATTTGAATAATTATCTATTTTAAATCATTATTACTTTTTGTTTTGTTAATATAAGTTTGTTTGAAATAAAATAATACTAATTTATTAATATTTAGAAAAGTAATCACTAAGAGATTTAAAAAGTAAATTTTTTTGCCAAACCCTTTCAAATAGGTTTCACTATTTGAATAATTATCTACTTCAAATCATTATAACTATTGTTTTGTTATCAAACAATTGGTTCTGCTCATATTATTTTATTCCAAATAAAATAATACTAATTTCATAATATTTTGAAACTTAATAACTAAGAAAATTAAAAAATAAATCTAATTGCCAAACTAGTTCAAATAGTTAAGACTATATGAATGATTATCTATTTCAAATCGTTACGACCTTTTTTTTATATAATAATTGTTTTGTTCGTACAAGCTTATTATGATTAAAATAATACTAATTTAATAATATTTTAAAAATTAATAAGTAAGAGATTTAAAAAATAAATGTGTTTACTAAAAAAATAAATGTATTTACCAAATCAGTTGAAATGGTTAAGACTATTAGAACAATTATCTATTTGAAATCATTTTGACATTTTGTTTAATCATAAAACAATTGCTTTAGTTCATATAAACTTATTCAGAATAAATTAATAATAATTTATTAACATTTGAAAAAATAATAAGAAAGAGATTTAAAAAAAATAAATTTGTTTACCGAACAAGTTCAAATAGTTATTTTCATTTGAACAATTGTCTATTTAAAATCGTTATAACCTTTTGAGTTACCATAAAATAATTTTTTCAGTTAATACAAGCTTAGATGGAGTAAAATAATACTAATGTATCAATATTTCCTAAAATACTAAGTAAGAAATTCAAAAAATAAATCTATTTATTGAATTAGTTAAAATAATTATGGTCATTTGAATGATTATCTATTTTAAACCATTATAAACTTTTGTTTTGTCATAAAGCAATTGCTGTTGAACATACGTGCTTATTTGAAATAAAATATACTAATTTATTAATATTTCAAAAATTAGTAAGTAACATATTTAAATTATATATATGTTTATCGAATCAATTCAAATAGTTATGACTATTTAAATAATTATCAATCTCAAATCATTAAGATCTTTGTTCTATCATAAAACAATTGTTTCTAATCATAGAAAGCTATTTGGCTAAAAATAATACTAATTTAAAATTTTTTTGAAAATTAATAAGTAAGAGATTTAAAAAATAAATGTGTTTGCTCAACTAGTTGAAATAGTTAAAACTATTAGAATAATTATATATTTCAAATCATTCTAACCTTTTGTTTAGTCATAAAATATTTGTTTCATATCTTACAAGCTTATTTGGAATAAAATAATCCAAATTTATTAACATTCAAAAAATTAATAAGCACAAGATTTGAAAAAAAAAATCTATTTATCGAATAAATTCAAATAGTTATGACTATTTGAACAATTATTTATTTAAAATCATTATGACCTTTTTGTTTTGACATAAAACAATTGTTTTCATTCATAAAAGCTTATCCAGAATAAATAATACTAATTTCTTAATATTTCAAAATTTAATAAGTGAGAGTTTAAAAAAATAAATTTTTTTACCAAATAAATTCAAATAGTTATGACTATTGAACAATTGTTTATTGAAAATTAATATGACCATTTGTTTTGTCACAAAACAATTATTTTAGTTCATACAAGCTTATTCAAAATAAAATAATACAAATTTTTTAATATTTCAAAAATTAATAATTAAGTGATTTAAAAAGTGAATCTGTTTACCAAATTAGTTCAAATAATTATAGCCATTTCAACAATTATCTATTTAAAATCATTATTACCTTTTGTTTGGTAATATAACAATTGTTTTTGATCATACAAGTTCATTTGGAATAAGGTGATACTAATTTATTAATCAGTCAAAAATTAATAAGTAAGAGATTTAAAAAATAAATCTATTTATTGAACTAGTTTAAATAGTTACTTGAATAATTGTATATTTCAAATCGTTATAATCTTTTATTATGTCATAAAACAATTATTTCTATTCATACAAGCTTATTTGAAATAAAACAATACTAATATAATAATATTCTAAAAATTAATAACTAAGAGATTTAAAAAATAAATTTGTTTACTGAACTAGTTCAAATAATTAAGACTATATGAACAATTATCTATTTCAAATCATCTTATTTTATCATAAAACAATATTTCAATTTATATTAACTTATTCAAAATAAAATAAAATGAATTTATTAATATTTCAAAAATTAATATGTAAGAGATTTAAAAAATAATTTTGTTTACCTAACTAGTTCAAATAATTATGACTATTTGAACAATTATCTATTTAAAATCATTATGAATAAAACAAATGTTTTTGTTTTGTCATAAAACAAATGTTTTTGTTCATATAAGTTTTTTCAAAATAAAAAAAAATACTAATTTATTAATATTTCAAAATTAATATGACTTTTAAAAGTTAAATCTATTTATCAAACTAGTTCAAATAGTTATGACTATTTGAGCAATTACTTATTTCAAACTATTATGTCTTTTTATTCTATTATAAAACAATAGTTTATGTTCATACAAGCTTATTTGGATTAAAATAATATTAATTTATTAAAATTTCAATAACTAATAAATAAAAAATTTTAAAAATAAATATGCTTACCGAACTAGATCAAATAATCATGACTATTTGACTAAATATCTATTTCAAATTGTTATGACCTTTTGTTTTGTCATAAAAAAATTATTTAAATTAATATAAGATTATTCAAAATAAAATAATACTAAGCTATTAATATTCCAAAAATTAATAATTAAGAGATTTAAAAAATGAATCTGTTTACTAAACAAGTTTAAATAATTATGACTATTTGAACAATTATCTATTTGAAATTGCTATAACCTTTCATTTTGTCATAAAATGATTTTTTTGTTCATACAACCTTATTTCAAATAAATAATATAAATTTACTAATATTAAGACAATTAATAAGTAAAAGATTTAAAAAATAAATATGTTTACCGAATAAGTTCAAATCTTTATGATTGTTTGAACAATTATTTATTTTAAATTGTTATGACTTTTTGTTTTGTCATAAAACAATTGTTTCTATTCATACAAACTTATTTGAATTAAAATAATATTACTTTATTAATATTTCTACAAATAGTATGTAAAGTATTTGAAAAAATAAATATGTTTACTAAACAAATTAAAATAGTCATGATTATTTGAATATCAAATCATTGTGACCTTTTGTTTTGTAATAAAATAATTGTTTCCATTTATATAAGCTTATTTGATATAAAATAATATTAATTTATTAATATTTCAAAAATTAATGAGTAAGAGAATTAAAAAATGAATCTGTTTACCAAAGATGTTCAAATAATAATACTATTTGAACAATTATCTATTTTAAAACATTATGACCTTTTGTTTTGTCATAAGAAAATTGGTTCTATTTATGCAAGCTTATTTCAAATAAAATAATATAAATTTATTAATATTCCAAAAATTAATACATAAAAATTTTAAAAATAAATATATTTTCTAAACATGTTCAAATAGTTATGACTATTTGAACAATTATCTATTTCAAATTGTTATGAACTTTTGTTTTATCATAAACCAATTGTTTTTGTTCATAAAAGCTTATTTAGAATAAAAGAATACTAATTTATTAAAATTTCAAAAATTAATAAGTAAAAGATTTTAAAAATAAATCTATTTACTGAGTGAGTTCAAATAATTATGACTATTTGAACAATTATTTATTTCAAATCATTATGATCTTTTGTTTTGTCATAAAACAATTGTTTCTATTATACAATTTAATTCGAAATAAAATAATACTAATTCATTAATATTCTAAAAATTAATAAGTTAGAGATTTAAAAAATAAATCTATTTACCAAACAAGTTCAAATAGTCATGTTCATTTGAACTATTATCTATTTCGAATCGTTATGACCTTTTGTTTTGACATAAAAGTAATTGTTACTGTTCATGCAAAATTATTCAAATTAAAATAATACTAATCTATTAATATTTTGAAAATTAATAAAAGATTTAAAAACTAAATATGTTTCCAAAACAGTTCAAATAGTTATGATTATTTAAATAATTATTTATCTCAAAATGTTATGATCTTTATTTTGTCATAAAATAATTGTTCCTTTTCATACAAGCTTATTTGAATTAAAATAATACTAATTTAATAATATTCTAAAAATAAATAAGTAAGAGATTTAAAAAATAATTGTTTTTGCTGAACTAATTCAAGTAGTTAAGACTATTAGAACAATTATCTATTTCAAATTATTCTAACCTTTTGTTTAGTCATAAAAAAATTATTTCAATTCATCCAAGCTTATTTAGAATAAAATAATAATAATTTATTATCATTCAAGAAATTAATGAGCAAGAGATTTAAAAAAATAAATCTATTTACCAAAAAAGTTCAAAAATATTTAACTTTTTGAATGATCATTCTAACTATTTAAAGTCATTATGAGCTTTTGTTTTATTATAAAACAATTGTTTTAGCTCATAAAAACTTATCTTAAATAAAAATATACTACTTTATTAATATTTCAAAAATTAATAAGCAAGAGATTTAAAAAATAAATAGTTTTTTGAACTAGTTCAAATAGTTATGACTATTTGAACAAATATCAATCTTAAATCATTATGATCTTTATTTTCTCATAAAACAATTGCTTTTGATCATCCAAGCTTATTCAAATAAAAATAATACTAATTTAATAATATTCCAAAAATTAATAAGAGATTTAAAAAATAAATGTGTTTGCTAAACTAGTTCAAATAGTTAAGACTATTAGAATAATTATCTATTTCAAATCATTTTGACCTTTTGTTTGGTCATATAATAATTATTTCATTTCATACAAGCTTATTCAAAATAAAATAATACTAATTTATTAACATTTATTTATTTTAAATTGTTATGACCTTTTATTTTGTCATAAAACAAGCATATTCGGAATAGGAAAAAACTAATTTATTAATATTTCAAAAATTTATAAGTAAGAGATTTAGAAAATAATTCTATTTATTGAACTAGTTTAAATAATTATAACTATTTGAATAATTATCTATTTTAAATCATTATTACTTTTTATTTTGTCATAAAACAATTGTTTTTGTTAAGATAAGTTTACTCAAAATAAAATACTACTAATTTATTAATATTGAAAAAATTAATTAGTAAGAGAGTTAAAAAGTAAATCTATTTACCAAATCATTTTACATAGTTTTGACTATTTGGATAATTATCTATTTCAAACAGTTTAACCTTTTATTTTGTCAACAAATAATTGGTTCTATTCATACTATTTTATTCAAAATAAAATAAAACTAATTTAATAATATTCCAAAACTTGATAACCAAGAAAATTAAAAGTAAATCTAATTACCGAACCAGTTCAAATAGTTAAGACTATATGAACAATTATCTATTTTAAATCGTTATGACTGTTCTTTTGTCGTAAAATAATTGTTTTGTTTGTACAAGCTTCTTCTGATTAAAATAATACTAATTTATTAATATTTTAAAAATTAATAAGTAAGAGATTTAAAAAATAAATTTTTTTACCAAATCAGTTCAAATGGTTAGGACTATTATAATAATTATCCATTTGAAATCGTTCTGACCTTTTTTTTAGTCATAAAACAATTGTTCCAGTTCATACAAGCTTATTCAAAATAAATTAATAATAATTTATTAGCATTTGGAAAATTAATAAGAAAGAGATCTTAAAAATTAAATCTGTTTACCTAATAAGTTCAAGTAGTTATTACCATTTGAACAATTGTCTATTTGAAATTGTTATAACCTTTTGATTTGTCATAAAACAATTGTTTAAGTTAAAACAAGCTTAGATGGAATAAAATAATACTAATTTATTAATATTTCTTAAAATAATAAGTAAAAAATTTTAAAAAAATATATTTGCTTATCGAATGAATTAAAACAATTATGGCCATTTGAATGATTATTTATTTCAAATCATTATGACCTTTTGTTTTGCCATAAAATAATTGTTTTTGATCATACAAGCTTATTCAAAATAAAATAACACTAATTTATTAATACTTCAAAAATTAATAAATAAGAAATTTAAAAAATAAATATGTTTATCCAGTTCAAATAGTTATGACTACTTAAACAATTATCAATCTCAAATCATTAAGATCTTTGTTTTGTCATAAAAAAATTATTTCTAATCATAGAAGCTTATTTGGTTAAAAATAATACTAATTTAATAATATTCCAAAAGTTAATAAGAGATTTAAAAAAGAAATTTGTTTGCCAAACCAATTTAAATAGTTAAAACTATTAGAATAATTATCTATTTCAAATCATTCTAACCTTTTGTTTAGTCATAAAATATTTGTTTCTTATCTTACATACTTATTCGAAATAAAATAGTCCAAATTTATTGACATTCAAAAAATGAATAAGCAAAAGATTTGAAAAATAAATCTATTTACCAAACAAATTCAAATAGTTATGACTGTTTGAATAATTATTTATTTAAAATCATTATGACCTTTTGTTTTAAAATAAAACAATTGTTTTAGTTCATAAAAACTTATCCAAAATAAAATAATACTAATTTCTTAATATTTCAAAAATTAATTAGTAAAAGCCTAAAAAATAATTTTTTTATCGAACAAATTCAAATAATTATGACTATTTGAACAATTGTCAATTAAGAATTGTTATGACATTTTGTTTTGTCACAAAACAATTGTTTTAGTTCATACAAGTTTATTCAAAATAAAATAATATTAATTTATTAATATTCTAAAAATTAATAATTAAGTGATTTAAAAAATGAATTTGTTTACCAAATCATTTCAAATAATTATGGTCATTTCAACAATTATCTATTTCAAATCGTTATTAGCTTTTGTTTGGTCATAAAAAAATTGTTTTTGATCATACTAGTTTATTTGGAATAAAATAATACTAATTTATTAATCTTTCAAAAATTAATAAGTAAAAGATTTACAAAATAAATCTATTTACTGAATTAGTTTAAATAATTATGACTATTTGAACAATTGTTTACTTCAAATCATTATAACCTTTTATTCTGTCATAAAACAATTATTTCTATTCATATAATTTTATTCAAAATAAAATAATACTAATATAATAATATTCCTAAAATTAATAACAAAAAGATTTAAAAAATAAATTTATTTGTTGAACTAGTTCAAATAGTTAAGACTATATGAACAATTATCTATTTTAAATCCTTTTTTGTTTCACCATAAAACAAAAATTTCAATTCATACAAGCTTATTCAAAATAAAATAAAATGAATTTATTAATATTTCAAATTTTAATATGTAAGGGATTTAAAAAAAAATATGTTTACCTAAGTAGTTCAAATAATTATGACTATTTGAATAATTATATATTTCAAATTGTGATGACCTTTTGTTTTGTTGTGAAATAAATGTTTTTGTTCATATAAGTTTGTTTGAAATAAAAAAAATACTAATCTATTAATATTTCAAAAATCAATAGGAGATTTAAAAAATAAATCTATTTATCAAACTAGTAACTATTTGAGGAATTATTTATTTCAAATTGTTATGACCTTTTGTTTTATTATAAAATAATAGTTTCTATTCATACAAGCTTATTCAAATTAAAATAATACTAATTTATTAACATTCTAACAATTAATAAGTTAAAAATTTAAAAAGTAAATATGTTTACCGAACAAGATCAAATAGTCATTACTATTAGAATAAATATCTATTTTAAATCATTATAACTTTTTGTTTTGTCATAAAGTAATTGTTTTGAAATAAAATAATACTAAGTTATTAATATTCCAAAAATTAATAATTAAGAGATTTAAAAAATGAGTATGTTTATCGAATAAGTTTAAATAATTATAACTATTTCAACAATTATCTATTTGAAATCGCTATAACCTTTTGTTTTGTCATAAAATGATTTTTTTCTATTTATACAAGCTTATTTTGAATAAAATAATATAAATTTATTAATATTAAGACAATTACTAAGTAAAAGATTTAAAAAATAAAGTTGTTTACTGAACATGTTCAAATCTTTATGACTATTTGAATAATATTTTATTTTAAATTGTTATGACTTTTTGTTTTATCAAAAAATAATTGTTTTTGTTTATATAAGCTTATTTGGATTAAAATAAAAATAATTTATTAATATTTTGACAAATAATAAGTAAAAGATTTAAAAAATGAATATGTTTTTTGAACAAGTTCAAATAGTCAAGACTATTTAAATAATTATCTATTTTAAATCATTGTGACATTTTTGTTTTGTAAAAAAACAATTGTTTCAGTTTATATAAGTTTATGTGAAATAAACTAATACTAATTTATTAATATTTCAAAAATTAATGAATAAAAGAATTAAAAAATGAATCTGTTTGTCGAAGATGTTCAAATAGTCATGACTATCTGAACGATTATCTATTTCAAAACATTATGATCTTTTTGTTTTGTCATAAAATAAGTGGTTCTATTCATGCAAGCTTATTTTGAATAAAATAATATAAAGTTATTAATATTCTAACAATTAATAAGTAAAAATTTTAAAAATAAATATGATTTCTGAACACGTTCAAATAGTTATGATTATTTGAACAATTATCTATATTCAAATCATTATGATCTTTTCGTTTTGTCATAAATCAATTGTTTCTATTCATAAAAGCTTATTTGGAATAAAATAATACTAATTCATTAAAATTTAAAAAATTAATAAGTAAAAGATTTAAAAAAAATCTATTTACGAAGCGAGTCTAAATAGTTATGACTATTTAAACAATTATTGATTTCAAATCATTATGATCTTTTGTTTTATCATAAAACAATTGTTTCTATTCATACAATTTTATTCGAAATAAAATAATACTAATTTATTAATATTTTAATAATTAATAAGTTGGAGATTTAAAAAGTAAATTTGTTTATCGAATAAGTTCAAATAGTCATGTCAATTTGAACTATCATCTATTTGAAATTGTTATGACATTTTGTTTTGTTGTAAAACAATTGCTTCTATTCATATAAAATTATTTAGAATAAAATAATACTAATTTTTTAATATTTTAAAAATTAATAAGAGATTTAAAAACTAAATTTGTTTACCGAACCAGTTCAAATGTTATGATCTTTGTTTTGTCATAAAACAATTGTTTCTATTCATACAAGCTTATTCAAACTAAAATATTGCTAAATTAATAATATTCTAAAAATTAAGAAGTTATTAATTTTTGAAATATTATTAGATTTGTATTATTTTATTTTGAATGAGGTTGTATGAACAAAAATAATTTTTTTATGATACAACAAAAGGTTATAACAATTTGAAGTATATAATTGTTCAAATAGTCATGACTATTCAAACTGATTTGGTAAATAGATTTATTTTTTAAATATCTTATTAATTTTTGAAAAATTAATAAATTAGTATTATTTTATTCTGAAAAGCTTGTATGATAAAAAATAATTGTTATATGACCAAACAAAAGGTAATAATGATTTGAAATAGGTAATTGTTGAAATACCAATAATTATTTGAACTAATTCACTAAATAGATTCACTTTTTAAATCACTTATTAATTTTTGAAATATTAATAAATTAGCATTATTTTATTTCGATACGCTTATATGAGCTAAAATAATTGTTTGATGATAAAACAAAAGGTCATAATAATTTTAAATAGATAATTATTCAAATAATCATAACTATTTGAATTTGCTCAGTAAACAAATTTATTTTTGTAAACTATTGCTTATTAATTTTTGAAATATTTAGAGATTAGTATTATTTTATTTTGGATAAGCTTTTATGAACTGAAACAATTGTTTTATGTCAAAACAAAATGTCATAATGATTTTAAATAAATAATTGTTCAAATAGTCATATCTTTTTAAACTTGTTCAGTAAACAGATTTATTTTTTCAAATCTTTTGCTTATTAATTTTTTGAATGTGAATAAATTTGGATTATTTTATTCTGAATAAGATTGTAAGATATGAAACAAATATTTTATGACTAAACAAAATGTCATAACAATTTGAAATAGAAAATTATTCTAATAGTTTTAACTATTTGAGCAGATTTGGCAAACACATTTATTTTTTAAATCTCTTACTAATTAATTTTTAGAATATTATTAAATTAATATTATTTTTAACCAAATAAGCTTCTATGATTAGAAACAATTGTTTTGTAACAAAAACAAAAGGTTATAACAATTTGAAATAGATAATTATTCAAATGGTCATAATTATTTTAATTGAGTTGATAATCAGATTTATTTTTTAAATTTTTTACTTAATAATTTAGGAAATATTAAATAAATTAGTATTATTCTATTCCATCTAAACTTACATTAGCTGAAACAATTGTTTTATGACAAATAAAAAGGTTATAACAAATTTTTAATAAACAATTGTTTAAATAATATTAACTATTTGAACTTGTTCAGTAAATAGATTTATTTTTTTTAAATCTCTTTCTTATTAATTTTTTGAATGTTAATAAATTAGCATTAATTTATTCTTAATAACCTTGTATGAACTAAAACAATTATTTTATAACTAAACAAAATATCATAATATTTGAAATAGATAATATTTCTAATAGTCTTAACAATTTGAACCGATTCGATAAACGAACTTATTTTTAAAATCTTTTACTTATTAATTTTTGAAATATTATTAAATTAGTATTATTTGAATTTGAATAAGCTTGTACAAACAAAACAATTGTTTTATGACAAAAGAAAAGGTCATAATGATTTAAAATTGATTATTGTTTGAACTGGTTCAGTAATTAGATTTATTTTTTAATTTTCTTGATTATTAAGTTTTAGAATATTATTAAATTAGTATTATTTTATTTTGAATAAAATAATATAAACAAAATCAATTGTTTAATGATAAAATAAAAAGGTTATAACATTTTAAAATAGTTAATTATTCAAATAGTTAAAACTATTTGAAATGGTTTGATAAGCAAATTTACTTTTTAAATCTCTTATTGATTAATTTTCTAAATATTAATAAATTAGTGTTATTTTATTTCAAACAAACTTATATTAACAAAAGCAATTATTTTATAACAAACTTGTATTAACAAAAACAATTTTTTTATGACAAAAAAGAGTAATAATGATTTGAAATAGATAATTGTTCAAATAGTTATAATTATTTAAATTAGTTCAATAAATAGAATTATTTTCTAAATCTCTTACTTTTAAATTTTTGAAATATTAATAAATTAGTTTTATTCTATTCGAATTAAGCTTGTATGAGCTAAAATAATTGTTTTATAACAAAATAAAAGGTCTTAACAATTTGAAATAAATAATTGTTCATATAGTCCTAACTATTTGAACTGGTTTATCAAATAGATTTATTTTTTAAATATCTTAGTTGTTAATTTTTAGAATTTTACTAAATTAATACTATTTAATTATGAATAAACTTTTTTGAGCAGAAACAATTATTTTATGATAGAACAAAAGGTTATAATAGTTTGAAATAGATAATTATTCAAATAGTCATAACTATTTGAAATGGGTAGGTAAACAAAGTTATTTTTTAAATCTCTTATTAATTCTTGAAATGTTAATAAATTATGATTATTTTATTTAGAATAAGCTTATACGTTGAAAAACAATTGTTTTATGACAAAACAAAAGGTAATAATAATTTGAAATAGGTAGTTGTTCCAATGGCCATAAATATTTAAATGGATTCAATAAATTGATTTATTTTTTAAATCTCTTCCTTATTAGTTTTTTAAATATTAATAAAGTATTATTATTTTATTTTGGTTAAGCTTTTATGAACTAAAACAATTGTTTTATGACAAAATAAAAGGTCATAATGATTTTATATAGATAATTGTTCAAATAGTTTTAACTATTTGAACTTTTTCAGTAAATAGATTTATTTTTTAAAAACTCATGCTTGTTAATTTTTTGAATGGTAATAAATTAGTATTATTTTATTCTGAATAAGCTTGTATGAACTAAAACAATTATTATATGATTAAACAAAAGGTCAGAAGGATTTGAAATAGATAATTATTCTAATAGTCTTAACTATTTGAATTGGTTTGGCAAACAAATTTATTTTTTAAATCTCTCATTAATTTTTGGAATATTATTAAATTAGTATTATTTTTATTTGAATAGGCTTGTATGATTAGACACAGTTGTTTTATGAGAAAACAAAGATCATAATGATATGAGATTGATATTTGTTTAAATATTCATAATTATTTGAACTTGTTTAGAAAACAACTTTAGTTTTTAAATCTTTTGCTTATTAATTTTTGAAACATTAATAGAGTAGTATTATTTTATTTTAGATAAGTTTTTATGAACGAAAACAATTATTTTTTGATAAAACAAAAGGTCATAATGACTTTAAATAGATAATTATTCAATAGTCAAATCTATTCGAACTTGTTTAGTAAATAGATTTTTTTTAAAATCTTTTGCTCATTAATTTTTTGAATGTTAATAAATTAGTATTATTTTATTCTAAATAAGCTTATATGAAATGAAATTATTGTTTTATGAAAGATTAGAACATTTGAAATAGATAAATGTTCTAATAGTCTTAACTATTTGAACTGGTTCGATAAACAAATTTATTCTTTTAAAACCCTTACTTACTAATTTTTGGAATTTTCTTAAATTAGTATTATTTTAATCCAAATAAGCTTGTATGAAAAGAAACAATTGTTTTATGACAAAATAAAAATCATATTGATTTGAGATACATAATTTTTCAAATAGTAATAACTATTTAAACTATTCAGTAAATAGATTTAGTTTTTAAATCTCTTATTAATTTTCAAAATATTAATATATTAGTATTATTTTATGCTGGATAATTTTGCATGAATAGAAACAATTAGTCTATGACAAAACAAAAGGTCATAACTTTGAAATAGATAATTGTTCAAATGGACATGACCATTTGAATTTGTTTGGTAAACAGATTTATTTTTTAAATCTCATATCTATTAATTTTTAGAATATTAATAAATTAGTATTATTTATTCCGAGTAAACTTGTATGAATATAAACAATTGTTTTATGATGAAAAAAAAGATCATAACTATGTGAAATAAATAATTGTTCAAATGGTCATAACTATTTGAAGTTGCTTGATAACAATTTATTTTTAAAATTTTTTACTTATTAATTTTTGAAATATTAATAAATTAGTATTATTTTATTTTGAATATGCTTGTATACACAAAAATAATTGGTTTATGACAGAACAAAAGGTCATGAGTATTTGAAATAAATAATTGTTCAAATCATCAGAACTATTTGAACATATTTAGAAAACAAATTTATTTTTTAAAATTTTGCTTATTAATTTTTGAAATATTAATAAATTTATATTATTTTATTCAAAATAAGCTTGTATGAACATAAACAATTATTTTATGACAAAACAAAAAGTCATAACGATTTGAAATATATAATTATTCTAATAGTCATAACATTTGAACTTATTCGATAAACAGATCATATTTTAAATCTCTTACTCAATAATATTTGAAATATTAACCAATTACTATTATTTTATTTCGAATAAGCCATATGAATTGATACAATTATTTTATGACAAAATAAAAGATCATAACGATTTGAAATAGATAATTATTCAAATAGTTATGACTATTTGAACTTGTTCGATAAATATATTTATTTGTAAAATCTTTTACTTATTAATTGTCAAAATATTAATAAATTAAAATTATTTTAACCTGAATAAATTTGTATGAATAAAAACAATTATTTTATGATAAAATAAAAAGTCAAAATGATTTTGAAATAAATAATTATTCAAATAGTCATGACATTTGAGCTTATTTGGTAAACATATTTCTTTTTCAAATCTTTTACTTATTAATTGTCTAAATATTAATAAATTTGTATTTTTTTAATTGTCAAATAGTCATAACTATTCAAATAAGCTTGTATGATAAAAAACAATTATTTTATAATAAAGCAAAATGTCATAATGATTTGAAATAGATAATTGTTTAAATGGCCATAATTATTTTAACTGATTTGATAAACAAAATTATTTTTTAAATCTCTTACTTATTAATTTTAGAAATATTAATAAATTTGTATTGTTTTATTTCGTATAAGCTTGTATTATCTAAAATAATATTTTATGACAAAACAAAAGGTCATAACAATTTTAAATAGACAATATTCAAATAGTACTAACTATTTGAACTTATTCGGTAAATTGATTTATTTTTTTAAATCTCTCATTAATTTTTGGAATGTTAATAAATTAGTATTAATTTATTCCAAATAAGCTTGTATGAACTGAAACAATTGTCTTATGACTAAACAAAAGGTTAGAACAATATGAAATTGATAATTGTTCTAGTAGTCTTATCCATATGAATTGGTTCAGTAAACAAATTTATTTTTCAAATCTCTTACTTATTAATTTTCAAAATGTTATTTTAATTTGATAAGCTTATATGAACAAAACATTTGTTTTATGACAAAATAAAAAGGCCATAACGATTTGAAATTGATAATCATTCATATAGTATTGACTATTTGAACTAGTTCAGTAATTAGATTTTTTTTAATTTTCTTGGTTATTAAGTTTTAAAATATTATTAAATTAGTATTATTTTATTCTAAATAAAATAGTATGAATAGAACCAATTTTTTGATGACAAAACAAAAGGTTATAACGATTTGAAATTGATATTCATTCATATAATATTGACTATTTGAACTAGTTCGACAATTAGATTTATTTTTTTAAGTTTCTTGGTTATTAAGCTTTGAAAATATTATTAAATTAGTATTATTTTATTCTGAATAAAATAGTATAAATAGAACCAATTGTTTGATGACAAAACAAAAGATTATAATAATTTGAAATAGATAATTATTCAAATAGTCAAAACTATTTGAAATGGTTTGGTAAATAGATTTACTTTTTAAATCTCTTACCAATTAATTTTTAAATATTAATAAATTAGTATCATTTTATTTCAAACAAACTTATATAAACAAAAACAATTGTTTTATGACAAAACAAAAAGTAATAACATTTGAAATAGATAATTGTTCGAATAGTTATAATTATTTAAATTGGTTCAGTACATAGAATTCTTTTTAAATCTCTTCCTTATAAAATTTTGAAATATTAACAAATTATTTTTATTTTATTCTGAATAAACTTGTACGAGCTTAAATAATTGCTTTATAACAAAACAAAAGGTCATAATAATTTGAAATAGTTAATTGTTCACATAGTCTTAACTATTTAAACTAGTTAGCAAACAGATTTATTTTTTAAATCTCTTAGTTATGAATTTTCATAATATTATTAAATTAGTATTAGTTTATTCCAAATAATTTGTATGAACATAAAAAATTATTTTACAACAAAATAAAAGGTTATAACAATTTAAAATAGATAATTGTTCAAATAGTCATAACTATTTGAACTGGTTTGGTAAATAGATTTATTTTTTTAAATCTCTTACTAATTTTTGAAATATTAATAAATTAGTATTATTTTATTTCAAATAAGCTTGTATGTTGAAAAACAATTGTTTTATGACAAAACAAAAGGTAATAACGATTTAAAATAAATAATTGTTCAAATGGCCATAATTATTTGATCTGATTTGGTAAACTGATTTATTTTTTAAATCTCTTACTTATTAATTTTAAAAGAAATAATAATAAAGTAGTGTTATTTTATTTTGGATAAGCTTTTATAAATTGAAACAATTGTTTTACGACAAAATAAAAGTTCATAACAATTTAAATAGACAATTGTTCAAATAATCATAACTATTTAAATTTGTTCTATAAACAGATTTATTTTTTCAAATCTCTAGCTTTTTAATTTTTCGAATGTCAATAAACCAGTCTTATTTTATTCTGAATAATTTTGCATGAACAGAAACAATTGTTTTATGACAAAACAAAAGGTCATAATGACTTGAAATAGATAATTGTTCAAATGGACATGATTATTTGAACTGATTCAGTAAACAAATTAGCTTTTTAAATCACTTACTATTAATTTTTTGAATATTAATAAATTAGTATTATTTTATTTCAAATAAGCTTGTATGAACTAAATCAATTGTTTTATAATAAAACAAAATGTCATAATGATTTTAAATAGACAATTATTCAAATAGTCATAACTTATTCAGTAAGTAAACTTATTCTTTTAACTCTTGCTTATAAATTTCATAAATATTAAGAAATTAGTATTATTTTATTTTGGATAAGCTTTTATATACTGAAACAATTCTTTGATGTAAAAAAAAAAGGTCATAATGATTTTAAATAAATAATTGTTCAAATTGTCATAACTATTTGAACTTGTTTAGTAAAGAGATTTATTTTTTCAAGTCTTTTGCTTATTAATTTTTTGAATGTTAATAAATTTAAATTATTTTATTCTAAATAAGCTTGTAAGATATGAAACAAATATTTTTGACTAAATAAAAGGTTAGAATGATTTGAAATAGATAATTATTCTAATAGGTTTAACTATTTGAACTAGTTCAACAACACATTCATTTTTTAAATATCTTATTAATTTTTGAAATATTATTAAATTAGTACTATTTTTAACCGAATAAGCTTCTATGATCAAGAACAATTGTTTTATGATGAAACAAAGATCTTAATGATTTAAGATTGATAATTGTTAATTGATAAACAGATTTATTTCTTAAATTTCTTACTTATTAATTTTTGAAATATTAATAGATTAGTATTATTTTTTTTCAAATAAAATTATATGATAAAAAACAATTGTTTTATAACAAAACAAAAGGTCATAACAATTTGAAATAGATAATCATTCAAATGGCCATAATTATTTAACTGATTTGGTAAACAAATTTATTTTTTAAATTTCTTACTTATTAATTTAAGAAATATTAATAAATTAGTATATTTTATTCTATCTAAGCTTGTATTAACTAAAATAATTGTTTTATGGCAAATTAAAAGGTTATAACAATTTTAAATAGATAATTGTTCAAATAGTAATAACAATTTGAACTTGTTCAATAAACATATTTAGTTTTTTAAATCTCTTTCTTATTTGTATGAACTAAAACAATTGTTTTATGACTAAACAAAAGGTTAGAACTATTTGAAGTAAATAATTGTTCTAATAGTCTTAACCATTTGAACTAATTCGGTAAACAAATTTATTTTTTAAATCTCTTACTTATTGATTTTTGAAATATTATTAAATTAGAATTATTTTAATCTGAATAAGTGTGTAGGAATAAAACAATTCTTTTACGACAGAACTATAGGTCATAATTATTTGAAATAGATAATCATTCATATAGTCTTAACTATTTGAACTAGTTCAACAATTAGATTTATTTTTTAATTTTTTAGTTATTAAGTTTCAGAATATTTTTCAATTAGTATTTTTTTATTCCAAATAAAATAGTTTGATGACAAAATAAAAGGTTATAATGATTTGAAATAGACAATTATTCAAATAGTCATAACTATTTGAAATGGTTTGGTAAATATATTTACTTTTTAAATCTCTTACTGATTAGTTTTCTAAATATTAATAAATTAGTATTATTTTATTTCAAACAAACTTATATTAACAAAAAAATTTGTTTTATAACAAAGCAAAAAGTAATAATGATTTGAAATAGATAATCATTCGAATAGTTGTAATTATTTAAACTAGTTCAATAAGTTATAATTATGTTTTTGTTTTGTCAAATTGTTATGACCTTTTCTTTTGTCATAACAAAATTATTTCAATTCATATAAGCTTATTCAAAATAAAATAATACTAAGTTATTAATATTTTGAAAATTAATAATTAAGAGATTTAAAAAATGAATCCGTTTACCTATCAAGTTTAAATAATTATGACTATTTGAATAATTATCTATTTGAAATCGCTATAAACTTTTGCTTTGTTATAAAATGATTTTTTCTACTCATACAAGCTTATTTTGAATAAAATAATACAAAGTTATTAATATTAAGACAATTAATATTTGGTTTTGTCATAAAATAATTGTTTCTATTCATACAAGTTTATTCGAAATAAAATAATATTAATTTATTAATATTTTAACAATTTATAAGTCAAAGATTTAAAAAATAAATATGTTTTTCGAACAAGTTCAAATAGTCATGACTATTTGAATAATTATCTATGTCAAATCATTGTGACCTTTTGTTTTGTAATAAAACAATTGTTTCAGTTCATATAACCATATTTGAAATAAAATAATAATAGTTTATTAATATTCAAAAATTTAAAGAGTAAAAGAATTCAAAAAAATGAATATGCAAACTGAACAAGTTGAAATAGTTATGACTATTTGAACAATTATCTATTTCAAAAGATTATGACCTTTTGTTTTATCATAAAACAATTGGTTCTATTCATGGAAGCTTATTTTGAATAAAATAATATAAATTTATTAATATTCCAAAAATTAATACGTAAAATTTTAGAAAATAAAGCTATTTTCTGAACATATTCAAATAGTTATGATTATTTGAACAATTATCTATTGCAAATCATTGTGACCATTTATTTTGTCATAAACCAATTGTTTCTGTTCAAGCAAGCTTATTCGAAATAAAATAATACTAATTTATTAATATTCCTAAATTAAAAAGATTTCAAGAATAAATTAGTTTAATGAGCGAGTTTAAATAGTTATGATTATTTGTACAATTATTTATTTCAAATCATTATGATATTTTGTTTTGTCATAAAACAATTGTTTCTATTCATACAAGTTTATTTGGAATAAAATAATACTAATTTATTATTAATCTAAAAATTAATAAGTTGAAGATTTAAAAAATTAATCTGTTTACAAAATAAGTTCAAATAATCATGTCCATTTAAACTATTATCTATTTCAAATTGTTATGATATTTTGTTTCATCATAAAACAATTGTTACTATTCATGCTAAATTATTTAGAATAAAATAATGCTAATTTATTACTATTTCAAAAATTAATAAGAAATTTAAAAACTAAATCTCTTTACCGAACAAGTTCAAATAGTTATGACTATTTAAATAAATTAGCTATCTCACATTGTTATGATCTTGGTTTTGTCCTAAAACATTTGTTTCTATTCATACAAGCTTATTTGGAGTAAAATATTACTAAATTAATAATATTCTAAAAATTAATAAAGATTTAAAAAATAAATGTGTTTGCCAATCTAGTTCAAAATGTTAAGTTTATTAGAACAATTATTTATTTCAAATCATTTTGACCTTTTGTTATAAAATAATTGTTTCAATTCATATATTCTTATTCGAAATAAAATAATACTAATTTATTAACATTCAAAAAATTAATAAGCAAGAAATTTTAAAAAAATAAATTTGTTTACCAAACAAATTCAAATAGTTATGACTATTTGAACAATTATCTATTTAAAATCGTTATAACCTTTTATTTTATCATAAAATAATTGTTTCAGTTTATAAAAGCTTGTCTGTAATAAAATAATAAATTAGTTTATCAAATCAATTCAAATAACTATGGCCATTTGAACAATTATCTATTTCGAATCGTTATGAACTTTTGTTTTGCAGTAAAACAATTGTTTTTCATCATACTAGCCTATCCGAAATAATAATACTAATTTATTAATATTTCAAAAATCAATAAGTAGGAGATTTAAAAAATAAATTTATTTACTGAACCAGTTTAAATAGTTATGATTATTTGAACAATTATATATTTCAATTTCTTATAACATTTTGTTCTATCATGAAACAATTATTTCTATTCATAAAAGTTTATTCAAAATAAAATATACTAATGTAATAATATTCCAAAAATTAATAACTAAGGGATTTAAAAAATAAATTTGTTTGTTGAACCAATTCAAATAGTTAAGGCTATATGAACAATTTTTTATTTTAAATTGTTATGACATTTTGTTTTATCATAAAATAATTTTTTTAGTTCTTACTAACTTATTCAGAATAGAATAAAACAAATTTATTAATATTTCAAAAAATAATCTGTAAGAGATTTAAAAAATAATTTTGTTTGCCAAACCAATTCAAATAATTATGACTATTTGAACAATTATCTATTTCAAGTTATTATGACCTTTTGTTTTGTCATAAAACAAATGTTTTTGTTCAAATAAGTTTGTTTGAAATAAAATAATATTATTTTATTAATATTTTAAAAATTAATAAGCAAGAGAATTAAAAAATAAATCTACTTACTAAACCAATTCAATTAGTTATAACTATTTGAACAATTTTTAATTTCAAATTGTTATGATCATTTGTTTTGTCATAAAACAATTGTTTTTGTTAATACAATCTTATTCAGAATAAAGTAATGCCAATTTATTAATATTCTAAACATTAATAAGTAATGGATTTAAAAAATGAATTTGTTGGCATGACCAATGCAAATAGTTGTAACTGTTTGAACAATTATCTATTTCAAATTGTTATAACCTTTTGTTTTATCACAAAACAATTGTTTCTATTTGTACAAGCTTATTTGTAATAACATAATTTTAATTTATTAATATTTCAAAAATTAATAAGTACGAGACTTAAAAAATGAATCTGTTCACTAAACAAGTTTAAATAGTTATGACTATTTGAACAATTATTGATATCAAATTGCTATAACTTTTTGTTTTGTCATAAAACAATTTTTTCTATTCATAAATAAAATAATACAAATTTCTTAATATTCAAACAATTAATAAGTAAAAAATTTAAAAAATAAATTCGTTAATCGAATAAATTCAAATAATTTTGACTATTTGAACAATTATTTATATTAAATCATTATGACTTTTTATTTTTTCATAAAACAATTGTTTCTGTCTATATGAGCTTATTCGAATTAAAATAATATTAATTTATTAATATTTAGACAATTAATAAGTAAATGATTTAAAAATAAATATGTTTATCGAACAAGTCCAAATAGTCATAACTATTTGAATAATTATCTATTTCAAATAGTTTATGAATTTTTGTTTCATTACAAAATAATTGTACCAGTTCATATAGGCTTATTTGAAATAAAACAAAACAAATCTATTAATATTTTGAAATTAAGATGTAAGAGACTTAAAAAATGAATCTATTTACCGAACAAGTTTAAAAAATTATGAATATTTGAACAATTATCTATTTGAAATCATTATGGCCTTTTGTTTTGTCATAAAACAATTGTTTCTTTCATACAAGCTTATTCCAAATAAAATAATATAAATTTATTAATATTCCAAAAATTAATAAGTAGAAATTTAAAAATAAATTTTTTTTCTGAACAAGTTCGAATAGTTATGACTATTTGAACAATTATCTATTTCAAATAGTTATGACCTTTTGTTTTGTCATAAACCAATTCTTTCTATTTATAGAAGTTTATTCGAAATAAAATAATATTAGTTTATTAATATTTAAAAAATTAATAAGTAAAAGATTTAAAAAATAAATTTATTTATCGAGCAAGCTTAAATAGTTATGATTGCTTGAACAATTATTTATTGCAAATAGTTATGATCTCTTATTTTATCATAAAACAATTGTTTTTATTCATACAAGTTTATTTGGAATAAAATAATACTAATTTATTAATATTTTGAAAATTAATAGGTAGGAGATTTAAAAAGTAAATCTATTTACCAAACAAGTTCAAATCGTCATGTCCATTTGAACAATTATCTATTTCAAATTGTTAAGACCTTTTGTTTTGTCATAAAATAATTGTTTCTATTCATGCAAAATTATTCAGAATAAAAAAATATTGATTTATTAATATTTTAAAAATTAATAAAAGATTTAAAAACTAAATCTGTTTACCAAACCAATTCAAATAGTTATGACTATTTGAATAATTATCTATCTCAAATCATTATGATCTTTATTTTGTCATAAAACAACTATTTTTTTTCATATAAGCTTATTCAAATTAAGATAATACTAATTTAATAATAAAAATAAATGTGTTTTGCCAAACTAGTTCAAATAGTTAAGACTATTAGAACAATTATTTATTTTAAATTGTTCCAACCATTTGTTTAGTCATAAAACAATTATCTCAATTCATACAAGTTTATGCAGAGTAAAGTAATACTTATTTATTAACATTATAAAAATTAATAAGAGATTTAGAAAAAATAAACCTGTTTACTGAACAAACTCAAATAGATATGACCATTGAACAATTATTTATTTAAAATCGTTATGACATTTTGTTTTGTCATAAATTTTAGTTTATAAAAATTTATCTGAAATAAAATAATACTACTTTATTAATATTTCAAAGATTATTAAGCAAGAGATTTAAAAACTAAAGCTATTTTTCAAACAAGTTCAAATAGTTACAACTATTTGAATAATTATGAATCTTAAATTGTTATGATCTTTGTTTTGTCATAAAAAAGTTGTTTTTGATCATACAAATTTATTTGGATAAAAATAATACTAATTTAATTATATTTTAAAAATTAATAAGTAAAAGTTTTAAAATAAATGTGTTTGCTGAATCAGTTCAAATGGTTAAGACTATTGGAATAATTATCTATTTCAAATCATTCTAACCTTTTGTTTAGTCCTAAAATAATTGTTTCAATTCATACAAGCTTATTCGAAATAAAATAATACTAATTTATTAACATTCAAAAAATTAATAAGTAAGAGATTTGAAAAAATAAATTTATTTATCGAACATGTTCAAATAGTTATGATTATTTCAACAATTATCTATTTAAAACCATTATGAACTTTTGATTTGTCATAAAGCAATTGTTTCAGTTCATAAAAGCTTATCCAAAATAAAATAGTACTCTTAATATTTTAAAAATTAATAAGTAAGAGATTTAAAAAATAAATTAGTTTGCCAAATCAGTTCAAAGACTTATTGTCATTTGAATAATTATCTATTTTAAATCATTATTACCTTTCATTTTGTCATAAAACAATTGTTTTTCAACATACAAGCTTGTTTGAAATAAATTGTTATTTCCTTTTGTTTTATCATAAAATAATTGTTTTCTAACCTACAAGCTTATTTAAAATAAAATAATTCTAATTTATTAATATTTTAAGAATTAGTAAGAGATTTAAAAAATAAATATGTTTACTAAACTAGTTCAAATAGTTATGATTATTTGAATAATTATCTATTTAAAATGTTATAACCTTTTATTTTATCATAAAATAATTATTTTTATTCATACAAGTTTATTTGAAATAAAATAATACTAATTTAATAATATTTTGAAAATTGATAACTAAGAGATTTAAAAAATAAATTCGTTTGTCAAACCAGTTCAAACAGTTAAGACTATATGAACAATTATCTATTTCAAATCGTTATGACCTTTTATTTTGTCATAAAATAATTATTTCAGCTCAAACAAGTTTATTCGAAATAAAATAAAACTAAATTGTTAATATTTCCAAAATTTATAAGAGATTTAAAAAATAATTCTATCTACCAAACTAGTGCAAATAAGTATAACTATTTGAACAATTATCTATTTCAAATCATTATTACTTTTTGTTTTGTCATAAAACAACTATTTTTGTTCATATAAGTCAGTTTGAAATAAAAGAATACTAATTTATTAATATTTAGAAAATTAATAAGTAAGTGATTGAAAAAGTAAATCTATTTACCAAACCATTTCAAATAGTTTTGGCTATTTAAATAATTATCTATTTCAAATCATTATAATCTTTTGTTTTGTCGTCAAACAGTTGGTTCTGTCCATACTTTTTTATTCATAATAAAATAATACTAATTTAATAATATTCTAAAACTTAGTAACTAAGAAAATAAAAAATAAATCTAATTGCTGAACTAGTTCAAATAGTTAAAACTATATGAATGATTATCAATTTCAAATCGTTAAGACCATTTGTTTTGTCATACAATAATTTTTTTTTGTTTGTACTAGCTTATTCAGATTAAAATAATACAAATTTAATAATATTTCAAAAATTAATAAGTAAGAGATTTGAAAAATAAATTTATCTAACAAACCAGTTTATATGGTTAAAATTATTATAATAATTATCTATTTCAAATTGTTTTGACTTTTTGTTTAGTCATAAAACAATTGTTTAAGTTCATACAAGCTTAATCAAAATAAATTAATACTAATTTAATAACATTCAAAAAATTAATAAGAAAGAGATTTTAAAAAATAAATCTATTTATTGAACAAGTTCAAATTGTTATTACTATTTGAACAGTTGTCTATTTAAAATGGTTATGACCTTTTTTTTTGTCATAAAACAATTGTTTCAATAAGTACAAGCTTATACGGAATAAAAAAATATTATTTTATTGATATTTCAAAAATCAATAAGTAAGAGGTTTAAAAAATAAATTTGTTTACCAAATCAATTAAAATAATTATGGCCATTTGAACAATTATTTATTTCAAATCATTATGACCTTTGTTTTATTATAAAATAATTGTTTTTTATCGTACAAGCTTATTCAAAATAAAATAATACTAATTTATTAATATTTCAAAAATTAATAAGTAAAAGATTTAAAAAATAAATCTGTTTATCAAACCAATTCGAATAGTTATGACTATTTGAACGATTATCAATCTCAAATCGTTAAGATCTTTGTTTTGTCGTTAAACAATTGTTTCTTATCATAGAAGCTTATTCGGTTAAAAATAATACTAAATTAATAATATTCCAAAAATTAATAAATAAGAGACTTAAAAAATAAATGTGTTTATTAAACTAGTTCAAATAGTTAAAACTATTAGAATAATTATCTATTTCAAATTTTTTTGACCTTTCTTTAGTCATAAAATATTTGTTTCATATCATACAAGCTTATTCGAAATAAAATAATCCTAATAAATTAATATTTGAAAAATTAATAAGCAAAAGATTTGAAAAAATAAATTTGTTTACCGAACAAGCTCAAATAGTTATGACTATATGTATAATTACTTATTTAAAATTGTTATGACATTTTTTTAGTCATAAAACAATTGTTTTGATTCATAAAAGCTTATCCAAAATAAAATAATAATAATTTATTAATATTTCAAAAATTAATAAGTAAGAGATTAAAAAATAAATCTATTTTCTAAATAAATTCAAATAGTTATGACTAAATCATACAATTTAGTTATGACTAAATCATACAATTCAAATAAGTATATTTAAAATCATTATGACCTTTTGTTTTGTCTTAAAATAATTACTTCAATTCATACAAACTTATTTGAAATAAAATAATAATAATTTATTAATATTCTAAAAATTAATAAGTAAATAATTTAAAAAGTAAATCTATTTACTGACTCAGTTCAAATACTTATGGCCATTTCAACAATTATCTATTTCAAATCATTATGAACTTTTTTTTGTCATAAAACAATTGTTTTTTCATCATACAAGCTTATTTGAAATAAAATAATACTAATTTATTAATATGTCAAAAATTAATAAGAGATTCAAAAAATAAATCTATTTATTGAACCCAGTCCTATTTGAGTAATTACCTATTTCAAATCGTTATAACCTTTTGTTCTATTATAAAACAATTGTTTCAATTTATACAAGCTTATTCAGAATAAAATAATACTAATTTAATAATTTTTTAAAAATTAATAACTAAAAGATTTAAAAAATAAATTTGTTTACTAAAACAGTTCAAACAGTTATGACTACATGAACAATTATCTATTTCATATTATTATGACCTTTTGTTTTTTCATAAAACAATTATTTCAGTTCATACAAGTATATTAAAAAAAATGATACAAATTTATTAATATTTCAAAAATTAGAAAGAGATTTAAAAAATGAATCTGTTTACCAAATCATTTCAAATAATTATGGCCATTTCAATAATTATCTATTTCAAATCGTTATTACCTTTTGTATGGTCATATAACAAATTGTTTTTGATCATTCAAGCTTATTCGAAATAAAATGATACTAATTTTTTAATTTATCAAAAATTAATAAGTAAGAGATTTTAAAAAAGTAAATTTATTTATTGAACCAATTCAAATAGTTATGACTATTTAAACAATTTCATACTTCAAATTGTTATAACCTTTTGTTCTATCATAAAACAATTATTTCTATTCATACAAGCTCACCCAAAATAAAATAATACTAATCTAATAATATTCTAAAAATTAATAACCAAGAGAATTAAAAATAAATTTGTTTGTTAAACCAATTCAAATATTTTATACTATAATAATAGTTATCTATTTCAAAACATTATGATCTTTTATTTTGTCATAGAACAAAATTTTCAATTCATACTAGCTTATTTGGAATAAAATAAAATGAATTTATTAATATTTCAAAAATTAATAATTAAGAGATTTAAAAAAAAATTTATTTACCTAACCAATGTAAATAATTATGAGTATTTGAACAATTATCTATTTCAAATCATTATGACCTTTTTGTTTTGTCATAAAACAAATGTTTTTGTTTATATAAGTTTGTTCGAAATAAGATAATACTAATCAATTAATAATTCAAAAACTAATAAGAAATTTTTAAAAAAAATCTATTTATCAAACCAATTTAAATAATTATAACTATTTGACAAATTATTTATTTCAAATCGTTATGACTTTTTGTTCTATTATAAAACAATTGTTTTTGTTCATACAAAGCTTATTCAATTCAAATAATACTAATTTATTAATATTTTTGCAATTAATAAGTAAAAAATTTTTAAAATAAATATATTTACCAAACTAGATCAATTAGTCATGACTATATAAATAATTATCCATTTCAAATCATTATAACCTTTTGTTTTATCATTAAAGAATTGTTTCAGTTCATATAAGTTTATTGAAATAAAATAATACCAATTTATTAATATTCTGAAAATTAATAATTAAGAGATTTAAAAAATGATTTATTTATCGAACAAGTTTAAATAATCATGACAATTTGAACAATTACCTATTTGAAATTGCTATATCCTTTTTTTTGTTATAAAATAAAATTTTCTATTCATACAAGCCTATTTTGAATAAAATAAAATAAAATAATTAATATTAAAATAATTAATAAGTAAAAGATTTTAAAAATAAATCTGTTTATTGAACAAGTTCATATCATTATGATTATTTGAACAATTATTTATTTCAAACTGTTATGACTTTTTGTTTAGCCATAAAATAATTGTTTCTATTCATACAAGCTTATTCGGATTAAAATATTATTAATTTATTAATATTTCAACAATTAATAAATAAAAGATTTTAAAAATAAATATGTTTACCAAGCAAGTTCAAATAATAATAAGTATTTGAATAATTATCTATTTTAAATCGTTATGACTGTTTGTTTCGTATAAAACAATTGTATCAATTCATGTAGGTTATTCAAAATAAAATAATACTAGTTTATTAATATTTTGAAAATTATTGAGTAAGAGATTTAAAAAATGAATCGATTTACCGAACAAGTTCAAATAGTTATGACTATTTGAACAATTTTCTATTTCAAATCATTATGACATTTTGTTTTGTCATAAAACAATTATTTTTGTTCATACAAGCTTATTCCAAATAAAATTATATAAATTTATTAATATTTCAAAAATTAATAAGAAAAAATTTTAAAAATAAATCTATTTTTTGAACACGTTCAAATAGTTATAACCTTTTGTTTTGTCATAAACCAATTGTTTCTGTTCATACAAGCATATTTAAAATAAAATAATACTAATTTATTAATATTCCAAAAAATAATAGGTAAAAGATTTAAAAAATAAATCTGTTTACCGAGCAAGTTCAAATACTTATGATTGTTTAAACAATTATTTATTTCAAATAGTTATGATCTTTTGTTTTATCATAAAATAATTGTTTCTATTCATACAAGTTTATTCAGAATAAAATAATATTAATTTATTAAAATTCTAAAAATTAATAGGTAGGAGACTTAAAAAATAAATCTATTTATTGAATAAGTTCAAATAATCATGTCCATTTAAATAACTATCTATTTCAAATTGTTATGACCTTTTGTTTATCATAAAAAAATTATTTTTGTTCATGCAAAATTATTCAAAATAAAATAATACTAATCTATTAATATTTTGAAAATTAATAAAAGATTTAAAAACTATATTTGTTTACTGAACAGTTCAAATAGTTATGATTATTTGAATAATTATCTATCACAAATCATTAAGATCTTTATTTTGTCATAAAACAATTGTTTCTTTCCATATAAGCTTATTCAAATTAAAATAATACTAATTTAATAATATTCTAAAAATTAATCAGAAAGAGATTTAAAAAATAAATATGTTTGCCGGACCAATTCAAATACTTAAAACTATTATAACAATTATCTAGTTCAAATTGTTTCGACCTTTTATTTAGTCATAAAACAATTATTTCAATTTATACAAGCTTATTCAGAATAAATTAATACTAATTTATTAACATTCAAAAATTTCGTGAGCAAGTGATTTAAAAAAATAAATCTTTTTATCGAACTCAAATAGATTTGATATTTAAACAATTATCTATTTGAAGTCATTATGACCTTTCGTTTTGACATAAAAAAATTGTTTTAGTTCATAAAACTCTTTCAAATACTACTTTATTAATATTTTAAAATTAATAAGTAAAAGATTTAAAAACTAAAGCTGTTTTTTGAACTAGTTCAAATAGTTATGACTATTTGAACAAATATCAATCTCAAATTGTTATGATATTTGTTTTCTCATAAAACAATTGTTTTTGATTATACAAGCTCATTTGAATAAAAATAATACTAATTTAATAATATTCCAAAAATTAATAATAGATTTAAAAAGGAAAAGTGTTTATTGAACTAGATAAAATAGTTGAAACTATTAGAATAATTATCTATTTCAAATTGTTTTGACCTTTTGTTTAGTCATATAATAATTGTTTCAGTTCATACAAGCTTATTCGAAATAAAATAATACTAATTTATTAACATTTGAAAAATTAATAAGAGATTTGAAAAAATAAAATTGTTTATCAAACAAGTTCAAATAGTTATGACTATTTGAACAATTATCAACTTAAAATCACTATGACCTTTTGTTTTGTCACAAAACAATTGTTTTAGTTTATAAAAGCTTATCCAAAATAAAATAATGCTACTTTATTAATATTTTGAAAGTTAATAGGTAAGAGATTTAAAAAATAAAGTAGTTCAAACAATTATGGCCATTTGAACAACTATCTATTTCAAATCATTATTATGTTTTGTTTTGTCATAAAACAATTGTTTTTCAACATAAAATCTTGTTCGAAATAAAATAATACTAATTTACTAATACTTCAAGAGTTAATAAGAAATTTAAAAAATAATTTTGTTTACCATACTAGTTCAAATAGTTATGACTATTTGAACAATTATCTATTTCAAATTGCTATAACCTTTTATTTTATCATAAAAAAATTGTTTCTGTTCATACAAGCTTATTCAAAATAAAATAATACTAATTTAGTAATATTCTAAAAATAAAAACTAAGAGATTTAAAAAATAAATATGTTTGCTGAATAGTTCTAACAGTTAAAATTTTATGAACAATTATTTATTTCAAATTGTTGTGATCTTTTGTTTTATCATAAAACAATTATTTCAGCTAATACAAGGCTATTTGGAATAGAATAAAACTAATTTATAAATATTTCAAAAATTTATAAGTAAGAGATTTAGAAA
Organism: Durio zibethinus; assembly: GCF_047325235.1. NCBI lineage: Eukaryota > Viridiplantae > Streptophyta > Magnoliopsida > Malvales > Malvaceae > Durio > Durio zibethinus. Next base: position 169,793 of record NC_143185.1, read on the forward strand.
ATAATTCTATTTATCAAATCAGTTCAAATAATTATAACTATTTAAACAATTATCTATTTCAAATTGTTATTACTTTTTGTTTTGTCATAAAACAATTGCTTTTGTTAATATAAGTTTGTTTGAAATAAAATAATACTAATTTATTAATATCTAGAAAATTAATTAGTAAGAGATTTAAAAAGTAAATATGTTTATCAAACCATTTCAAATAGTTTTAACTATTTGAATAATTATCTATTTCAAATCGTTATAAAATTTTATTTTGTTATCAAATAATTAGTTCTATTTATACTATTTTATTTGAAATAAAATAATACTAATTTAATAATATTCCAAAACATAATAACTAAGAAAATTAAAAAATAAATCTAATTGTCGAACCAGTTCAAATACTTAAGACTCTATGAACGATTATCTATTTCAAATCATTATGACCTTTTTCTTTTGTCATAAAGCAATTGTTTTGTTTGTATAAGCTTATTTTCATTAAAATAATACTAATTTAATAATATTTCAAAAATTAATAAGTAAAAGATTTAAAAAATAAATTTGTTAACTGAATTAGTTCAATTGGTTAAGACTATTAGAACAATTATCTATTTCAAATCATTTTGACCTTTTGTTTAGTCATAAAACAATTGTTTCAATTCATACAAACTTATTCAAAATAAATTAATACTAATTTATTAACATTCATAAAATTAATAAAAAAGAGATTTTAAAAAATAAATCTATTTACTGAACAAATTTCAAATCGTTCTAACCTTTTTGTTTAGTCATAAAATAATTGTTTCCATTCATACATGCTTATTTGAAATAAGATAATACTAATTTATTAACATTCAAAAAATTAATAAGGAAGAAATTAAAAAAATAAATTAGTATTCGAACAAGTTCAAATAGTTTTGACTATTTAAACAATTATCTATTTAAATCATTATAACTTTTTATTTCATCATAAAATAATTATTTGACTTCATAAAAGCTTATCAAAAATAAAATAGTATTACTTTATTAATATTTCAAAAATTGATAAGTTAGAGATTTAAAAAATGAATTAGTTTATCGAATTAGTTCAAATAATTATGGCCATTTGAGCAATTATCCATTTCAAATCGTTATGAACTTTTATTTTGTCATAAAATAATTGTTTTTCATCATACAAACCTATTCAAAATAAATAATACTAATTTGTTAATATTTCAAAAATTAATAAGTAGGAGATCTAAAAAATAAATTTGTTTATCGAACCAGTTCAAACAGTTATTACTATTTGCACAATTGTATATTTCAAACTATTATAACATTTTGTTCTATCATAAAACAATTATATTTCTATCCATATAAGCTTATTCAAAATAAAATAATACTAATGTAATAATATTTTGGAAATTAATAACTAAGAGATTTAAAAAATAAATTTGTTTGCCGAACTACTTCAAATAGTTAAAGCTATATGAACATTTCTTTATTTCAAATCTTTATGACTTTCTATTTTGTTGTAAAATAATTTTTTTCAGTTCTTACTAAGTTATTCGAAATAAAATAAAAAAAATATTAATATTTCAAAAATCAATAAGTAGGAGATTTAAAAATTAATTCTATTTGCTGAACCAATTCAAATAATTATGACTATTTGAACAATTATCTATTTCAAATTGTTATGACCTTTTGTTTTGTCATAAAAAAAATGTTTTTATTCATATAAGATTGTTTGAAATAAGATAATATTAATTTATTAATATTTTGAAAATTAATAAGTAAGAGATTTAAAAAATAAATCTATTTACTAAACTAGTTCAATTACTTATAACTATTTAAACAATTATTTATTTCAAATCATTATGATCATTTGTTTTGTCATAAAATAATTGTTTTCTATTCATACTATCTTATTTGGAATAAAAATAATGCTAATTTATTATGGATTTAAAAAATAAAACTATTGGCTTGACCAGTACAAATAGTTATAACTGTTTAAATAATGATCTATTTCAAATCATTATGATCTTTTGTTTTATCATAAAACAATTGTTTTTATTCATACAAACTTATTAAAAATAACATAATTCTAATTTATTAATATTCCAAAAATTAATAAGAAATTTAAAAAATAAATCTATTTACCGAACAAGTTTAAATAGTTATGACTATTTGAACAATTATTTATTTCAAATCGCTATAACCTATTATTTTACCATAAAATATTTTTTTCTATTTATACAAGCTTATTTCAAATGCAACAATGCAAATTTATTAATATTTAGACAATTAATAAGTAAAATATTTAAAAATAAATCTGTTTACGAAATAAATTCAAATAGTTATGACTATTTGAATAATTATTTATTTCAAATGTTGACTTTTTGTTTTGTCATGAAACAATTGTTTTTGTTCATACAAGCTTATTTGGATTAAAATAATATTAGTTTCTTCATATTTTGACAATTAATAAGTAAAAGATTTTTAAAACAAATATGTTTATCTAACAAGTTTAAATAGTCATAACTATTTGAATAATTATATATTTCAAATCGTTATGACCTATTGTTTCATCATAAAACAATTGTATCAGTTCATATAGGCTTATTCAAAATAAACTAATACTAATTTATTAATATTTTGAAAATTATTGAGTAAGAGATTTAAACAATGAATCTGTTTACCGAACAAGTTCAAATAGTTATGACTATTTAAACAATTATCTATTTCAAAACGTTATGACCTTTTGTTTTGTCATAAAATAATTGTTTTTGTTCATACAAGCTTATTTTGAATAAAATAAAATAAAATTATTAATATTCCAAAAATTAATGAGTAAAAATTTTAAAAATTAATCTATTTTATGAACATGTTCAAATAGTTTAGACTATTTGAAAAATTATCTATTTTAAAAAGCTATGACCTTTTATTTTGTCTTTAACCAATTGTTTTTGTTCATAAAAGTTTATTGAAAATAAAAAAAAACTAATTTATTAATATTTCAAAAATTAATAAGTAAAAGATTTAAAAAATAATCTATTTACCAAGAAAGCATAAACAATTATGACTGTTTGAATAATTATTTATTTCAAATAGTTATGATCTTTTGTTTTGTCATAAAACAATTGTTTCTATTCATAAAAGTTTATTCAGAATAACACAGTGCTAACTTATTAATATTCTAAAAATTAATAGGTAAGAGATTTAAAAAATAAATCTATTTACTGAACAAATTCAAATAGTCATGTCCATTTGAATAGTTATCTATTTCAAATCATTATGACTTTTGTTTTGTCATTAAACAATTGTTTCTTTTCGTACAAACTTATTCAGATTAAAATAATATTAATTTAATAATATTTAAAAAATTAATAGGTAAGAAATTTAAAAAATATAGGTGTTTGAAATAATTAAGACTATTAGAACAATTATCTACTTCAAATCATTCTAACCTTTTGTTTAGTCATAAAACAAGTATTTTAGTTCATACAAACTTATTCAAAGTAAAATAATACTAATTTATTAACATTCAAAAAATTAATAAGCAAGAGATTTGAAAAAATAAATCTGTTTACTGAACATGTTCAAATAGATATGAATATTTGAACAATTATCAATTTAAAATTCTTTTGACATTTTGTTTTATCATAAAACAATTGTTTAAGTTCATAAGAACTTACATGAAATAAAATAATACTACTTATTAATATTTCAAAAATTATTAGCCTATCAAATAAAATAATACTAATTTAATAATATTCCAAAAATTAATAAGTAAGAGATTTAAAAAATAAATATGTTTGTCGAACTAGTTCAAATATTTAAGACTATTAGAACAATTATCTATTTCAAATTATTTTGAATTTTTGTTTAGTCGTAAAATAATTATTTCAGTTCATACAACCTTATTTAGAATAAAAGAATACTAATTTATTAACATTCAAAAAATTAATGAGCAAGAGACTTTAAAAAATAAATTTATTTACCAAATAGATTTATAAAATAAAGCTTTGAAACCCTACTCTCGCTAACCAAGCACTTTTCAGTCCTAGATTGCTTCCTTTACCTATCCATACCTTCTTAGATAGTATAAGTGGAAAGACGCTATTTAAATCTCCAACACATTAATTTTATAATATTAATAAATTAGCACTATTTTATTTTAAATAAACTTTTATAAATAGAAACAATTGTTTTATGAGAAAACAAAAGATCATAATGATTTGAATTAAATAATTATTCAAATAGTCATAAGTATTTCAACTCCCTTGTTAAATAGATTTATTTTTTAAACCTTTTACTTATTAATTTTTGGAATTTTAATAAATTAGTATTATTTTATTTTGAATAAACTTGTATGAATAGAAACAAATGGTTTATGATAAAACAAAAAGTCATAACAATTTAAAATAGATAATTATTGAAATAGTCATAACTATTTGAACGTGTTAAGAAAACATATTTATTTTTTAAAATTTTACTTATTAATTTTTGGAATATTAATAAATTTATATTATTTTCTTCAAAATAAGCTTGCATGAATAGAACCAATTATTTTATGACAAAACAAAATATCATAATGTTTTAAAATAGATAATTGTTTAGATAGTCATAACTATTTGAACTTACTCGGTAAACAAATTCTTTTTTTAATTCTCTTACTCATTAATTTTTGGAATATTAATAAATTAATATTATGTTACTTGAAATAAGCTTATATGAGCTAAACCAATTGTTTTATTACAAAAGAAAAGGTCATAATGATTCAAAATAGATAATTATTCAAATATTCATGACTATTTGAACTTGTTCGGTAAACATATTTACTTTTAAAATTTTTTACTTAATAATTATCTAAATATTAATAAATTAATATTATTTTAATATGAATAAGCTTCTATGAATAGAAACAATTATTTTATGACAAAATAAAAAGTCATAACAAGTTGAAATAAATAATTATTCTAATAGTCATAATGATTTTGAACCTGTTTGGTAGTAGATTTATTTTTTAATTGTCTTAATATTAATAAATTTATATTATTTTATTCGAAATTAGCTTGTATGAATAGAAAAAATTATTTTATGACAAAAAAAGGTTATAGCAATTTCAAATAGATAATTGTTCAGAAAGTCATAATTATTAAAATTTATTCAATAAACAAATTCATTTTTTAAATCTCTTTAATTTTAATTTTTGGATTATTAATAAATTAGAATAATTTTATTTTGAATAAGCTTATATGAACTAAAACAATTCTTTTATGACAAAACAAAAGGTCATAATGATTTAAACTAGATAATTATTCAAATAGTCATGATTATTTGATCTAGTTCGGTAAACATATTTATTTTTAAATATTTCACTTATTAATTTTTGAAATATTCATAAATTAGTATTATCTTAATCTGAATAAGCTTGTATGAACAAAAATGATTGTTCTATAATAGAACAAAAAGTCATAACAATTTAAAATAAATAATTGCTCAAATAGTCATAACTATTTTAACTAGTTTGAGAAATATATTTATTTTTAAATCTTTTATTAATTTTTGAAAAGTTAATAGATTAATATTATTTTATTCCAAAAAAAACTTATATGAGCAAAAACATATGTTTAATGACAAAACAAAAGGTCATAATGATTGAAATAGATAATTATTCAAATAGTCATAATTTTTTGAATTGGTTAGATAAACAAAATTATTTTTTAAATCTCTTACTTATTTATTTTTGAAATATTAATAGATTCATTTTATTTTACTCCAAATAAGCTAGTATGAATTGAAAAAGTTATTTTATGACAAAAAAAAGGTCATAAAGATTTGACATAGATAATTGTTCTTATAGTCTTAAATATTTGAAATGGTTAGGCAAACAAATTTATTTTTTAATTCTCTTAGTTATTAATTTTTGGAGTATTATTAAATTAGTAGTATTTTATTCTGAATAAGCTTGTTTGACAAAAATAATTGTTTTATGAAAAAACAAAAAATTATAACGATTTGAAGTACACAATTATTTAAATAGTCATAACTATTTGAACTAATTTGGTAAACCAATTTATTTTTTAAATCCCTTACTTATTAATTTTTGAAAGACTAATAAATTAGTATTATTTTATTTTGAATATGCTTGATTGATCAAAAACAATTGTTATATGACCAAACGATTTGAAATAGATAACTATTGACACAGCTATAATTATTTGAATTGATTCAGTAAACAGATTTACTTTTTAAATCACTTATTAATTTTCAAAATATTAATAAATTAGTATTATTTTATTTTGAATAAGCTTGTATGAACTAAAACAATTGCTTTATGATAAAACAAAAGGTCATAATGATTTGAAATAGATAACTGTTCATATAATCCTAACTGTTTGAACTACTTCGATAAATAGATTTATTTTTTAAATCTCCTAGTTATTATTTTTTGGAATATTATTAAATTAGTATTGTTTTATTCCAAATAAGCTTATATGAACTAAAACAATTATTTTATAACAAAATGAAAGGTTATAATTATTTGAAATAGATAATTGTTCAAATAGTAAATGGTTTGGTAAATATATTTATTATTTTAAATCTTCTACTTATTATTTTTTAAAATATTAATAAATTAGTATTGTTTTATTCCAATAGCCTTGGATGATGAAAAACAATTGTTTTATGACAAAACAAATGTTCATAATGATTTAAAATAGATAATTGTTCAAGTGGCTATAATTATTTGAACCGATTCAATAAACTAATTTATTTTTTAAATCTCTAACTTATCAATTTTAAAAATATTAATAAAGTACTATTATTTTATTTTGGATAAGCTATTATGAACTGAAACAATTGTTTTATGATAAAACAAAAGTTCATATTTATTTTAAATAGATAATTGTAAAAATAGTCATAACTATTTGAACTTATTCAATAAATAAATTATTTTTTTAAATTCCTTGTTTATTAATTGTTTGAATGTTAATAAATTAGTATTATTTTATTTCTAAAAAGCATGTATGTACTGAAACAATTATTTTATGACCAAACAAAAGGTCAAAATGATTTGAAATAGATAATTTTTCTAATAGTCTTAACTATTTGAATTAGTTTGGCAAAAACATTTATTTTTTAAATCTCTTACTTATTAATTTTTAGAATATTATTACTTTAGCAATATTTTGCTCTAAATATTGTTGTACGAACAAAAACAATTGTTTATGATAAAACAAAGATGATAATAATTTGAGATAGATTATAGTTCAAATATTCATAATTATTTGAATGTGTTAAGAAACATATTTATTTTTAAAATTTTCACTTATTAATTTTTAGAATATTAATAAATTTATATTATTTTCTTCAAAATAAAGCTTGCATGAATATAATCAATTGTTTGATGAAAAAACAAAATGTTATAATATTTTGAAATGGATAATTGTTCAAATAGTCATAACTATTTGAGCATGTTTGATAAATAGATTCATTTTTTAATTCTCTAACTCATTAATTTTAGGAATATTAATAAATTGGTATTTTTTTTTTCAAATAAGCATATTTGAACTAAAACAATTATTTATTACAAGACAAAATGTCATAATGATTTGAAATAGATAATCATTCAAATAGTCATGACTATTTGAACTTGTTCGGTAAACATATTTATCTTTTAAATCTTTTAGTTTTTAATGGTCAAAGTATTAATAAACTAATATTATTTTAATCCAAAAAACCTTGTATGAATAGAAACAATTGTTTTATGATAAAACAAAAAGTTGTAACAATTTGAAATAAATAATTGTTTAAATAGCCATAATGATTTGAATGTGTTCGATAAATAGATTTATTTTTTAAATATTTTACTTATTAGTTGTCTTAATATTAATAAATTTGTATTATTTTATTTGAAATAAGCTTGTATGAATAGAAAAAATTATTTTATGACAAAACTGAAGGTTATAGCAATTTCAAATAGATAATTGTTCAAATAGTCATGATTATTTAAATTTGTTTTGTAAACAGATTCATTTTTTAAATCTCTAAATTATTAATTTTTGGAATATTAATAAATTGGTATTATTTTATTTCGAACAGGCTTATATGAACTGAAACAATTCTTTTATGACGAAACAAAAGGTCATAACAATTTGAAATAAATAATTATTCAAATAGTCATGACTATTTGATCTAGTTTTGTAAACATATTTATTTTAAAAATTTTTTATTTATTAATTATCAAAATATTAAAAAATTAGTATTATTTTAAACCAAATAAGCTTGTATGAATAGAAACAATTGTTTTATAATTGAACAAAGAGTCATAACAATTTGAAATAAATAATTTCTCAAATAGTCATAACTATTTGAACTAGTTTGATAAACATATTTATTTTTTAAATCTCCTATTAATTTTTCAAATATTAATAAATTAGTATTACTTTATTCTAAACAAACTTATATGAACAAAAACATTTGTTGAATGACAAAACAAAAGGTCATAATGACTTGAAATAGATAATTGTTTGAATAGGTATAATTATTTGAACTGGTTAGGTAAACAAAATTATTTTTTAAATCTCTTACTTATTAATTTTTGAAATATTAATAAATTCATTTTATTTTACTCTGAATAAGCTAGTATGAATTGAATAAATTGTTTTATGACAAAACAAAAGGTCATAACATTTTGAAATACATAATTGCTCATATAGTCTTAAATATTTGAACTAGTTTGGCAAAAAAATTGATTTTTAATTCTCTTAGTTATTAATTTTTGAAATATTATTAGATTAGTATTATTTTATTTTGAATAAGCTTATATGAATAGAAATAATTATTTTCTGACAGAACAAAAGGTTATTACGATTTGAAGAATACAATTGTTCAAATAGTCAAAACTATTTGAATTGGTTCGATAACTAGATTTATTCTTCAAATATCTTACTTACTAATTTTTGAAAGATTATTTTATTCTGAATAAGCTTGAATGATAAAAATCATTTGTTATATGACCAAACAAAAGGTTAATAACAATTTAAAATAGATAATCATTGTCGTAGCCATAATTATTTGAAATGATTCAAAAAATAGATTCACTTTTTAAATCACATATTATTTGAAATATTAATAAATTTGTATTATTTTATTTCAAATAAATTTGTATGAACTGAAACAATTGTTTTATGATAAAACAAAGATGATAATGATTTGAGATAGATTATTGTTCAAATAGTCATAACTATTTGAACGTGTTAAGAAAACATATTTATTTTTAAAATTTTTACTTATTAATTTTTAGAATATTAATAAATATTAATAAATTTATATTATTTTCTTTGAAATAAGCTTGCATGAACATAACCAATTGTTTTATGACAAAACAAAATATTATAATATTTTGAAATAGATAATTGTTCAAATAGTCATAACTATTTGAACATGTTTGATAAACAGATTCATTTTTTAATTCTCTCACTCATTAATTTTGGGAATATTAATAAATTGGTATTAATTTTTTTTCAAAAAAGCATATTTGAACTAAAACAATTGTTTTATTACAAGACAAAATGTCATAATGATTTTATGATAAAACTAAAGGATATAGTAATTATCAAATAGATAATTATTCAAATAGTCATGATTATTTAAATTTGTTTAGTAAGCAGATTCATTTTTTAAATCTTTGAATTATTAATTTTTGGAATATTAATAAATTGGTATTATTTTATTTCGAATAAGTTTATATGATTATATGAACTCAAACAGTTGTTTTATGACAAAACAGAAGGTCACAACAATTTGAAATAAATAATTATTCAAATAATCATGACTATCTGATCTAGTTTATTAAACATATTTATTTTTAAAATTTTTTATTTATTAATTATCAAAATATTAAAAAATTAATATTATTTTAATCCAAATAAGCTTGTATGAATAGAAACAATTGTTTTATAAAAGTCATAATGATTTGACATAAATAATTTGTTAAATAGTCATAACTATTTGATCTGGTTTGATAAACATAATTATTTTTTAAATCTCTTATTAATTTTTCAAATATTAATAAATTAGTATTACTTTATTATGAACAAACTTATATGAACAAAAACATTTATTGAATGACAAAACAAAAGGTCATAATGACTTGAAATAGATAATTGTTCAAATAGGTATAATTATTTGGACTAGTTAGGTAAACAAAATTATTTTTTAAATCTCTTACTTATTAATTTTTGAAATATTAATAAATTCACTTTATTTTACTCTGAATAAGCTAGTATGAATTGAATAAATTGTTTTATGATAAAACAAAAGGTCATAACATTTTAAAATACATAAATTGCTTATATAGTCTTAAATATTTAAACTAGTTTGGCAAACAAATTTATTTTTTTAATTCTCTTAGTTAATAATTTTTGAAATATTATTAGATTAGTATTATTTTATTTCGAATATGCTTATATGAATAGAAATAATTGTTTTATGATCGAAAAAAAGGTTATTACGATTTGAAGAATATAATTGTTCAAATAGTCATAATTATTTGAACTAGTTCGATAAATAGATTTATTCTTTAAATCGCTTACTTACTAATTTTTGAAAGATTATTTTATTCTGAATAAGCTTGAATGATCAAAAACATTTGTTATATGACCAAACAAAAGGTTAATAATAATTTAAAATAGATAATCATTGTAATAGCTATAATTATTTGAAATGATTCGATAAGTAGATTAACTTTTTAAATCATGTATTATTTGAAATATTAATAAATTTGTATTATTTTATTTCAGATAAGCTTGTGTGAACTGAAACAATTGTTTTATGACAAAACAAAAAGATCATAACGATTTGAAATAGTTAATTGTTCATATAGTTTTAATTGTTTGAACTGCTTTAGCAAACAGATTTATTTTTTAAATCTCTTAGTTATTAATTTTGGAATATTATTAAATTAGTATCATTTTATTTCAAATAAGCTTATATGAACTTAAACAATTATTCTATAATAGAACAAAAGGTTATAATGATTTGAAATAAGTAATTATTCAAATAGGAACTAGTTCGATAAATAGATTTATTTTTTAAATCTCCTACTTATTAATTTTTGAAATATTAATAAATTAGTTTTATTTTATTTCAAATAGGCTTGTATAATAAAAAATTATTTTATGACAAAACAAAAGTTTATAATGATTTGAAATAGATAGTTATTGAAATGGCCATAATTATCTGAACTAATTCAGTAAACATATCCACTTTTTCACTCACTTACTTATTAATTTTTGGAATATTAATAAATTATTTTTTTTCATTTTGAATAAGCTTGTATGAATTGAAACAATTGTTTTAGTACAAAACAAAAGATCATAATGATTTTAAATATACAATGGTTCAAATAGTTGTAACTATTTGAATTTATTCCAAAAATATATTTATTTTTTAAATCTATTGGTTATTAATTTTTGAAATATTAATAAATTAGTATTATTTTATTTTGGATAAGCTTTTATGAATTGAAACAATTGTTTTATGTCAAATAAAAGGTCATAATGATTTTAATAAGTAATTGTTCGAATAGTTATAACTATTTGAACTTGTTCGATAAACAGATTTATTTTTTCAAATCTATTGCCTACGAATTTTTTGAATGTTAATATATTAGGATTATTTTATTTTGAAAAGTTTGTATGATATGAAGCAAATATTTTATGACTAGTAAGAATGATTTGAAATAGATAATTGTTCTAATAATTTTAAATATTTGAATTGGTTTGACAAACACATTTTTTTTTGAAATCCCTTACTTATTAATTTTCAAAATATTATTAAATTAGCATTATTTTTAACTGAATAAACTTCTACGATCAGAAACAATTGTTATATGACAAAACAAAAATCATAATGATTTAAGATTGATAATTGTTCAAATAATCAAACTATTCAAACCAATTTGATAAACAGATTTATTTTTAGATATCTTACTTATTAATTGTCAAAATATTAATAAATTAGTATTATTTTATTTAGAATAAACTTGTATGATCAAAAACAATGGTTTTATAACTAAACAAAAGGTCATAATGATTTGAAATAGATAATTGTTCAAATGGCCATAATTATTTTACCTAATTCAGTAAACAAATTTATTTCTTAAATCTCTTACTTATTAATTTCAGAAATATTAATAAATTAATATTATTTTATTTCGTATATGCTTGTATTAACTAAAAAAATTGTTTTATGACAAAACAAAATGTCAAAACAATTTTATATAGACAATTGTTCAAATAGTAATAACTATTTGCATTTGTTTAATAAATAGATTTTTTTAAAATCTCTTTCTTTTTTTTAATGTTAATAAATTAGTATTAATTTATTCCAAATAAGCTTGTATGAATTGAAACAATTGTTTTATGCCAAAGTAAAAGGTCAGAACGATATGAAATAGATAATTATTCTAATAATTTTAACCATTTGAACTGGTTCGATAAACAAATTTATTTTTTTAAATCTCTTACTTATTCATTTTTAAAATATTATTAAATTTGCATTATTTTAGTCCGAATAAGCTTGTACAAAGAAACTAATTGTTTTATGACAAAACAAAAGGTCATGACAATTTGAAATTGATAATTGTTCATATAGTCTTAACTATTTGAATTGGATTAACAATTAGATTTATTTTTTAATTTTCTTGGTTATTAAATTAGTATTATTTTATTTTGAATAAAATAGTATGAATAGAACCAATTGTTTGATGACAAAAAAAAGGTTATAATGATTTGAAATAGATAATTATTCAAATAGTCAAAACTATTTAAAATTGTTTGATCAAGAGATTTATTTTTTAAATCTCTCACTGATTAATTTTTTAAATATTAATAAATTAGTATTTTTTATTTCGAACAAACTTATATAAACAAAACCAATTGTTTTATGACAAAATAGAAAGTAATAATGATTTGAAATAAATAATTATTCAAATAGTTATAATTATTTGAACTGGTTCAGTAAATAGAATTATTTTTTAAATATCTTACTTATAAATTTTTGTAATATTAATAAATTAGTTTTATTTTATTTCGAATAAACTTTTATAAGCTGAAATAATTGTTTTATGACAAAACAAAAGGTAATAATGATTTGAAATAAATAATTGTTCAAATAGTTATAATTATTTAAACAGGTTCAGTAATTAGAATTATTTAAATCTCTTATAAATTTTTGTAATATTAATAAATTAGTTTTATTTTATTTCAAATAAACTTTTATGAGTTGAAATAATTGTTTTATGACAAAATAAAAGGTCATAACAATTTGAAATAGATAATTGTTCATATAGTTTTAACTATTTGAATAGTTTGGCAAACAAATTTATTTTTTAAATCTCTTAGTTATGAATTTTCAAAATATTATTAAATTAGTATTATTTTATTCTGAATAAACTTGTATGAACAAAAATAATTGCTTTATGGCATAACAAAAGGTTATAACAATTTGAAATAGATAATTGCTCAAATAGTCATAACTATTTGAACTAGTTTAGCAAATAGATTTATTTTTCAAATCTCTTGCTACTTGAAATATTAATAAATTAGTATTATTTTATTTCAAATAAGTTTGTATGTTGAAAAACAATTATTTTATGACAAAACAAAAGGTAATAATGATTTTATTTCAAAGAAGCATGTATGCTAAAAAACAATTGTTTTATGACAAAAATAAAAGTAATTACGATTTGAAATAGATAACTGTTCAAATGGCCATAATTACTTGAACTAATTCAGTAAACGGATTTATTTTTAAACCTCTTACTTATTAATTTTTGAAATATTAATAAAGTAGTGTTATTTTTATTTTCGATAAGCTTTTATTAACTAAAACAATTATTTTATTAGAAAACAAAAGATCATAATGATTTTAAATAGATAATTATTCAAATAATTATAACTATTTTAACTTGTTCAATAAATAGATTAATTTTTTCAAATCTTCTACTTATTAATTTTTTGAATGTTAATAAATTAGTATTATTTTATTTTGAATCAGCTTGTATGAATTGAAATAATTACTTTATAACAAAAAAAAAAGGTTAAAATGATTTGAAATAGATAATTATTTTAACAATCTTAACTATTTAAACTAATTTGGCAAACACATTTATATTTTTAAACTTTTTGCTTATTCATTTTTTAAATATTATTAAATTAGTATTATTTTTATCTAAATAAGCTGGTATGATCAAAAACAATTGTTTTATGACAAAACAAAGATCATAACGATTTAAGCTTGATATTTGTTCAAATAGTCATAATTATTTGAACTAATTTAGAAAATAGCTTTAGTTTTTAAATCTCTTGCTTAATAATTTTTTAAATATTAATAAAATAGTATTATTTTGTTTTGAATAAGTTTTTATGAACTAAAACAATTGTTTTTGACAAAACAAAAGGTTAAAATAATTTTAAATGGATAATTGTTCAAATATTCATATCTATTTGAACTTATTCGATAAACAAATTTATTTTTTCAAATTGCTTCCTTATTAATTTTTTGAATTTTAATAAATTAGTATTATTTTATTTTGAATAAGTTTGTGTGAATTGAAATGATTTTTTTATGACTAAACAAAAGCTCAAAACAATTTGAAATAGATAATTGTGCTATTAGTCTTAACTATTTGAATTGATTAGGTAAACACATTTATTTTTTAAATCTCTTACATATTAATTTTTTGAATATTATTAAATTAGTATTATTTTAATCTGAATAAGCTTGTATGAAAAGAAACAATTATTCTATGACAAAATAAATATCATAATGATTTGAGATAGATAACTATTGAAATAGTAATAACTGTTTGAATTGGCTCGGTAAACAACAAATTTAGTTTTTAAATCTCTTATTAATTTCCAAAATATTAATAAATCAGTATTATTTTAATTCTAAATAATTTTTTATGAACAAAACAAAAGGTCATAATGATTTGACATAGATAATTATTCAAATGGACATGACTATTTGAACTTGTTCTGTAAACATATTTATTTTTTGAATCTCTCACCTATTAATTTTTAGAATATTAATAAATTAGTACTATTTTACTATGAATAAGCTTGTATGAATAGAAATAATCGTTTTATGACAAAACAAAAGATCATAACTATTTGAGCTTGCTCAGTAAATAGGTTTATTTTTTAAATCTTTTACTTATTAATTTTGGAATATTAATAAATTAGTATTATTTTGTTTCAAATAAGCTTGTATGACTAGAAACAATTGGTTTATGACAAAACAAAACGTCTAACTATTTGAAATAGATAATTGTTCAAACAGTCATAACTGATCATGTTCTATAAACAGACTTATTTTTTAAATTTTTACTTATTAATTTTTGGAATATTAATAAATTTATATTATTTTATTCAAAATAAACTTATATGAATAGAAACAATTGTTTTATGACAAAAAAAGGTCATAACATTTGAAATATATAAATGTTCAAATAGTCATAACTATTTGAACTTGTTCGAAAAATAGATTTATTTTTTTTAATCTTTTACTTATTAATTTTCTAAATATTAATAAATTTTTTTATTTTATTTGAAATAAGCTTGTATGAAAAGAAAAAAAAATTTTTAGGATGAAACAAAAGGTTCTAGCAATTGGAAATAGATAATTATTCACATAGCAATAACTATTTGAACTTATTTGGTAAATAGATTCATTTTTTAAATCTCTTAGTTATTAATTTTAGGAATATTAATAAATTAGAATTATTTTATTTAAAATAAGCTTAAATGAACCAAAATAATTTTTTTATGACAACACAAAAGGTGATAACGATTTGAAATAGATAATTATCCAAATAGTCACGACTATTTAAACTTATTCAGTAAACAATTTTATTTTTGAAATCTTTTACTTATTAAGTGTTTGAATATTAATAAATATCTATAATTTTAATAGAAATAATCATGTATGAAGAGAAAAACTCATTTTATGACAAAACAAAAGGTTATAGTGATTTGAAATAGGTAATTGTTCAAATAGTCATAACTATTTGAGATTGTTTTATAAACAAATTCAATTTTTAAATTTCTTATTGTTTGATAAACAAATTCAATTTTTAAATGTCTTACTTATTAATTTTGGGAATATTAATAAATTGGAATTATGCTATTCCAATAAGCCTGTATGAACAAAATTAATTGTTTTATGACTAAACAAAAGGTCATAACGATTTAAAGTAGACAATTGTTCAAACGGTATAACTATTTGCATTTGTTAGGCCAATAGATTCACTTTTTAAATCCGTTACTTATTAATTGTTAGAATATTAATAAATTAGGATTTCTTTATTCCAAAAAAGATTGTATCAATAGAAACAATTGCCTTATGACAAAACAAATAGTTATAACATTTTGAAATAAATAATTGTTCAAATTTTTGTAGCTAATTGAATTAATTTGGCAAATAGATTTATTTTTTTTAATTTCTTATTAATATTTAAAATATTAATAAATTAATATTATTTTATTTGAAACAAATTTATATAAACAAAAACATTTGTTTTACTACAAAACAAAAGGTCATAACAATTTGAAATAGATAAATATTCATACAGCCTTAACAATTTGAACTGGTTCAGTAAACAAATTTATTTTTTAAAATCTTTTAGTTATTAATTTTCATAATATTATTATATTAGTATTATTTTATTCTGAATAAGCGTGTATGAACATAAATAATTGTTTTATGACAAAATAAAAGGCTATAAAGATTTGAAATATATAATTGTTCAAATAGTCATACTTATTTAAACTAGTTCAGTAAATAGATTTTTTAAAAAAATCTCCTACTTATTAAGTTTTGAAATATTAATAAATTAGTATTATTTTATTTTGAATAGGCATGTATGATGAAAACAATTGTTTTATGATAAAAAAAAGTTCATAACAACTTGAAATAGATAATTGTTCAAATGGCCATAATTATTTAAATTGATTCGACAAACTAATTTATCTTTTAAATCTTCAACTTCTGAATTTTTGAAATATTAACAAAGTAATTTTGGAGCAATTATATATTGATAAAACAAAAGGTCATAACGATTTTAAATAGAAAATTGTTCAAATATTCATAACTATTTGAACTTGTTTGGTAAACAGATTTATTTTTTAAAATTTTTTGCTTATCAATTTTATGAATGTTAATAAAATAGTATTATTTTATTTCAAATATGCATGTATGAACTAAAAAAATTATTTTATGACTAAGCAAAAGGTCAAAACAATTTGAAATAGATAATTGTTCTAACTGTCTTAACTATTTGAACTAATTTAGCAAACATATTTATTTCTTAAACCTCTTACTTATTAATTTTTAGAATATTATTAGCTTAGCAATATTTTACTCCAAATAAGCTTGTATGAACAAAAATAATTGTTTTATGACAAAACAAGATCATAACGATTTGAGATAGCTTATTGTTCAAATAGTTATAACTATTTGAACTGGTTCAGTAAACAAATTTTGATTTTAAATCTCTTATTAATTTTTGAAAGATTAATAAACTAGTATTATTTTATTCTAAACAATTTTTTATGAACAAAAACAATTGTTTTGCGACCGAAAAAAATGTCATAACGATTTGAAATAGATAATAGTTTAAATAGACATGACTGTTTGAACTTGTTTAATAAAGAACTTTATTTTTTAAATCTCCAACTCATCAATTTTATAATATTAATAAATTAGTATTATTTTATTTCGAATAAACTTGTATGAATAGAAACAATTGTTTTATGACAAAACAAAAGATAATAACGATTTGAAATAAATAATTGTTCAAATAGTCATAATTGTTTGAACTCACTTTGTAAACAGATTTAAAATTTAAATCTTTTACATATTAATTTTGGAATAACTAAATTAGTATTATTTTATTTTGAATAAGATTGTATGAATATAAACAATTGGTTTATGACAAAACAAAAGGTCATAATGATTTGAAATAGATAATTATTCAAATAACTTTTTGAACGTGTTCAGAAAATAGATTTATTTTTAAAATTTTTACTTATTAATTTTTGGAACATTAATAAATTTATATTATTTTATTCGAAATAAACTTGCATGAACATAATCAATTATTTTATGACAAAATGAAGGGTCATAATATTTTGAAATAGATAATTGTTTAGATAATCATAATTTTTTGAACTTATTCAATAAATAGATTCTTTTTTTTTTTAATTCTCTTACTCATTAATTCTTGGAATATTAATAAATTAGTATTATTTTACTTCAAACAAGTTTATAGGACTTGAAATGATTATTTTATTACAAAAGAAAAGGTCATAATGATTTGAAATAGTTTTAATTATTTGAATTGATTCGGTAAATAAAATTATTTTCTAAATCTCTCACTTATAAATTTTTGAAATATTAATAAATTAGTTTTATTCTATTACAAATAAGCTTGTATGAGCTGAAATAATTTTTTTATGACAAAACAAAAGGTCATAATAATTTGAAATAAATAATTATTCATATAGTCTTAGCTGTTTCAACTAGTTTGACAAATGGACTTATTTTTTAAATCTCTTAATTATTAATTTTCACAATTTTACTAAATTAGTATTATTTTATTCCAAATAAGCTTATATGAACATAAACAATTGTTTTATGGTAGAACAACAAGTTATAACAATTTGAAATAGATAATTGTTCAAATAGTTATGACTATTTGAACTAGTTTGGTAAATAGATTTTTTTTTAATCTCTTATTAATTCATGAAATATTAATAAATTAGTATTATTTTATTTTGAATAAGCTTGTATGTTAAAAAATAATTGTTTTAAGATATCAAAAGGTAATAATAATTTGAAATAGATAGTTGTTTAAATGGCCATAATTATATGAATTGGTTCAGTAAACTAATTTATTTTTTAAATCTCTTATTAATTTTTGAAATATTAATAAAGTAGTAATATTTTATTTTTGATATGCTTTTGTGAACTAAAACAATTATTTTATGACAAAACAAAAGGTCATAACGATTTTAAATAGATAATTGTTTAAATAGTCATAACTATTTTAATTTATTCGGTAAACAAATTTATTTTTTCAAATATCTTGCTTTTTTAACTTTTCAAATGTTAATAAATTAATATTATTTATTCCAAATAAGCTTATATGAACTGAAACAATTATTCTATGATTAAACAAAAGGTTAGGATGATTTCAAATAGATAATTATTCTAATAGTCTAACTATTTGAATCAGTTTGGCAAATATAGTTATTTTTTAAATTCCTTATTATTTTTGAAATATTTTTATTTGAATAAGCTTGTATGATCCAAAACAATTGTTTTATGAGAAAAAAAAAAGATCACAATGATTTGCAATTGATATTTATTCAAATAGTCATAACTATTTGAGCTAGTTAGGAAAATAGTTTTAGTTTTTAAATCTCTTGCTTATTAATTTTTAAAATATTAATAAAGTAGTATTATTTTATTTCAAATAAATTTTTATGAATGGAAACAATTGTTTTATGACAAAACAAAAGGTCATAATGACTTTAAATAGATAATTGTCCAAATAGTAAAATTTATTTAAACTTTTTTGGTAAACAGATTTATTTTTTTAAATCTTTTGCTCATTAATTTCTCATATGTTAATAAATAGTATTATTTTTGCTGAATAAGCTTCTATGAACTAAAATAATTGTTTTATGACTAAACAAAAGGTTAAAATGATTTGAAATATATAATTGTTTTAATAGTCTTAACTATTTGAATTGGCTTGGTAACACATTTGTTTTTTAAATATCTTACTTATTATTATTTGGAATATTATTAAATTAGTATTATTTTAACCCAAATAAACTTGTATGAAAAGCAAAAACCATTTTATGACAAAATCATAGCAATGTGAGATAGATAATTGTTCAAATAATCATAACTATTTGAACTATTGCAGTAAATAGATTTAATTTTTAAATCTCTTATTAATTTTCAAGTCTCTTATTAATTTTCAAAATATTAAAAGATCAGTAATATTTTATTTTGAATAAATTTGCATGAACAAAAACAATTGTTCTATGACAAAACAGAATGTCATAATGATTTGAAATAGATAATTGTTCAAATGGACATGACTATTTGAACTTGTTTAGTAAAAAGATTTATTTTTTAAATGTCTCACTTATTAATGTTTAGTATATTAATAAATTAGCATTATTTTATTCTCAATAAACTTCTATGAATAGAAACAATTTTTATGACAAAATAAAATATCATAACTATTCGAAACAAATAATTGTTCAAACAGTCATAACTATTTAAATTTACTCAGTAAATAGATTTATTTTTTAAATCTTTTACTTATTAATTTTTTAAATATTAATAAATTAGTATTGTTTTATTTCAAATATGCTTGTATGAATAGAAACAATTGGTTTATGACAAAACAAAGGGTCATAACTATTTGAAATAGATAATTGTTTAAATAGTCATAACTATTTGAACATGTTCAAAAAATATATCTCTTTTCTAAATTTTTACTTATTCATTTTTGAAATATTAAGAAATTTATATTATTTTATGCAAAATAAGCTTTTAAGAACAGAAATTATTGTTTTATGATAAAATAAAACGTCATAATGATTTAAAATAGATAATTGTTTAAATAGTCATAACTATTTGAACTTGTTCGATAAATAGATTCATTTTTTAAATCTCTTACTCATTAATTTTTGGAATATTAATAAATTAGTATTATTTTATTTTTAATAAACCTATATGAACTGATACAATTATTTTAGGACCAAACAAAAGGTCATAACGATTTGAAATAGGTAATTATTCAAATAGTTATAACTATTTGAACTAGTTTGGTAAACATATTTATTTTTAAAATCTTTTACTTATTAATTATCGAAATATTAATAAATTAATATTATTTTAACCTGAATATGCTTGTATGAACAAAAACAATTGTTTTATGACAAAACTAAAAGTCATAATGATTTCAAATAAATAATTGTTCAAATAGTCATAACTATTTGAATTTATTTGGTAAACAAATTTATTGTTTAAATCTTTTACTTATTAATTATTTGAATATTAATGAATTTGCATTATTTTAATTGAAATAAGCTTGTATGAATAGAAAAAATTATATTATGACAAAACAAAAGGTTATAGCAATTTGAAATAGGTAATTGTTAAAATAGTCATAACTATTTGAGCTTGTTCGATAAACATATTCAATTTTTAAATATCTTAGTTATTAATTTTTGGAATATTAATAAATTAAAATTATGTTATTTCGATTAAGCTTGTACGAATAGAAACAATTATTTTGTGATAAAACAAAAGGTCATAATGATTTGAAATAAATTATTGTTAAAACAATAATAATTATTTGCATTGGTTAGGCTAATAAATTCATTTTTTAAATCCATTACTTATTAATTTTTAGAGTATTAATAAATTAGCATTACTTAATTTTAAATAAGACTATATCAATAGAAACAATTATTTTATGACAAAAAAAGGTCATAGCTATTTGAAATAAATAATTGTTCAAATTGTTATAACTAATTAAATTGGTTTGGTAAATAAATTTATCTTTTAAATCTTTTATTAATTTCTAAAATATTAATAAATTAATATTATTTTATTCCAAACAAACTTATTTGAACAAAAATATTTGTTTTACGACAAAACAAAAGGTTATAACGATTTGAAATCGATAATTATTCATATAGCCTTAACTATTTGAACTGGTATGGCAAACAAATTTATTTTTTTAAATCTCTTAGTTATTAAATTTCATAATATTATTATATTAGTATTATTTTATTTCAAATAAGCTTGTATGAACATAAATAATTGTTTTATGACAATACAAAAAATTATAATAATTTGAAATATCTAATTGCTCAAATAGTCATAACTATTTGAACTGGTTCAGTAGACAGATAATCTCCTACTAATTAATTTTTGAAATATCAAAAAACCTAGTATTAGTTTATTCTGAATAGGCTTGTATGATGAAAAACAATTGTTTTATGGCAAAACAAACTTCATAACAATTTTAAATAGATAATTGTTCAAATGGCCATAACTATTTAAACTGATTTGATAAATTGATTTATTTTTTAAATCTCCAACTTCTCAACTTTTGAAATATTAATAAATTAATATTATTTTATTTTGGATAAGCTTTTATAAAGTAAAATAATTATTTTATGATAATACAAAGGTCATAACGATTTTATATAGATAATTGTTCAAATAGTTATAACTGTTTGAACTTGTTCAATAAACAAATTTATTTTTTTAAATTCCTTGTTTATTAATTTTTTAAATGTTAATAAAATAGTATTAATTTATTTCGAATATAAATGTACGAGCTGAAACAATTATTTTAGGACTAAATAGAAGGTCAGAATGATTTGAAATCGATAATTGTTCTAATAGTCTTCAATATTTGAATTGGTTCGGCAAACACATTTATTTTTTGAATTTCTTACTTATTAATTTTTAGAATGTTATTAGTTTAGCAATATTTTTCTCTAAATAAGTATGTATGAACAGAAACAATTGTTTTATGATAAAACAAAGATCTTATCAATTTGAGATATATAATCATTCAAATAGTCATAACTATTTGAAGTAGTCTAGTAAACGGATTTATTTTTTAAATCTCTTATTAATTTGTGAAATATTAATAAATTAGTATTATTTTATTCTAAATAATTTTGTATGAATAGAAATAATTGTTTTATGACAAAACAAAATGTCATAACGATTTAAAGTAAATAATAACTTAAATGGACATGACTATTTAAACTTGTTCAGTAAACAGATTTATTTTTTAAATCTTAAACTTATTAATTTTTAGAATATTAAAACATTAGTATTATTTTATTTTGAACAAACTTGTATGAACAGAAATAATTATTTTATGACAAAACAAAAGATCATAACAATTCCAAATAAATAATTGTTTAAATAGTCATAAATATTTGAACTTGCTTAGGAAACAGATTTATTTTTTAAATCATTTATTTATTAATTTTTAGAATTTTAATAAATTACTCTTATTTTATTCCAAATAAGCTTTTATTAACAAAAATAATTGGTTTATGATAAAACAAAAGGTCATAATGATTTGAAATAGATAGTTCTTCAAATAGTCATAACTATTTGAATATGTTCAGAAAATAGATTTATTTAACTTTTACTTATTAATTTTTGGAATATTAGTAAATTTATATTATTTTATTTAGAATAAGATTGTATGAATAAAAACAATTGTTTTGTGACAAAACAAAAGGTCATAATGTTTCAAAATAGATAATTGCTCAAGTAGTGATAACTATTTGAACTTGTTTAGTAAGCAGATTCATTTTTTAAATCTCTTACTAATTAATTTTTGAATATTAATAAGTTAATATTATTTTATTTTGAATAAGCATATATGAGCTGATACAATTATTTTATGATGAAACAAAAGGTCATAATGATTTGAAATAGATAATTATTCAGATAGTTATTGCTATTTGAACTTGTTCGGTAAACATATTTATTTTTTAAATCTTTTACTTATTAATTGTCAAAATATTAATAAATTAATATTATTTTAATTCGAATAAGTTTGTATGAGCAAAAACAATTGTCTTATAACAAAACAAAAAGTTATAATGATTTGAAATAAATAATTATTCAAATAGTCATAACTATTTGAACTTATTCGGTAAACGAATTTGAAATAGGTTTGTATGAATAAAAAAATTTGTTTAATGACAAAAGAAAAGGCTATTGCAATTTGAAATAGATAATATTCGAATAGTCATAACTATTTGAACTTTTTAGTAAACAGATTCATTTTTTAAATCTCTTACTCATTAATTTTTGGAATAGTAATAGATTAGAATTATGTTATTCCAAAAAGCTTGTACAAATAGAAACAATCATTTTGTGACAAAACAAATGGTTATAATAATTTGAAATAAATAATTATTCAAACAGTCATAATTGTTTGCACTGGTCAAGCCAATAAATACATTTTGTAAATTGTTACTTATTATTTTTTAGAATATTAATAAATTAGCATTACATTATTTCGAATAAGACCATATGAACAAAAACAATTGTTTTATGACAAAATAGATGGCCATAACGACTTCAAATAAATAATTGGTAAATAGATTTATTTTTTAAATCTCTTATTAATTTTAAAATATAAATAAATTGATATTATTTTATCCCGAACAAACTTATATGAAAAAAAATATTTGTTTTTTGACAAAACAAAAAGTAATAAAAATTTGAAATAGATAATTGTTCAAATAGTCATAATTATTTGAGTTAGTTTAGCAAACATAATTATTTTTTTAAATCTCTTGCTTATTAAATTTTTTAATGTTAATAAATTAGTTTATTTTATTTCAAATAAGCTTGTATGAACTAAAATAACTGTTTTTTTACTAAACAAAAGGTCTAAACAATTTGAAATAAATAATTGTTTTAATAGTCTTAACTATTTGAACTGGTTAGGCAAACATATTTATTTTTTAAATCTCTTACTTATTAATTTTTAGAATATTATTAAATTACAATTATTTTAATCTAAATACACTAGTATAAAAAGAAACAATTGTTCTATGAAAAAATAAATATCATAACGATTTAAGATAGATAATTATTCAAATAGTCATAACTATTTGAACTAGCTTGGTAAACAAATTTAGTTTTTAAATCTCTTATTAATTTTCAAAATATTAATAAATCAGTATTATTTTATTTTGAATAATTCTATAAGAACAAAAACAATTGTTTTACGACAAAACAAAAGCTCATAATGATTAGAAATAGATAATTGTTCAAATGGAAATGACTATTTTAACTTATTCGATAAATAGATTTATTTTTTAAATATGCTACCTATTAATTTACAGAATATTAATAAATTAGTATTATATTATTCAAAATAAATGAATGGAAACAATTATTTTATGACAAATTTACTTGGTAAACAGATTTATTTTTTAAATCTTTTACTTATTAATTTTTGAAATATTAATAAACTAGT
This sequence comes from Durio zibethinus, assembly GCF_047325235.1. Classification (NCBI taxonomy): domain Eukaryota; kingdom Viridiplantae; phylum Streptophyta; class Magnoliopsida; order Malvales; family Malvaceae; genus Durio; species Durio zibethinus. The sequence goes on from NC_143185.1 coordinate 194,892, forward strand.
ATTATTTTCTTTCGAATAAACTTATGTGAATAGAAACAATGGGTTTGTGACAAAATAAAAGGTCATAACTATTTAAAGTAGATAATTGTTTAAATAGTCATAACTATTTGAAGGTGTTTAGAAAGCAGATGTATTTTTTAAATTTTTACTTATTAATTTTTAGAATATTAATAAATTTATATTATTTTAATCAAAATAAACTTGTATGAACAAAAAAAATTATTTTATGACAAAACAAAAAGTCATAACGATTTAAAATATATAGTTGTTCAAATAGTCATAACTATTTGAACTTATTCAACAAACAGATTCATTTTTTAAAATCTCTTGTTTATTAATTGTTAGAATATTAAAAAATTAGTATTATTTTATTTTGAATAAACCTATATGAACTGATACAATTCTTTTATGACAAAACAAAATGTCATAACAATTTGAAATAGATAATTATTCAAATAGTTATGACTATTTAACTTGTTTGATAAACATATTTATTTTAAAATCTTTTACTTATTAATTGTCCAAAAATTGTTTTACAATAAAACAAAAGGTCATAATGATTTGAAATAAAGAATTGTTCATATAGCTTTAACTATTTGAACCGGTTTGACAAATAGATTTATTTTTTAAATCTTTTAGTTATTAATTTTTAGAATATTGTTACATTAGTATTATTTTATTTCGAATAAACTTGTATAAACAAAAATAACTATTTTATGACATAATAAAAGGTTATAACAATTTGAAATATATAATTGTTCAAATATTCATAACTATTTGAACTGGTTTAGTAAATAGATTTGTTTTTTAAATCTCCTACTTATTAATTTTTGAAATATTAGTAAATTAGAATTATTTTATTCCAATAGGCTTGTATGATGAAAAACAATTGTTTTATGACAAAACAAAAGTTCATAATGATTTGAAATAGATAATTATTGAAATAGCCATAATTATTTGAACTGATTCAATAAACTAATTTATTTTTGAAATGTCTAACTTATCAATTTTTGAAATATTACTAAAGTGATATTATTTTATTTTGGATAAGCCTTTATGCACTAAACAATTGTTTTATGATAAAATAAAAGGTCATAATGATTTTAAATAGATAATTGTTCAAATAGTCATAACTATTTGAACTTATTTGGTAAGCAAGTTTTTTTTTAATTTCTTACTTATTAATTTTCTAAATGTTAATAAATTAGTATTATTATATTCTGCATAAGCATGTATGAACTAAAACAATTATTTTATAACTAAACAAAAGGTCAAAATGATTTGAAATAGATAATTGTTCTAATAGTCTTAACTATTTGAACTGATTTGGCAAACATATTTATTTTCTTAAATCCTTATTAATTTTTGAAATAGTGATACATTGGTATTATTTTACTCTGAATAATTTTGTATGAATAGAAATAATTGTTTTACGATAAAACATAATGTCATAATGATTTGAAATAGTTAATAGTTCAAATGGACATGACTATTTGAACTTGTTCAGTATATAGATTTACTTTCAAACTTATTAACTTTTAGAATATTAATAAATTAGTATTATTTCATTCTGAATAAACTTGCTTAAATAGAAACAATTGTTTTGTGATAAAATAAAAGATCACAATGATTGGAAATAAATAATTATATAACTAGTCATAACTATTTGAACTTGCTAGGTAAACAAATTTATTTTTTAAATATTTTACTTATTAATTTTTGGAATATTAATAAATTAGTGTTATTTTATTCTGAATAAGCTTGTATGAATAGAAAAAATTGGTTTATGACAAAACAAATGGTCATAATGATTTGAAATAGATAATTGTTCAAATAGTTATAACCATTTGAACATGTTAAAATATATTTATTTTTAAAATTTTTACTTATTAATTTTTGGAATATTAATAAATTTATATTATTTTATTTAAAATAAGCTTCCATGAACAAAATCAATTGTTTTATGACAAAACAAAAGATCATAATGTTTTGAGATAGATAATTGTTCAGATAGTTATAACTATTTGAACTTGTTCGGTAAATAGATTCATTTTTTTAATTCTTTTGCTCATTAAATTATTATTATTTTATTTCAAATAAGCTTATATTAACTGAAACAATTGTTTTATTATAAAATAGAAGGTCATGATGATTCGAAATAGATAATAATTCAGATGGTCCTGACTATTTGAACTTGTTCGATAAACATTATTTATTTTTTAAATCTTTTACTTATTAATTGTCAAAATATTAATAAAATAATATTATTTTAATTCGAATAGGCTTGCATGAACATAAACAATTGTTTTATGACAAAACAAAAAGTTATAACAATTTGAAATAGATAATTGTTCAAATAGTCATAACAATTTAAACTTGTTGGCCTTGAATTGATTAAGAGTTTTGATTTGACAAAACAAAAATTTGCCTAACTTGAATCAATTTTTTCTAAGCTTAAATTGAACATTTTTCCACCTTTCTATCTTGCCAAAATCCATTTGAGAACAAAAAAAAGTCAAATTCTCAGAACAAAACCTAATTAGTGCATGTTTTGATAGAAGGGATCGTTCCCTTAAAGGAAGAGATCGATCCCCTCTTTACTAAATCGATCCCCTAGCAAAAGGGATCGATCCTATTTTCTTCCAAAATCAAAATTCATCAAGTTTTTGCAAAAACCAATCGATCCACTCCCTGTAGGGATCGATTGGTTAAGGTTTTAAGCTAACCAGATCAATCCCCTCATTCAAGGGGTCGATCATTTTTTCATATAGAATGATCTTCTTGCTCAATTTTTTTAGAAAAGGGATCGATCCCCCCACATATGGGATCAATCACCTAGGTAAGGGATCGATCCCTTCATTAAAAGGATCGATCGATTCTGAAACAAAAAGCTTTTCTCACTTGAAAACAAGCAAAAAGGATCGATCCCCCCATATAGGGGATCGATCACCTAAAGAACAGATCGATCAGGTGCATTACCTGATCGATCAGGTAAGGCTTTTCAAGCACGATTTTGGCTATTTTAAAGCTGACCCAATCGATCCTTTAAAGGAGGAGATCGATCCTCTGAAGCCCAGAAACTCCTAACAACTATGTTTTGTCTAAAATTTTTACAGGTTTGAAGCATTCAATGCAAGGCAACAGCTTTCAACTTTTTCCTACCTATAAATAAAGCATTTCACTATAGATCAAAAGTAACAAGAGCCAAGAGAACTTATTGCTATTCACCTACCAATTTGCTCAAGCATTCAAAGTTGTTTAAAAAGAAAAGTTCATAATTCATATAAGTTTTTCTATATTTTCTTGTCATACTATTGTGTACTTTAAATTAGCAAACACCCAACCTTTGAGAGGTTCTTAGAGTTTGCAAAACATTTCAAAAATTCTATATTGTCAGTTTGTAAGCTTAAGGGGGAGGATAATGCTTAAGAGTACGTAGTGTTGAGTTTGTAAAGCTTTGAGAAGCTTGGTTGTAATCTTCAACACATAGTGGATTAAATTCCTTGGTAAAAGAGGCTAAGGGAGAGGACATAGGTGCCTAAGGAAGGACCAAACCTCTATAAATCTTGGTGTCAAATTCTCTAACCCTATCTCTTGTTTACTTTCAATCATTGTGCTTATTTGCTTAGATAATTTGTTTAGCTAAACTTGTGCTTATTGAATATTGTTTTTAAAAATTTTATTAAAACCAATTCAACCCCCTCTTGGTTTATTCCAAGTCTTTGAGCTAATAACTGGTATCATAGCTAGTACTCTTTTTTGTAGGTTAAACAACCCAAGAGTGATCCTAAAAATGGATCAAAGAAATATGGTAATCAATGTGAAAGAATCATCCTCAAGCTACAACAACTATAGTGGCCAACAAAAAGTGTGTCTTATAGTAAATGAAACGGTTACAACATCTTTTGGAAGTGAAAGGCATTCAATTGTAAGACTCTCTCTTTTTGTTGGAGACAACTACTCTTATTGGAAGACTAGGATAAGGTTGTTCATTCAAGCTAATGATTATGAAGTTTGGAGAGTCATTGTAAATGGTCTTCAAATTCCAATGAAGATGGTGGATGGTAGGGAGGTGATCAAGCTAGAGAGTGAATGAGATGTCAATGATATGAAGATGGCTTAACTTAATACCAAAGCAATGCATGCACTTTTTTGTGCATTAGGGCCAAGTGAGTACAATAGAGTTTCTTTGTGTAAAAATACAAAAAAAAATTAGGATAAGTTAGCTATCATTCATGAAGGTACAAATCAAGTGAAAGAGATAAAAATTGGCATGCTTACTCATGATTATGAGTTATGCAAGTTGAAACCAGATAAAACCATTAGTGAGATGTTAAACCACTTCACCAACATCATTAATGGTTTAAATGCTCTTGAAAAAACTTACTCAAATGTGGAGATGGTGAAAACAATTCTCAATAGTCTACCAAAGAGTTGGAAAGCTAAAGTGACAACCATTGAAGAGTCTAAAGATCCTCACACACTCTCTTTGGATGAACTCATGGGTTCTTTCCTCACCTATGAAATGAAGATCAAGAGAGGGATAAGAACCAATCAAGAAAGGTGACATTGCTCTCAAATCTACCTCTCAAAAAGATGAAGAAAATTTAAAACAAGAGGAGGATGATAAAGATGAAGAGATGGCCATGTTTGCAAAGAGAGTCAAGAAGTTTATGAGGATGAACAAGTTCTCAAGTAGAAGAAGACCATAAAAAGAGATGACTAAAGGAGAGTCAAGTAAAAAAGAAAGGGATCAAATTATTTACTATGAATGCAACAAATCAAGTCATATTAAATTTGATTGTCCTTTGTAGAAGAAACAAAACATGACAAAGCTAAAGAAAAAAGTAATGGTAGGAATATGGAGTGATAGTGACTTCTCCGATGATGAATCAAATGAGGAGGAACTAACCAATCTATGTCTCATGGCTCTTGATGAGCCCAAGGTAACCTCTAATCCATGTGATTTAAATTCATACACATTTGATAAACTACAAGATGCCTATGATGAATTAGCCATAGAATTTGAAAACATGAGCATGAAATATAAAAAAATGGTCTCTAAGTTAAAACTAAAAAATGAATCCTTGACTAAAGCAAAAGAAGACTTAGAAAAGAAAGTTGAGCTTTTAAAGTCGAATGTCAATGACTTGACTAAGAAAAATGAAATTTTGCATAATTCATTTTCTAGATTTTATATGGGACACCAAAAGCTCAATGACATGTTTGAAACACAAAAAGCATTCTTTGATAAAGATGGACTAGGCTATAATCATGGCAACAAAAAGACTTATTTGAAAATTTTCCTTGTTAAGCCAAATGATTCATCTAGCATATATGCACATTGTCATAAATTGGGTCATTCTATACAATATTGTTCTTTAAAGAAAGTCACTTATAGAGGTAAGCTCATTAAGAGAGTGTGGATTCCAAAAGGAGTTAACACATCTCAAGATGAGATTACTAAAATGAAGTGGATTCCAAAAGGCATAAAAATTGTTAGTACTAACACTCAAGGACCTAAGAAAATTTGGGTACCCAAAACAAAAATTTAATTATGTTTTTGTAGGTGGAAGAGCATTGTTACAAAGCCAATTCAAGCAAGAACAATCCATGGTACCTTAATAGTGGGTGCTTAAAACACATGATCGGAGACAACTTTCTTTAAGGACTTGAAAGCTAAAAGTGGAGGAGATGTTACATTTGGTGACAACTTTAAAGGCTAAATTGAAAGGATTGGCTCCATTGGTAACAATTCCTTTACTACTATTGAAAATGTTTTACTTGTAAAAGGTCTCAAGCATAACTTACTTAATAGTAGTCAATTATGTGATAAAGGACTTAGAGTTGTGTTTGAGTCTATGTGCTGCCAAGTGATTAATATCAAAACTAACAAACTTAATTTTGTTGGATATCATCAAGGAAATATTTATGTAGTGCATCTAGATGACCTATCCTCTTAAAATGTTTATTTTATGGCTCAAAAAGAAAATGAGAGTTGGATTTCGCATAGAAGGCTTGGACATGCAAGTGTGCATGTAATTTCAAAAATTTCTCAAAATGATTTGGCTGTTAGTTTGCCAAAGTTGAAATATGAAATTGACAAGGTTTGTGATGCATGTACTTAAGGAAAACATAGAAGAATTTTTTTCAAACCTAAGAATTGCATTTCAATTACTAGACCTCTTCAACTACTTCATATTGATCTTTTTGGCCCTACTAGAACAATGAGTCTTGGTGGAAAACAATATGGGTTTGTTATTGTTGATGATTTTACTAGATTCACATGGGTTCTCTTTTTGCATTCAAAGAATGAGGCTTTGGAAAAATTCATCACTTTTAGCAAACAAATACAAAATGAAAAAGGTTATTCAATTACTAGTATTAGAAGTGATCGTGAAAAGGAATTTAAAAATCTTGGCTTTAATGTATTTTGTAGTGAAAATGGTATTAGCCACAATTTTTCTACTCCTAGAACTCCTCAACAAAATAGGGTAATAGAAAGGAGAAATAAAACTTTAGAAGAAATGGCTAGAACCATGCTTTGTGAAAATAGTTTACCTAGATATTTTTGGGTGGAAGCCATAAATACTTCTTGTTATATTATAAATAGAGCTATGATTAGGCCAATTTTGAAGAAAACTCCCTATGAGCTTTTTAAAGGAACAAGGCCTAACATAAGTTATTTTCATCCTTTTGGTTGCAAATGTTTTATTTTGAACAATGGAAAAGATAATCTTGGTAAATTTGATGCAAAAAGTGATGAAAGGATTTTTCTAGGATATTCTTTGAATTCAAAAGCTTATAGAGTTTTTAATAAACAAACATTAGTGGTTGAAGAATCTATACATGTTATTTTTGATGAGTCTAACCCACCTCTAATAAGGTGCCTCTTGATGATGATGTTGTAGGTATACTTCAAGAATGGATCAATGATGCACCTTACGACATTAAGGAGAACAATCAAAAGAAAGATGATGAGTTTTTAGAAGAGCCACAATACATAGAGAGAGGGTCAAATCATCCTAAAGAAAAAGAGGTATATCAAAGATAATGAAATTATTGGTGACCCAACTCAAGAGGTAAGAACTAGATCTTCTTATAATGTATGTAATTATGTTACTTTCCTATCTCATATTGAACCCAAAAATATAGATGAAGCCTTAGGAGATGATCATTGGATATTGGCCATGCAAGAGGAATTGAGCCAATTTGAAAGAAGCCAAGTATGGAATCTTGTACCTAGGCCTAGTGATCATCCTACTATAGGCACAAAATGGGTTTTTAGAAATAAAATGGATGAGCATGGGAATGCTATTAGAAACAAAGCTAGATTGGTAGCTTAAGGGTATAGTCAAGAAAAAAAAATTGGTTATGATGAAACCTATGCCTCGGTTGCAAGGTTAGAGGCCATAAGAATGTTGCTTGCATTTGCATGTTTTAAAAATTTTAAGCTTTTTCAAATGGATGTCAAGAGTGCATTTCTTAATGGTTTTATAAATGAAGAAGAGTATGTAAAGCGACCTCTTGGTTTTGAAAACCCAAAATTTCCAAATCATGCTTATAAATTGACAAAAGCATTATACGGTTTAAAACAAGCTCATAGAGCTTGGTATGAAAGATTATCAAATTTTTTGATAGAAAATAGTTTTAATAGAAGAAAGATTGATACTACACTTTTTATTAAAACAAAAGGTAAGGACATTCTCATAGTGCAAATTTATGTTGATGATATCATATTCGATGCTACTAATGAAGTTTTTGTCAAGAATTTGCTAAGATTATGCAAGGTGAATTTGAAATAAGCATGATAGGAGATCACATTCTTCTTAGGACTACAAATAAAGCAAGTAAAAGATAGCACCTTCATCAATCAAGCCAAATACATAAAAGATTTGCTCATAAGGTTTGGATTGAGAGAATTAAAGCCTTGCTTAACACCTATGAGCACTTCAACAAAACTTAACAAGGATGAAGGAGGTAAATATGTTGACTCTAAATTATATAGCTCTATGATTGGTTCATTATTATATCTTACTGCAAGTAGACTCGATATTATGTTTAGTGTATGTTTATGTGCTAGATTTCAATCTTCATATAGAGAATCACATTTATCTGCTGTCAAAAGAATTTTTAGGTACCTTAAGGACACCCCTAATTTAGGATTATGGTATCCAAAAAATTTATCTTTTGCTTTACATGCCTATTCCGATGTAGATTTTGGTGGGTGTAAAATTGATAGAAAAAGCACTTTCGATACTTGTCAATTATTTGGAAATATGCTCATATCATGGTTTTCTAAGAAACAAAATAATGTTGCTCAATCTATAACCAAAGCCAAATATGTGGCGGCTGAAAGTTGTTATGCTCAAGTTTTATGGATTAAGCAACAATTAGAGGATTTTGGAATAACCATGGATGATATTCTTATCAAATGTGACAACATTAGTGCCATCAATCTCACTAAAAATCTAATTCAACACTCTAGAACTAAATATATTGAAATTAGGCATCATTTTATTAGAGATCATGCTCAAAAGGGTGATATTGTGCTTGAATATGTTGATACCTTGCATCAACTAGCTGATATCTTCACAAAACCTCTGGATAAGGATAGATTTTATGCAATTAGAAGTGAACTTTGTATGATGAATGTTCTTTGAAGTGAATCTCTTGATGTTATGATGAATGGTGAACTCTTGATTGATCAAATATATGATTTTCTAAATTTTTTTAACTTGTATATGATTGTATGATGCATGCTTGAATGCTCATATTACATGATTTTTAAATCCTTTTATTAAAAAAAGTGCTACAACAAGAACCAATCGATCCCCTTTTTGACAGAATCGATCGAATGTGTAACTAGTAGCTAAATTAGGCTAAAAACGTGCAAAACCAATCGATCCCCCTCAAAACCAATCGATCGATTCCATACAAGAACCATAATACATGTCGTATTGGCATGATACATGTCGTATTGGCATTATTCGATCAATCGGTTCATGTTTCTTTGGCATTATACATGTCGTATTGGCATGATAAAATCAGGTCTTCTTCTAGTTTGGCTAATCATTTCAGCTTTCTTCTCCTATTCATCTTCTTCGCAAACTCATCCTCTCTAAACCCTAAACACTCGCTCATTTTTCACCAAAAATTGATCCCTCTTAGCTACATCTTTTGCAAATTCGTTTACTTCAACTTGATTTCTTGCCAAAATTCCTCCTTGAAACCAATTAAATCACATAAAAATTGATACCCATCTTTTCTCATTCTAGAAAGTTGATCTACAATACTCATTCATCCTTCTTCATCTTCCACACATAACTTGCTCTTCATCATCTACTATCACCAATTCACTCATCAATTTCACTTCAACATGGCCCTAAAAACCAAAGTCAATGCTGAAATGAGGAATCCTCTAAGAGAGGGTTCAAGCTCATCAATGAAGTCTTCCTTCAATCAAAATTTCAACAATCCAGATGTCAAGGAATGGTATAAGATGCATTTTGCACATTGGGAAATGAAGCATGGAAGGGTAATCTTTCCTCTAATCAATAGAATTCCCTTACTTGCATGCTTTAGAAAATTTTGGATGGCTACATTATTTATGCATGGATGGTTTATTATTTGAGAATCTAGTTTGAGTTTTTTATAGCAATGCTAGCTATGTTCAAATTGAAGGATCAAATAGGTATTACTTTGATAGATTTAGAACATATGTGATGGGAAAGAAAATATTAGTTACCAAACAAGTGCTAGCTGAAGCTTTTATATTTAATGATGAAGGGGAAACAAATATTAGATGTGACATGGTGCAACATGCTTAAGACATCTTTAGAAATCGTAATCTACAAATTGCTTCCACTCAAGCTTCTAGGTTATCTATGCATGATAGGTTGCTACACCTCATTGTTACTCATATGTTAGCACTTTTTAGGACACAATACTCCACCATTAGTAAGCAAGACTATTAGTGGATGTATAAGATCAAGCATGAACAGAAACCAAATTTGGTGCACTTCATTTTTAATGATATGATGAGGATAGTTTAGAATAAAGATTATACCTTGGTATATGGGTATGCCATAAGTAATCTTTTGAGGCATTTGGATGTGAATACTACAGGAGACGAAGAGATGGTATTCAATGACCAATTTAGTGTTCTTGGGGCTTCTACATTGCATAACATGGGGTATGTTCAAAGTATAATTAGACTATGGGTTAAAAAGGGTGATATTAGGGTTGCACAAGAAGAGGGGGAAGAGCAAGAACCTTTAGATATGTTTAAACGTCAAGAAAAACCCTCTACCCCACCATTCAATATTTAAGGAGCCTTAGAGATGTGCTTCAAATAAACAACTTGCATTCGGTGGTTGGACAAATGAACACTTAATTGGAAATATGGAGGAAACTCAAAATGAGCTAGTAGCACAATTTGCCATCTTAGAGCTGACATTGAGCAAATGAGGTCTACACATCAGTACATGGGGCAACCTTTCCCTCACTCTCCTCATCTTCATCAATCTCCTCATTCTCCACCTCCACCTCCACCTCCACCTCAATGAGTTTTACTAGTGCCGTTCCTTATGTTTTCCCACATCTTCGTATGTTGTAAATCTATCTTTGCATTATGGTTTGTAAACTTTAGTACTTAATTTTATATTAATGAAATTTATCTTTCATTCCCATATGGCTTATGGCATTGTGGCATGTGACATTGATGTGTTGTTTGATGATTGATACGAACTTAAGTGGCCTTGAATTGATTTTTCTCTCATTTGGCTTTACTTCATCTTTTTTGCTATGACAAAAAGGGGAAGAAATAATGGTATGAAAAATTGCTTTGATGATCTTAATGATATTGATGGTTTTGGTGATATTGTTTTTGCTTAGTTACCTTAAAACTTATGCTTAAATTCAGGGGAAGCTATATTGTTATTCAGAAGGAGTTTTTTTTTCATAAATTCAGGGGGAGCTTGTTTTTCAAAAGGAAAAATGTTTTTAAGCAAAATTTTCACTTAGTTTTGTCATATAAAAAAGAGGGAGATTGTTGGCCTTGAATTGATTAAGAGTTTTGATTTGACAAAACAAAAATTTGCCTAACTTGAATCGATCTTTTCTAAGCTTAAATTGAACATTTCCCCACTCTTTTATCTTGCCTAAATCCATTTAAGAACCAAAACAAGTCAAATTTTCGGAACAAAACTTGATTAGTGCATATTTTAATAGAAGGGATCAATCTCCTAAGGGAAGGGATCGATCTTTTCCTTACTAGATCGATCCCCTAGCAAAAGGGATCGATCCCGTTTTCTTCTAGAATCAAAATTCATCAAGTTTTTGCAAAAACCAATCGATCCCTTCCCTGTAGGGATCGATTGGTTGGGGTTTCAAGCTGATCAGATCGATCCCTTCATTTAAGGAATCGATCACTTTTTCATACAAAATGATCTCCTCGATCAATTTTTTAGAAAAAGAATTGATCCTCCTACATAAGGGATCGATCACCTAGGCAAGGGATCAATCCCTCCACTAAAAGGATCGATCGGTTCTAAAACAAAAAGCTTTTCTTGCTCGAAAACAAGCAAAAGGGATCAATACCCCAACATAAGGGATCAATCACCTAAAGAACAGATTGATCAGGTGCATCACCTGATCAATCTGGTAAGGCATTTCAAGCATGATTTTGGCTCTTTTAAAGTTGACCCAATTGATTCCCTAAAGGAAGGGATCGATCCCCTGAAGCCCAAAAACTCCCAACGACTATTTTTTGTCTAAAATTTTTACAGGTTTGACGTATTAAATGCAAGGTAACAGCTCTCAACTTCTTCCTACCTATAAATAAAGCATTCCACTACAAATCAAGAGTAACAAGAGCCAAAAGAACTTATTGCTATTCACCTACCAATTTACTCAAGCATTCAAAGCTATTCAAAGAGAAAGTACATAATTCATTTAAGTTTTTCTCTATTTTCTTGTCTATACTATTGTGTACTTCAAATTAGCAAATACCCAACCTTTGAGAGGTTTTTAGAGTTTACAAAACATTTCAAAAATTTTGTATTGTGAGTTTGTAAGCTTAAGAGGGAAGATAACCCTTAAGAGTATGTAGTGTTGAGTTTGTAAAGCTTTGAGAAGCTTGGTTGTAATCTTCAACACATAGTCGATTAAATTCTTTGGCAAAAGAGGCTAAAGGAGACGGCGTAGGTACCTAAAAAAAGCCTGAACCTCTATAAATCTTAGTGTCAAATTCTCTAACCCTATCTCTTATTTACTTTCAATTATTGTGCTTATTTGCTTAGATAATTTGTTTAGCTAAACTTATGCTTCTTGAATACTGTTTTTGAAAATTTTATTAAAACCAATTCACCCTCCTTCTTGGTTTATTCCAAGTCTTTGAGCTAACAAAACTTGTTCGGTAAACAAATTTATTTTTTAAATCTTTTACTTATTAATTGTCTTAATATTAATAAATTTATATTATTTTATTCGAAATAAGGTTGTATGAATAGAGAAAGTCATTTTATGACAAAACAAAAGGTTATAGTGAATTCAAATAGATAATTATTCAAATAGTCATAGTTATTTAAATTGGTTCAGTAAATAGGTTTGTTTTTTAAATCTTTTAATTATTAATTTTTGGAATATTAATAACTTAGTGTTATTTTATTTCGAATAAGCTTATATGAATTGAAATAATTTTTTATGACAAAAGAAAAGTCATAATAATTTGAAATGTATAATTATTCAAATAGTCATGACTATTTGATCTAGTTTGGTAAACATATTTATTTTTAAAAATTTTTACTTATTAATTATCAAAATATAAATAAATTAGTATTATTTTAATCTTAATAAACTAGTATGAATAGAAACTATTATTTTATAACAAAACAAAAAGTCATAATAATTTAAAATAAATAATTACTCAAATAGTCATAACTATTTGAACTTGTCAGATAAAAAGATTTTATTTTCTAGATCTATTATTAATTTTCAAAATGTTAATAAAGTATTATTAATTTATTCCAAACAAACTTATATGGATAAAAACATTTGTTTTATAACAAAATAAAAGGTCATAATGATTTGAAATAGATGATTGTTCAAATAATCATAATTATTAAACTAGTTAGGTAAGCTAAATTATTTTTTAAATCTCTTATTAATTTTCAAAATATTAATAAATTCATTTTATTTTCTTCCAAATAAGCTAGTATGAATTGAAAAAATTATTTTATGATAAAACAAAAAGGTTATAATGATTTGAAATAGATAATTATTCATATAGTTTTAATTATTTGAACTGGTTTGGCAAACAAATTTATTTTTTAATCTCTTAGTTATTAATTTTTAGAGTATTATTATATTAGTGTTATTTCATTTCAAAAAAGTTTGTATAAATATGAATAATTGTTTTACGATAGAACAAAAGGTTTATTTTTTAAATAATTTATTCAAACTATACTTTTGCTCGAATAGTTATAACTATTTGAACGGGTTCAGTAAATAGATTTATTTTTTAAATTTCTTATTATCTTTTGAAAGATTAATAAATTAATATTATTTTATTCTGAAGAAGCTTGTATGATAAAAAAATTTGTTATATGACCAAACAAAAGGTAATATTGATTTCAAATCGATAATTGTTGAAATGGCCATAATTATTTGAACTAATTCAATAAATAGAATCATTTTTCAAATCACTTATTAATTTTTGGAATATTAATAAGTTACCATTATTTTATTTTGAATAAGCTTGTATGAACTGAAACAATTATTTTATGACTAAACAAAAGGTCATAATGATTTTAAATAGATAATTGTTCAAATAGTCGTAACTAATTTGTTCGATAAACAAATTAATTTTTTTAAACTCTTGCTTATTAAATTTTGAAATATTAAGAAATTAGTATTATTTTATTTTGGTTAAGCTTTCGTGAACTAAAACAATTGATTTATGTCAAAATAAAAGGTCATAATGATTTTAAATAAATAATTGTTCAAATAGTTATAACTATTTGAACTTGTTTGGTAAATAGATTTATTTGTTGAAATCTTTTACTTATTAATTTTTCGAATGTTAATAAATTTGGACATAATTATATAAAAAACAAATTGAAGGTTATAACAATTTGAAATAGATAATTGTTGAAATGGTCATAATTATTTTAAACGATTTGGTAAACAAATTTATTTTTAAAATTTCTTACTTATTGATTTAGGAAATATTAATAAATTAATATTATTTTATTCTGTCTAAGTATGTATGAACTAAAACAATTGTTTTATGACAAATCAAAAGGTTATAATGATTTAAAATAGACAATGATTTAAATAGTAATAACTATTTATACTTGTTCGATAAATAGATTTACTTTTTTAAATCTTTTTTTATTAATTTTTTGAATGTTAATAAATTAGTATTAATTTATTCTAAATAAGCTTGTATGAATTAAAACAATTGTTTTGTAACTAAATAAAAGGTTAGAACGATTTGGAATAGATAATTATTTTAATAGTCTTAACCAATTGAACTGATTTGGTAGACAAATTTATTTTTTAAATCTCTTATTTATTAATTGTTGAAATACTATTAAATTATTATTATTTTAATTCAAATAAGCTTGTACGAACAAAATAATTGTTTTACGACAAAAGAAATAGCCATAATGATTTGAAATAGATAATCATTCATCTAGTCTTAATTATTTGAACTGGTTCAACAATTAAATTAATTTTGTAATTACTTGGTTATTAAGTTTCAAAATATTATTAAAATAGTATAAACAGAACCAATTGTTTGATGACAAAATAAAATGTTATAACAATTTGAAATAAGTAATTATTCAAATAGTCAAAACTATTTGAAATGGTTTGGTAAGCAGATTTACTTTTTAAATCTCTTATTGATTAATTTAATAAATATTAATAAATTAATATTCTTTTATTTTGAACAAACTTATATTAACAAAAAACAATTGTTTTATGATAAAACAAAATGTAATAATGATTTAAAATAGAAAATTATTCAAATAATTATAATTATATGAACTAGTTCGATAAATATATTTATTTTCTAAATCTCTTACTTATAAATTTTTGAAATATTAATAAATTAGTTTCATTCTATTTCGAAGAAGCTTGTATGAGCTGAAATAATTATTCTATTACAAAACAAATGGTCACAATAATTTGAAATAAATAATTGTTCATATAGACTTAACTGTTTAAATTGGTTCAGCAAATGGATTTATTTTTTAAATCTCTTAGTTATTCATTTTCAGAATATTACTAAATTAGTATTATTTATTCCAAATAAGCTTGTAAGAGCAGAAACAATTGTTTTATAATAGAACAAAAGGTTATAACAATTTGAAATAAATAATTGTTCAAATAGTCATAACTATTTGAATTAGTTTAATAAACTGATTTATTTCTTAAATCTCTTATTAATTCTTGAAATATTAATAAATTAGTATTTTTTTTATTTTGAATAAATTTTTTTATTGGAAAACAATTGTTTTATGATAAAACAAAAGGTAATAACCATTTGAAATAGATATTGTTTAAATGGCCATAATTATTTGAACTGATTCGTTAAATTGATTTATTTTATTAAATCTATTACTTATTAATTTTTGAAATATTACTAAAGTAGTATTATTTTATTTTGGATAAGCTTTTATGAACTAAAACAATTGTTTTATAACAAAACAAATTGTTATAATAATTTTAAATAGATAATTGTTCAAATAGTTATAACTTTTTGAACTTATTCAGTAAATAGATTTATTTTTTCAAATCTCATGCCTATTAATTTTTTAAATGTTAATAAATTAGTATTACTTTTTTCTAAATAAGTTTTTATGAACTGAAAAAATTATTATATGACTAAAGAAAAAGTGAAAAAATTTTGAAGTTGATAATTATTCTAGTAGTCTTAACTATTTGAACTGGTTTGGCAAATACAATGATTTTTTGAATCTCTTATTACTTTTTGGAATATTATTAAATTAGTATTATTTTTACATGAATAAGCTTGTATGATTAGAAACAATTATTTTATGAGAAAACAAAGATCAAAACAATTTGAGATTGATATTTATTCAAATAGTCATAACTATTTGAATTGGTTTAGAAAACAGTTTTAGTTTTTAAAAATCTTGTTCATTAATTTTTGAAATATTAATAAAGTAGTATTATTGTTTTCGGATAAGTTTTTATGAAATAAAACAATTATTTTATGACAAAACAAAAGGTCATAACGACTTAAAATCATTAATTTTTCAAATAATCAAATCTATTTTAATTTATTCGATAAACAGACTTCCTTTTTTTAAATCTCATGCTCATTAATTTTTCAAATGTTAATAAATTAGTATTAATTTATTTTGAATAGCTCGTGTGAATTGAAATAAATATTTTATGCCTAAACAAAAGGTTATAACGATCTGAAATAAATAATTATTCTAATAGTCTTAACTATTTGAACTGATTTGACAAACACATTATATTTTTAAATCTCTTACTAATTTTTGGAATTTTGTTAAATTAGTATTATTTTAATATGAATAAGTTTGTATGAAAAGAAACAATTTTTTTATGACAAAATAGAGATCATAACAATTTGGTATAAATAATTATTAAAATAGTCGTAACTATTTGTACTGTTCTAGTAAACAGATTTAGTTTTTAAATCTCTTATTAACTTTCAAAATATTAATAGATCAATATTATTTTATTCTAAATAATTTTGCATGAACGAAAACAATTATTTTATGACAAAATAAAAAGGTCATAACGATTTGAAATAGATAATTGTTTAAATGAACATGGCTATTTGAACTTATTTGGTAAATAGATTTATTTTTTAAATCTCCTACCTACTCATTTCTAGAGTATTAATCAATTAGTATTATTTTATTTCGAATAAACCTGTATGAACAGAAACAATTGTTTTAGGACAAAACAAAAGATCTTAATTATTTGAAATAAATAATTATTCAAACAATCATAACGATTTGAACTAGCTTGGTAAATAGATTTACTTTTAAAATTTTTTACTTATTAATTTTTGAAATATTAATAAATTAGTATTATTTTATTTTGAATATAGTTGTATGAACAGAAACGATTGGTTTGTGACAAAACAAAGGCTCATAACTATTTGAAATAAATAATTGTTTAAAGAGTTATAAATATTTGAACGTGCTCAAAAACCAAATTTATTTTTTAAATTTTTACTTATTAATTTTTGGAATATTAATAAATTTATATTATTTATTCAAAATAAGCTTGTTTGAATAGAAACAATTGTTTTACGATAAAACAAAATGTCATAATGATTTAAAATAGATAATAGTTCAAATGGATATGACTATTTAAACTAATTCGATAAACATATATTTTTTTTAAATCTCCAACCTATTAATTTTTAGAATATTAATTGATTAGTATTATTTTATTTTGGGTAAACTTGTATGAATAGAAGCATATGTTTTATGACAAAACTTAACTATTTGAACTGGTTCGACAAACACATTTATTTTTTAAATCACTTACGTACTAATTTTTGGAATATTATTAAATTAGTATTATTTTAATATGAATAAGCTTGTATGAAAAGAAACAATTTTTTTGTAACAAAATAAAGATCATAACAATTTGATATAGATAATTATTCAAATAGTCATAACTATTTGAAGTATTTCAATAAACAAATTTGGTTTTTAAATCTCTTATTAATTTTTAAAATATTAATAGACCAGCATTATTTTATTTTGAATAATTTTGCATGAACAAAAACAATTATTTTATGAGAAAATAAAAGGTCATAACGATTTGAAATAGATAATTATTCAAATGGAAATGACTATTTGAACTTGTTCGGTAAACAAATTTATTTTTTAAATATCCTACCTACTAATTTTTAGAATATTAATCAATTAGTATTATTTCATTCCAAATAAACTTGTATGAATGAAAAAAATTGTTTTAGAACAAAACAAAAGATCATAACTATTTGAAATAAATAATTGTTCAAACAGTCATAACGATTTGAACTAGCTCAATAAACAGAATTATTTTTAAAATTTTTTATGTATTAATTTTTGAAATATTAATAAATTAGTATTATTTTATTTTGAATACGTTTGTATAAAAAAACAAATGGTTTATGACAAAACAAAAGGGTTATAACTATTTAAAATAGATAATTATTTAAAGAGTCATAACTATTTGAACGTGTTTAGAAAACATATTTATTTCTTAAATTTTTACTTATTAGTTTTTGGAATATTAATAAATTTATATTATTTTATTTGGAATAAGCTTGTTTGAATAGAAATAATTGTTTTATGACAAAATAAAATGTCACAACAATTTGAAATAGATAATAGTTTAAATGGACATGACTATTTAAACTTGTTCGGTAAATAGATTTTTTTTTAATATCCAACTTATTAATTTTTAGAATATTAATTGATTAGTATTATTCTATTTTGAATAAATTTGTATGAATAGAAACATATGTTTTATGACAAAAAAAAGATCATAACAATTTGAAATAAATAATTATTAAAATAGTTATAACTATTTGAACTTGCTTGATAAACAAATTTATTTTTTCAATCTTTTACTTATAAATTTTTATAATTTTAATAAATTAGTATTATTTTATTTCTAATAAGTTTTTATGCAGAAAAACAATTGCTTTATGATAAAACAAAAGGTAATAACAATTTGAAATAGATAATTGTTTAAATAATCATAACTATTTGAACATGTTCAGAAAATATATTTATTTTTGAAATTTGTACTTATTAATTTTTTGAATATTAGTAAATTTAAATTATTTTCTTCAAAATAAGCTTGCATGAATAGAATCAATTGTTTTATGACAAGACATAAAGTCATAATTTTTTATGATAGATAATTGTTCAGATAATCATAATTATTTGAACTTATTAGGCAAGCAGATTTTTTTAATTCTCTTACTCATTTATTTTCAGAATATTAATAAATTAGTATTTCTTTACTTCTAATGAGCTTATATGAACTAAAACAATTCTTTTACTACAAACAAAAAGGTCATAATAATTTGAAATAGATAATTATTCAAATAGTCATGACTATTTGAAGTTGTTTGGTAAAACATATTTATTTTTTAAATCTTTTACTTATTAAAATATTAATAAATTAATATTATTTTAATATGAATAAACTTGTATGAATAGATACAATTGTTTTATGAAAAAACAAAAAGTCATAACAGGTTGAAGTAAATAATTGCTCAAATAGTCATAACGATTTAAAGTTATTCGATAAACAGATTTATTTTTTAAATCTTTTACTTGTTAATTGTCTTAATATTAATAAATTTGTATTATTTTATTCGAAATAAGCTTGTATGAACTGAAAAAATTATTTTATGACAAAACAAAAGGTTATAGTAATTTTAAATAGATAATTGTTTAAATAGTCATAATTATTTAAATTTGTTCAATAAAAAGATTCTTTTTTTTTAAATCTCTTTATTATTAATTTTTAGATTATTAAAAAATTAGTATTGTTTTATTTCAAATAAGCTTATATGAGCTAAAACAATTCTTTTATGACAAAACAAAATGTCATAACAATTTGAAATAAATAATTATTCAAATAGTCATGATTATTTGATCTAGTTCGGTAAACATATTTCTTTTTAAAATTTTTTACTTATTAATTGTTGATATATTAATAAATTAATATTAGTTTAATCCAAATAAGCTTGTATGAATAGATTATTTTATTTTAAATAAGCTTATATGAATTGAAACAATTTTTTTATGATAAAATAAAATGTCATAACGATTTGAAATAGATAATTGATCAAATAGTCTTGATTATTTGATCTAGTTTGATAAACATATTTATTTTTTCAATTTTTTACTTACTAATTGTCGGTACTAATAAATTAGTATTAGTTTAATCCAAATAAGTTTGTATGAAAAGAAATAATTATTTTACAATAGAAAAAAAGGACATAACAATTTGAAATAAATAATTGCTAAAATAGTAATAACTATTTGAACTAGTTTGATAAAGAGATTTATTTTTTAAGTCACTTATTAATTTTTGAAATATTAATAGATTTGTATTACTTTATTCCCAAACAAACTTATATAAACAAAAACATTTGTTTTATGACAAAACAAAAGCTCATAATGATTTGAAATGGATAATTGTTCAAATAGTCATAACTATTTGAACTGGTTAGGTAAACAAAATTATTTTTTAAATCTCTTATTAGTTTTTGAAATATTAATAAATTCATTTGACTTTATTCCAAATAAGCTAGTATGAATTCAAAAAAACTTATTTTATGACAAAACAAAAGGTCATAACAATTTAAAATAGATAATTGTTCATATAATCTAAAATATTTGAACTGGTTCAGCAAACAAATTTATTTTTTAATTCTCTTAGTTTTTAATTTTCAAAATATTATTAGATTAATATTATTTTATTCCAAATAAGCTTGTATGAACAAAAATAAATATTTTATGACAGAAGAAAAGGTTATAAAAATTTGAAGTTTACAATTGTTCAAATAGTCATAACTATTTGAACTAGTTTGGTAAACAAATTTATTTTTTAAATCTCTTATTAATTTTTGAAGAATTAAGAAATTAGTATTATTTTATTTTGAATAAGCTTGAATGTTCAAAAACAATTGTTATATGGCTAAACAAAAGGTAATAACAATTTGAAATAGATAATTATTGACTTGGCCATAATTATTTAAACTAACTCGGTAAACAAATTCACTTTTTAAATCACTTACTTATTAATTTTTAAAATATTAATAAATTAGTATTATTTTATTTCGAATAAGCTTGTATGAACTTAAATAATTATTTTATGACAAAACAAAAGGTCTTAACAATTTGAAATAGAAAATTGTTTACATAGTCTTAACCATTTGAACTGTTTCAACAAATAGATTTATTTTTTAAATCCCTTAATTATTAATTTTCAAAATATTATTAAATTATTATTATTTTATTATGAATAAACTTATATGAACTAAAACAATTATTTTATAACTAAAGAAAAGTTTATAGCAATTTGAAATAGATAATTACTCAAACTAGAACTAGTTCAGTAAATAGATTTATTTTTTAAACTCCTACTTATTAATTTATGAAATATTAATAAATTGATATTATTTTATTTCAAATAGGCTTGTATGGTGAAAAACCATTGTTTTATGACAAAAGAAAAGTTCATAACAATTTGAAATAGATAATTGTTCAAATGGCCATAATTATTTGAACTGATTCGATAAAGTAACTTATTTTTTAAATCTCAACTTATCAATTTTTGAAATATTATTAAAGTAATGTTATTTTATTTTAGATAAGCTTTTATGAACTAAAACAATTATTTTATGATAAAAAAGGTCTTATTTATTGTAAATAGATAATTGTTCAAATAGCCATAGCTATTTGAACTTGTTCAGTAAATAGATTTATTTTTTTAATTCTTGTTTATTAATTTTTTGAATGTTAATAAATTAGTATTATTTTGTTTCGAATAAACATGTACGAACAGAATGATATGAAATAGATAATTGTTCTAATAGTCTTAACTATTTGAACTGGTTCAACAAACACATTCTTTTAAATCTCTTACTTATTAATTTTTAGAATATTATTAATTTAGCAATATTTTAGTCCAAATAAGCTTGTATGAATAGAAACAATTGTTATATGATAAAACAAAGATCATAATGATTTGAGATAGATAATTGTTTAAATAGTAATAACTATTTAAACTAGTTTGATAAAAAAATTTAGTTTTTAAATCTCTTATTAATTTTTGAAATATATTAATAAATTAGTATTATTTATTCTTAATAACTTTGTGTGAATGGAAACAATTGTTTTACGATAAAAAAAAATGTCATAACAATTTGAAATAGATAATAGTTTAAATGTCATAACGATTTGAACTTATTCAATAAATAGATTTATTTTTTAAATCCTTTACTTATTAATTGTCTTAATAATAATAAATTTATATTATTTAATTTGAAATAAGTTTGTATTAACAAAAAATTATTTTATGACAAAACAAAAGGTTTTAGCGATTTCAAATAGATAATTATTTAAATAGTCATAATTATTTAAACTTGTTCCACAAACTGATTCATTTTTTAAATCTCTTAACTATTAATTTTTGGAATCTTAATAATTTGGCATTATTTTATGTCGAATAAACTTATATAAACTGAAATAATTCTTTTATGACAAAATAAAAGGTCATAACGATTTGAAATAGATAATTATTCAAATAATCATAAATATTTGATCAAGTTCGATAAACATAAGTATTTTTAAAATTTTTTATTTATTAATTGTCAAAATAATACTAAATTAGTATTATTTTAATATGAATAAGCTTATATGAATAGAAATAATTGTTTTATAATAGAACAAAAAATCATAATGATTTGATATAAATAATTTGTCAAATAATCATAACTCTTTGAATTGGTTTGATAAATAGATTTATTTTTTAAATCTGTTATTAATTTTTGAAATATTAATAGATTAGTATTGCATTATTCCAAATAAACTTTTATGAACAAAAACATTTGTTTTATGACAAAACAAAAGGTTATAATGATTTGAACTTGTTAGGTAAACAAAACTATTTTTTAAATCGCTTACTTATTAATTTTTGAAATATTAATAAATTCATTTTATTTTATTCTGAATAAGCTAGTATGAATTGAAAAAATTGTTATATGACAAAACAAAAGGTCATAACATTTTGAAATAGATAATTGTTCATATAGTCTTAAATATTTGAATTGGTTCAGCAAACAAATTTAATTTTAATTCTTTTAGTTATTAATTTTTAGAATATTATTAGTTTGATATTATTTTATTCCATATAGGCTTGTATGAAGAGAAATAATTGTTTTATGATAGAATAAAAGGTTATAACAATTTGAAGCATACAGTTGTTTTATTATTCATATAGTCATAATTATTTGAACTAGTTTGGTAAATAGATTTATTTTTTAAATCTCTTATGTATTAATTTTTGAAAGATTAATAAATTAGTATTATTTTATTTCAGATAAGCTTGAATGATCAAAAACATTTGTTGTATGACTAAAAGAAGGTAATAATGATTTCAAATACATAATTGTTAAATAGCCATAATTATTTGAAATGATTCAGTAAACAGATTCACTTTTTAAGTCATTTACTTATTAATTTATGGAATATTAATAAATTTGTATTATTTTATTTCGAATAAACTTGCATGAACTGAACGATTCTTTTGTGACAAAACAAAAGGTCAGAATGATTTGAAAATGGATAATTGTTCATATAGTCTTACCTGTTTGAACTAATTCAGCAAACAAATTTATTTTTTAAATCTCTTAGCTATTAATTTTTGGAATATTATTATATTACTATTATTTTATTCATAATAAGCTTGTACGAAATGAAATAATTATTTTATAGCAGAACAAAAATTATAACAATTTGAAATAGGTAATTCTTGAAATGAGAACTAGTTCAGTAAACAGATTTATTTTTTAAATCTCTTACTTATTAATTTTTTAAATATTAATAAATTAGTATTTTTTTATTCTGAATAGGCTTGTGTGATGAAAAAAATTGTTTTATGACAAAACAAAAGTTCATAATGATTTGAAATAGATAATTATTGAAATGGCCATAATTATTTGAACTGATTTAGCAAATAGATTCACTTTTTAAATCACTTATTAATTTTTGAAATATTAAAAAATTATTATTATTTTATTTCAAATAAGCTTGTATGAACTGAAACAATTATATTATGACAAAACAAAAAGTCACAACAATTTTAAATATACAATTGTTTAACTAGTCGTAACTATTTGAATTTATTCAAAATATAGATTTATTTTTTTAAATCTCTTGCCTATTAATTTTTGAAATATTAATAAATTAGTATTATTTTATTTTGCATAAATTTTTATGAATCAAAAAAATTTTTTTTTTATGACAAAACAAAGGTCGTAATAATTTTAAATAAGTATTTGTTTAAATAGTCATTGGAATTTGAGTTTGTTTAAATACAAATTTATTTTTTTCAAATCTCTTGCTTATTGATTTTTTGAATGTTAATATATTAGGATTATTTTATTCCGAATAAGCTTGTATGGTATGAAACAAATATTTTATGCCTAAACAAATGGTTAGAACAATTTGAAATATATAACTATTCTAATAGTTTTAACTACTTGAACAGGTTTGGCAAAAACATTTATTTTTTAAATCTCTTACTTACTAATTTCAAAATATTATTACATTAGTATTATTTTTAACCAAAAAAGCTTCTAAGATAAAAAAAAAATGATTGATTTCTAACAAAACAAAGATCATAACAGTTTGAGATTGATAATTATTCAAACGGTCATAACTATTCTGGTTCGATAAACAAATTTATTTTTTAAATCTCTTACTTATTAATTGTAGAAATATTAATAAATTAATATTTTTTCAATTTGAATAAACTCGTATGAACAAAAACAATTATTTTATGACAAAATAAAAGGTCTTAATGATTAGATAATTATTCAAATAGTCAAAACTATTTGAACTTATTTAGTAAACAGATTTAGTTTTAAATTTTTTTATTTATTAATTGTTTTTATATTATTAAATTTGTATTACTTTATTTGAAATAAGCTTGTATGAATAGAAAAATCGATTTATGACAAAACAAAAGGTTATAATGATTTGAAATAGATAATTATTCAAATAGTCATAACTATTTGAACTTGTACAGTAAACAGATTCATTTTTTAAATCTCTTACACATTAATTTTCAAAATATTAATAAATTTACATTATTTTATTTTGAATAAGCTTATATGAACTGATACAATTGTTTTATGATGAAATAAAAGGTTATAACAATTTGAAATAGATAATTGTTCAAAGAGTTATAACTATTTGAATTTGTTCAGTAAACATATTTATTTTAAAAATATTTTACTTATTAATTGTCAAAATATTAATAAATTAATATTATTTCAATCCAAATAAGAACATATCAACAAAAACAATTGTTTTATAATGAAACAAAAAGTTACAACAATTTAAAATAAATAATAGTTTAAATAATCATAACTATTTAAACTTATTCAATAAAAAGAATTATTTTTAAAAATTTTTTACTTATTAATTTTTTAATATTAATAAATTTGTATTACTTTATTTGAAATAAGCTTGTATGAATAGAAAAAATTGTTTATTACAAAACAAAACGTTATAACAATTTCAAATAGATAATTTTTCAAATAGTCATAACTATTTGAACTTGTTCAATAAACAGATTTATTTTTTAAATCTATTACTTATTAACTTTTAGAATTTTAATAAATTAAAATTGTGTTGGTTCGAACAAGTTTGTACAAACAGAAATAATTGTTTTGTAATAAAACAAAAGGTTATAATGATTTGAAATAGATAATTGTTGAAACAATCATAACTATTTGCATTGGTCAAGCTAATAGATTCCTTTTTTAAATTTGTTACTTATTAACTTTTACAAGATTAATAAATTAGTATTATTTTATTTCGAATAAGACTATATGAATAGAAACAATTGTTTTATGATAAAACAAATGGTCATAACGATTTTAAATAAATAATTGTTCAAATACTTATAACTAATTGAACTAGTTTAGTAAATAGATTTATTTTTTAATTCTCTTAATTATTAATTTCCAAAATATTAATAAATTAATATTATTTTATTCCAGACAAACTTATTTGAACAAAAACAGTTGTTTTATGACAAAATAAAAGGTCATAATGAATTGAAATATATAATTGTTCAAATAGTCATAATTATTTTAACTGGTTCAGCAAACAAAATTATTTTTTAAATCTCTTATTGATTAATTTTTGAAATATTAATAAATTTGTTTTATTTTATTCCAAATATGTTAGTAATAATTGAAAAAATTATTTTACGACAAAACAAAATGTCAAAACGATTTGAAATAAAGAATTGTTCATATAACCTTAACTAGTTAAATTGGTTCGGTAATCAAATTTATTTTTTAAAATCTCTTAGTTATTAATTTTTAGAATATTATTACATTAGTATTATTTTATTCTGAATAAGCTTAATGAATAAAAATAATTATTTTTTGACAGAACAAAACATTAAAACAAATTGAAATATATAATTGTTCAAATAGTCATAACTATTTGAGCTGGTTCAGTAAACAGATTTATTTTTTAAATCTCCTTCTTATTAATTATTGAAAATGTTAATAAATTAGTATTATTTTTATTCCTAATAGGCTTGTATGATGAAAAACAATTGTTGTATGACAAAAGAAAATTTCATGATGACTAGAAATAGATAATTGTTCAAATGGCCATAATTATTTGAATTGATTCGATAAACTAATTTATGTTTTAAATCTCTAACTTATTAATTTTTTAAATATTAATAAAGTAATATTATTTTATTTTGGATAAGCTTTTATGAACTAAAATAATTGTTTTATGATAAAATAAAAGGTCATAAAGATTTTAAATAGATAATCGTTCAAATAGTCATAGTTATTTGAACATGTTTGGTAAATATATTTATTTTTTAAAATTTTTTTGCTTATTAATTTTTTGAATGTTAGTAAATTAGTATTACTTTATTTTGAATAAGCATGTATGAACTAAAACAATTATTTTATGACTAAACAAAAGGCCAGAATGATTTGAAATGGATAATTATTCTAATAGTCTTAACTATTTGAACTAGTTTAGCAAACACATTTATTTTTAAAATCCATACTTATTAATTTTTAGAATATTTTTAATTTAGCAATATTTTACTCCAAATAAGCTTGTATGAATAGAAACAAATGTTTTAGGACAAAACAAAGATCATAACAATTTAAGATAGATAATTATTCAAATAATCATAACTATTTGAACTGATTCAGTACAAAGGTTTAGTTTTTAAATGTCTTATTAATTTTCAAAATAGTAATAAATTAGTATTATTTTATTTTGAATAATTTTGTATGAATAGAAAAAATTGTTTTTTGACAAATCAAATTATGATAATGATTTAAAATAGATAATAGTTCAAATGGACATGACTATTTGAACTTGTTCGGTAAACAAATTAATTTTTTAAATCTTCAACTCATTAATTTTTGCAATATTAATAAATTAGTATTATTTATTCCAAATAAACTTTTATGAATAGAAACAATTGTTTTATGATAAAGCAAAAGATCATAACAACTTGAAATAAATAATTGTTCAAATTGGCATAACTATTTGAACTCGCTCAATAAATAGATTTATTTTTAAAATTTTTTACTTATTAATTTTGGAATATTAATAAATTAATATTATTTTATTCTGAATAAGCTTCTTTGAATAAAACAAATTGGTTTATGACAAAACAAATGGTCATAATGATTTGAAATAGATAATTGTTCAAATAGTCATAGCTATTTGAATGTGTTTAGAAAATAGATTTTATTTTTAAAATTTTTACTTATTAATTTTTGGAATATTAATAAATTTATATTATTTTATTCAAAATAAGCTTGCATCAATAGAACCAATTGTTTTATGACAAAATGAAAGGTCATAATGTTTTGAAATAGATAATTTTTTAGATACTCGTAACTACTTGAACTTGTTTGATGAACAAATTTATTTTTTTAATTCTCTTACTCTTTAATTTTTGAAATATTAAAAAATTAGCATTATTTTATTTCAAATAAGCTTATATGAACTGCAACAATTGTTTTATTACAAAATAAAAGGTCACAATGATTTGAAAAAGATAATTAAGTCATGATTATTTGAACTTGTTCGATAAATATTTATTTTTTTAAATCTTTTACTTCTTAATTATCCAAATATTAATAAATTAAATTTATTTTAATCCAAATAAGAATATATGAATAGAAACAATTGTTTTATGACAAAACAAAAAGTCATAACAATTTGAAAAAAATAATTGTTCAAAAAGTCATAACAATTTGAACTTGTTCGGTAAACAATTTTTTTTTAAAAATCTTTTACTTATTAATTGTCTTAATATTAATAAATTTTTGTTATTTTATTCGAACTAAGCTTGTACATACAGAAAAATTATTTTATGTCAAAACCAAAGGTTATGATTTCAATTAGATAATTGTTCAAATAGTTATAATTATTTAAACTTGTCCGATAAACATATTCATTTTCTAAATATTTTAATTATTAATTTTTGAAATATTAATAACTTAGTATTATTTTAATTCAAATAAGCTTATATCAACTGAATTTTTTTTTTTGACAAAACAAAAGGTCATAGCGATTTAAATAGAAAATTATTTAAATAGTCATGACTATTTGATGTAGTTTAGTAAACATATTTATTTTTTAAATTTTTTACTTATTAATTGTTGAAATATTAGTAAATTACTATTATTTTAATCTGAATAAGCTTATATGAATAGAAACTATTATTTTATAACTAAACAAAAAGTCATAACAATTTAAACTAGTTTGATAAACCTTTTATTTTTTAAATCTCTTATTAATTTTTGAAATATTAATAGATTAGTATTATTTTATTCCAAACAAATTTATATGAACAAAAGCATTTGTTTTATGACAAAACAAAAGGTCATAACGATTTGAAATAAATAAATGTTCAAATAGTTATAATTATGTGAACTAGTTAGGTAAACATAATTATTTTTTAAATCTCTTACTTATTAATTTTTGAAATATTAATCAATTCATTTTGTTTTATTTCGAATAAGCTAGTGAATTGAAAAAATTATCTTATGACAAAACAACATGTCATAACGATTTGAAATAGATAATTGTTCATATAGTCTTAACTATTTGAACTGGTTTGGTAAACAAATTTATTTTTTAAACCTTTTAGTTATTAATTTTCAGAATTTTATTAGAGTAGTATCATTTTATTTCGAATAAATTTGTATGAATAGAAATAATTGTTTTATGATAGAACTAAAGGTTATAACGATTTGAAGTATACAAATTTTCAAATAGTCATAACTATTTGAACTAGTTCAGTAAATAGATTTATTTTTTAAATCACTTATTAATTTTTGAAAGATTAATAAATTAGTATTATTTTATTTTGAATAAGCTTGTATGATAAAAAACAATTGTTATATGACCAAACAAATGGTAATAATGATTTGAAATAGATAATTGTTGAAATAGCCATAATTATTTAACTAATTTGATAAATAGATTCACTTTTAAAATCACTTATTAATTTTTAAAATATTAATAAATTAGTGTTATTTTATTTCGAATAAGCTTGTATAAACTGAAATAATTGTTTCATAACAAAATAAAATGCCATAATGATTTTAAATAACTATTGTTCAAATAGTTGTAAATATTTCAATTTGTTTGATAAATAATTTTATTTTATTAAATCTTGCTTATTATTTTTTGAAATATTAAGAAATTAGCATTACTTTATTTTGGATAAGCTTTAATGAATTGAAACAATTATTTTATGTTAAAACAAAAGCTCGTACATATTTTAAATAATTAATTATTCAAATAGCCATAACTATTTGAACTTGTTTGGTAAACATATTTATTTTTTCAAATATTTTACTTATTAATTTTTTGAATGTTAATAAATTTGGATTATTTTATTACAAATAAGCTGGTAAGATACGAAACAAATATTTTTGGCTAAACAAAAGGTCTAAACAATTTGAAATAGATAATTATTCAACTAGTTTTAACTATTTGAATTGGTTTAGCAAACATATATATTTTTTAAATCTCTTACTAATTAATTTTTGGAATATTATTAAATTAGTATTATTTTTAACCAAATAACCTTCTATGATCAGAAATAATTGTTTTATGACAAAACAAAGATTTTAGTGATTTGATATTGATAATTGCTTAAATAGTCATAGCTATTTAAACTGGTTTAGTAAATAGATTTATTTTTTAAATATGTTGTTTATTAATTTTTGAAATATTAATAAATTAGTATTATTTTATTTCGAATAAGCTTGGATGATCCAAACAATTGTTTTATGATAAAACAAAAGATCATAACGATTTGAAATACATAATCATTCAAATAGCCATAATTATTTTAACTGAATCAGTAAATAGTTTTATTTTTCAAAATTTTTACTTATTAATTTAGGAAATATCAATAAATTGATATAATTTTATTCCATTTAAGCTTGTATCAATTGAAAAATTGTTTTATGAACAATCAAATGGTTATAACAATTTTAAATAGACTATTGCTCAAATAATAATAACTATTTGAACTCATTTGGTAAACAAATTTATTTTTTTAAAATCTTTCTTATTAATGTTGAATGTTAATAAATTAGTATTAATGTATTCTGAATAAGCTAGTATGAACTAAAACAATTGTTTTATAACTAGACAAAAGGTTAGAACAATTTGAAATAGATAAATTATTCTAATAATCTTAACCATTTGAACTGATTCAGTATTTTTTAAATCTATTACTTATTAATTTTTGAAATATTATTAAATTAGTATTATTTTAATCCGAATAAGCTTGTATGACCAAAACAATTGTTTTACAGCAAAAAAAAGGTCATAACAATTTGAAATAGATAATCATTGATATAGTCTTAACTATTTGAACTAGTTCAGTAATTAGATTTATTTTTTTAATTTTTTTGGTTATTAAGTTTTGGAATATTATTAAATTAGTATTATTTTATCTCAAATAAAATAGTATGAACATAACCAATTGTTTGATGACAAAATAAAAGGTCATAACAATTTGAAATAGATTATTATTCAAATAGTCAAAACTATTTGAATTGATTTGATAAGTATATTTACTTTTAAATCTCCTACTGATTAATTTTCTAAATATTAATATATTAGTATTATTTTTATTTCAAACAAACCTATATTAACAAAAACAATTATTTTATGACAAAATAAAAAGTAATAATAATTTGAAATAGACAATTATTCAAATAGTTATAATTATTTGAATTGGTTCGGTAAATAAAATTATTTTTTAAATCTCTTATTAATTCTTGAAATATTAACAAATTCATTTTATTTTATTCTAAATAACTAATATGAATTGAAAAATTTGTTTTATGACGAAAGAAAAAGTCATAAGGATTTAAAATAGATAATTATTCATAGTGTTAACTATTTGAACTAGTTTGGCAAATAAATTCATTTTTTAGATCTCGTATTATTTTTTGAAATATTAATAGATTACTATTATTTTATTCTAAACAAACTTATATGATCAAAAACATTTGTTTTATGACAAAACAAAAGGTCATAATGATTTGAAATAGATAATTGTTCAAATAGTCATAATTATTTGAATTGGTTAGGTAAATAGAATTATTTTTTTAATCTCTTACATATTAATTTTTGAAATATTAATAAATTCATTTTATTTTATCCTGAATAAGTTACTATGAATTCAAAAAAACTTATTTTATGACAAAGCAAAAGGTCATAATGATTTGAAATAGATAATTGTTCATATAGTCCTAAATATTTGAACTAGTTCTACAAACAAACTTATTTTTTAATTCTCTTAGTTGTTAATTTTTGGAATATTATTATATTAGTATTATTTTATTTTGAATAAGCTTGTATGAACAAAAATAATTGTTTTATGATAGGACAAAAGGTAATAATGATTTGAAGTTTACATTTATTCAAACAGTCATAACTATTTGAACTAGTTTAATAAACAGATTTATTTTTTAAATCTCTTACTTATTAATTTTTGAAAGATTAATAAATGAGTATTATTTCATTTTGAATAAGCTTGAATGTTCAAATACAATTGTTATATGACCAAATAAAGGGTAATAACGATTTAAAATAGATAATTGTTGACAAGGTTATAATTATTTGAACTGATTTTGTAAACAGATTCACTTTTTAAATCACTTACTTATTAAATTTTGAAATATTAATAAATTAGTTTTATTTTATTTCGAATAAGCTTGTATGAACTGAAATAATTGTTTTATGATAAAACAACGATCATAATGATTTGAGATATATAATTGTTTATATAGTCTTAACTATTTGAAATGCTTTAGCAAACAGATTTTTTTTTTTAAATATCTTAGTTATTAATTTTTGAAATATTATTAAATCAGTATTATTTTATTTCAAATAAGCTTGTATGAACTGAAACAATTATTTTATAACAGAACAAAAGGTTATAATGAATTGAAATAAATAATTGTTTAAGTAAGAACTTGTTTGGTAAACAGATTTATTTTTTATCTCTTACTTACTAATTTTTGAAATATTAATAAATTAGTATTATTTTATTTTGGATAGGCTTGTATGGTGAAAAACAATTGTTTTATGACAAAACAAAAGTTCCTAATGATTTAAAATACATAATCATTCAAATGGCCATAATTATTTGAACAATTCGATAAACTAACTTATTTTTTTAAATCTCCAACTTATCAAATTTTGAAATATTAATAAAGCAATATTATTTTATTTTGGATAAGCTTTTATGAAGTGAAACAATTATTTTTGATCAAACAACAGGTCATATTTATTTTAATTAGATAATTGTTCAAATAGTCATAACTATTTGAACTTGTTCAATAAACATATTTATTTCTTAAATATTTTACTTATTATTTGTCAAAATATTAATAAATTAATATTATTTTAATTCAAATAAACTTGTATGAACATAAACAATTATTTTATGATAAAACAAAACGTCATAAAATTTTAAAATAAATAATTATTTAAATAGTCATAAAGATTTGAACTTATTCGATAAATAGATTTATTTTTTAAATCATTTATGTATTAATTGTCTTAATATTAACAAATTTGCCTTATTTTATCCGAAAATATGCTTCTTTGAATAGGAAAAAAAATTCATTTTATGACAAAACAAAAGGTTATAACAATTTCAAATAGATAATTGTTGAAATAATCATAATTATTTAAACTTGTTCGATAAATAGATTCATTTTTTAAATCTCTTATTATTAATTTTTGGAATATTAATAACTTAGTATTCTTTTACTTCAAATAAGCTTATATGAACTGAAATAATTTTTTATGACAAAATAAAATGTCATAATGATTTGAAATAGATATTTATTCAAATAGTCATGACTATTTGATTTAGTTTGGCAAACATATATATTTAAACCTGATTATTGCTGAAATAGTCATAATTATTTAAACTTGTTCGATAAATACATTTTGAATAATTTTATATGAACTAAAATAATTTTATTATGATAAAACAAAATGTCATAACAATTTGAAATAGCTATTTATTCAAAAAGCCATGACTATTTGATTGTTAAAATCTCTTAGTTATTAATTTTTAGAATATTAATAACTTAATATTATTTTATTTTGAATAATTATATATGAATTGAAATAATTTTTTATGACAAAATAAAAGGTCATAACAATTTGAAATAGATATTTATTTAAAGAGTCATGACTATTTGATCTAGTTCGATAAACATATTTATTTTTAAATTTTTTACTTATTAATTATCAAAATATTAATAAACTAATATTATTTTAATCCGAATAAGCTTGTATGAATAGAAACTAATTTTTTATAGTAGATTAAATGGTCATAACAATTTCAAATAAATAATTGCTCAAACAATCATAACTATTTGAATTGGTTTGATAAATAGATTTATTTTTTAAATCTCTTATTAATTTTTGAAATATTAATATAATAGTATTTTTTTATTTCAAACAAACTTATATGAACAAATACATTTCTTTTATAACAAAGCAAAAAGTAATAACGATTTGAAATAGATATTTATTCAAATAGTCATAATTATTTGAACTAGTTAGGTAAATAGATTTTTTTTTTCAACCCCTAACATAGTAATTTTTGAAATATTAATTATTTTATTTTATTTTATTTTGAATAAACTTGTATGATAAAAAAAAATTGTTATATGACCAACCAAAAGGTAATAATGATTTGAAATAGATAAATGTTGAAATGCCCATACTTATTTGAATTAATTTGGTAAATAGATTCACTTTTTAAATCACTTACTTATTAATTTTTTAAATATTAATAAATTAGTATTATTTTATTTTGAATTAGCTTGTATGAACTAAAACAATTGTTTTGTGACAAAACAAAAGGTCATAACGATTTTCAATAGACAATTGTTCAAATAGTCATAACTATTTAAATTTGTTTAGTAAAAAAATTTTTTTTTGAAACTGTTAATTATTAATTTTCAAAATATTAATAAATTAATATTATTTAATTTTGGATAATCTTTTATGAACTGAAACAATTGTTTTATATCAAAACAAAAGGTAATAATGATTTTAAATAAATAATTATTCAAGTAGTTGTAACTATTTAAACTTGTTTGGTAAATAGATTTATTTTTTCAAATCTTTTGCTTATTCATTTTTTGAATGTTAATAAATTTGGATTATTTTATTCTGAATAAGCTTGTAAGCTATGAAACAAATATTTTATGACTAAACAAAATGTTGGAATGGTTTGAAATAGATAATTATTCTAATAGTTTTAACATTTGAACAAGTTTGGCAAACACCTTTATTTTTTAAATCTCTTATTTATTAATTATTGAAATATTATTAAGTTAGTATTATTTTTAATTGAATAAGCTTTAATGATTAGAAACAATTGTTTTATGACAAAACAAGCATCTTAATGATTTGAGATTGATAATTGTTCAAATAGTTATAACTATTTGAACTAGTTCAGTAAATAGTTTTATTTTTAAATCTCTTACTTATTAATTTTTAAATATTAATAAATTAGTATTATTTTATTTTGAATAAGCTTGTATGATTAAAACCAATTGTTTTGTGACAAAACAAATGGTCATAACAATTTGAAATAAATAATCATTCAAATGGCCATAATTATTTTAACTAATTTGGTAAAAAGATTTATTTTTTAAATTTCTTATTGCATATTATTTTAAGAAATATTAATAAATTAGTATTATTTTATTCCATCTAAGCTTCTATCAACTAAAACAATTGTTTTATGACAAATCAAAAGATTATAACGATTTTAAATAGACAATTGTTCAAATAATGATAATTGTTTGAACTTATTCGATAAACAGATTTATTTTTTTAAATCTCTTTCTTATTAATTTTTCAAATGTTAATAAATTAGTATTAATTTATTCTAAATAAGCTTGTATGAACTGAGACAATTGTTTTATGACAAAACAAAAGGATAGAACAATTTCAAATAAATAATTATTCTAA
Organism: Durio zibethinus; assembly: GCF_047325235.1. Taxonomy (NCBI): domain Eukaryota; kingdom Viridiplantae; phylum Streptophyta; class Magnoliopsida; order Malvales; family Malvaceae; genus Durio; species Durio zibethinus. Next base: position 230,252 of record NC_143185.1, read on the forward strand.
CAGTCTTAATCATTTGAACTAAATTAGGTAAGCAAATTTATTTTTTAAATCTCTTGCATATTAACTTTTGAAATATTATTAAATTAGTATTATTTTAATCAGAATAAGCTTGTACAAACAAAATAATTATTTTACGACAAAAGAAAAGGTCATAACGGCTTAAAATAGATAATTATTCAAATAGTCAAAACTATTTGAAATGGTTTGGTAAACATATTTATTTTTTAAATCTCTTACTGATTAATTTTCTAAATATTAATAAATTAGTATTATTTTATTTCGAACAAACTTATATTAACAAAAACAATTGTTTTATGACAAACCAAAAAGTAATAATGATTTAAAATAGATAATTATTCAAATAGTTATAATTACTTGAATTGATTTGGTAAATAGAATTATTTTCTTAATCTCTTACTAATAATTTTTTAAAATATTAATAAATTAGTTTCATTCTATTTCGAATACACTTGTATGAGCTGAAATAATTGTTTTATGACAAAAAAAAAAGGTCCTAATAAATTAAATAAAATAATTGTTCATATAGTCTTAACTATTTGAACAAAAAGTCATAGCAATTTGAAATAAATAAATGTTAATAAATTAATATTATTTTATTTCAAATAAGCTTGTATGAACTGAAACAACTATTATATGACTAAACAAAAGGTTAGAACAATTTAAAATAGATAATTATTCTAATAGTCTTAAATATTTGAACTGGTTTGGCAAACACATTTATTTTTTAAATTTCTTATTAATTTTTGAAATATTATTAAATTAGTATTATTTTTATCCAAATAAGCTTGGATGATCAAAAAAATTGTTTTATGAGAAAACAAAGATCATAATGATTTGAGATTGATATTTGTTTAGATAGTCATAACTATTTGAACTGGTTCAGAAAACAATTTTAGTTTTTAAATCTTTTGCTTATTAATTTTCTAAATATTAATAAAATAGTATTATTTTATTTTGGATAAATCTTTATGGACTAAAACAATTGCTTGATGACAAAGCAAAAGGTTATAACAACTTTAAATAATTAGAATGATTGTTCAAATAGCCAAATCTATTTGAACTTGTTCCATAAATAGATTATTTTTTAAATCTCTTGCTCATTAATTTTTTGAATGTTAATAAATTAGTAATATTTTATTCTAGATAAACTTGTATAAACTAAAATAATTGTTTTATGACTAAATAAAATGTCAAAACAATTTGAAATAGATAATTGTTCTAATAGTCTTAACTATTTGAATTGTTTTGGCAAACACATTTATTTTTTTAAATCTCTTACTTATTATTTTTTGGAAAATTATTAAGTTAGTATTATTTCAATCTGAATAAGCTTGAATGTTAAAAAAAATAATTGTTTTATGACAAAATGAAGATCATAACAATTTGAGATAAATAATTATTCAAATAGTCATAACTATTTAAACTGTTTCGAAAAATAGATTTAGATTTTAAATCTCTTATTAATTTTCAAAATATTGATAGATCAGTATTGTTTTATTTTGAATAAATTTGCAGTCATAACTATTTGAACTTGCTCAGTAAACAAATTTATTTTTTAAATGTTTTATTTACTAATTTTTGGAATATGAATAAAGTAGTATTATTTTATTTCAAATACGATTGAATGAATAGAAACAATTGGTTTATAACAAAACAAAATGTCATAACTATTTGAAATAGATAATTGTTCAAATAGTTATAACTATTTGAACGTATTCAAAAAATAGATTTATTTTTAAAATTTTTAATTATTAATTTTTTGAAAATTAATAAATTTATATATATATTTTTTTGGAATAAGCTTGTATGAATAGAAACAATAATTTTATAACAAAATAAAATGTCATAATGATTTGAACTAGAAAATTGTTCAAATAGTCATAACTATTTGCACTTGTTCTATAAATAGATTCATTTTTAAATCTCTTACTCATTAATTTTTGAAATATTGATAAATTAGTATTATTTTATTTCAAATAAGCCTATATGAATTGATACAATTGTTTTATGATGAAACAAAAGGTCATAACAATTTGAAATAGATAATTATTCAAATGTTTATGACTATCTAAACTTATTTGGTAAACATATTTATTTTTAAAATCTTTTACTTATTAATTATCAAAAAATTAATAAATTAATATTATTATAATCCGAATAAGCTTGTATGAATGAAAACAGTTGTTTTATGACAAACAAAAGTCATAACAATTTGAAATAAACAAATTTTCAAATAGTCATAATGATTAGAACTTATTTGGTAACCAAAGTTATTTTTAAAATTTTTTACTTATTAATTGTCTAATATTAATAAATTTTTATTATTTTAATTAAAATAAGCTTGAATGAATAAAAAAAATTATTTTATGATAAAACAAAATGTTTATAGTGATTTGAGATAGGTAACTATTGAAATAGTCATAACTATTTGAACTTTGTTTGATAAATAGATTTAGTTTTTAAATCTCATACTTATTAAGTTTTAGAATATTAATAAATCAAAATTATGTTATTCTTAGTAAGCTTGTACGAACAAAAATAATTGTTTTGTGCCAAAATAAAAGGTCATAACATTTTAAAATAGATAATTATTCAAATAGTTATAACTATTTGCACTGATTAGGCTAACTGATTCATTTTTTAAATTCGATACACATTAATTTTTAGAATGTTAGTAAATTAGCATTATTTTATAACTATTTGCACTGATTAGGCTAACTGATTCATTTTTTAAATTCGATACACATTAATTTTTAGAATGTTAATAAATTAGCATTATTTTATTTTGAATAAGACTATATCAATAGAAAAAATTATTTTATGACAAAACAAATGGTCATAATGATTTGAAACAAATAATTGTTCAAATTGTTATAACTAATTGAACTAGTTTGGTAAATAGATTTATTTTTCAAATCTCTTATTAATTTTCAAAATATTAATAAATTAATATTATTTTATTTTGAGTAAACTTATATAAACAAAACATTTGTTTTACAACAAAACAAAAAGTCATAACGATTTGAAATAAATAATTATTCATATATTCATAACTATTTAAACTGGATTGGTAAACAAATTTAGTTTTTAAATATCTTATTAATTTTTGAAATATTAACAAATTTGTATTATTTATTTTGAATAATTTTGTATGAACAAAAACAATTATTTTACGATAAAACAAAATGTTATAATGATTTGAAATAAATAATAGTTCAAATGGACATGACTATTTGAACTTATTTAGTAAATCTTCAACTCATTAATTTTATAATATTAATAAATTAGTATTATTTTATTCTAAATAAAATTGTATAAATGGAAACAATTGTTTCATGACAAAACAAAAGATCATAATGATTTGAAATAAATAATTGTTCAAATGTCATAACTATTATACTCGCCCGTTAAACATATTTATTTTTTAAATCTTTTACTTATTAATTTTTGGAATAAATAAATTAATATTATTTTATTTCGAATAAGATTGTATGAACAGAAACAATTGGTTTATGGCAAAACAAAAGGTCATAACATTTGAAATAGATATTATTTAAATAGTCATAACTATTTGAACATGTTTAGAAAACGTATTTATTTTTCAAATTTTTACTTTTTAATTTCTGGAATATCAATAATTTTTATTATTTTATTCAAAATAAGCTTGCATGATCAGAACCAATTATTTTAAGATAAAACAAAAGGTCATAATATTTTGAAATAGATAATTATTTAGATAGTCATAACAAATTTTTTTTTTGTGACAGATTCTTTTTTTAATTCTCTTACTCATTTATTCTTAGAATATTAATAAATTAGTATTATTTTACTTCAAATAAGCTTATAAGAACTAAAACGATTGTTTTATTACAAAAGAAAAGTTCATAATGATTTGAAAGAGTTATAATTATTTGAACTAGTTCGATAAATAGAATTATTTTCTAAATCTCTTACTTATAAATTTTTGAAATATTAATAAATTAGTTTTATTCTTTCTTGATAAACTTGTATGAGCTGAAATAATTGTTTTATGACAAAACAAAAGCTCATAACAATTTGAAATAAATAATTATTCACAGTCTTAACTATTTCAACTAGTTCGGTAAACGGATTTATTTTTTAAATCTTTTAGTTATTAATTTTCAAAATTTTACTAAATTAGTATTATTTTAATCCAAATAAGCTTGTATGAATTGAAACAATTATTTTATGATAGAACAAAAGGTTATAACAATTTGAAATAGATAATTGTTCAAATAGTTATAACTATTTAAATCGGTGTAGTAAACAAACTTATTTTTTAAATCTCTTATTAATTCATGAAATATTAATAAATTATTATTTTATTTTGAATAAACTTGTATGTTGAAAAACAAATGTTTTATGACAAAGCACAAGGTAATAACGATTTGAAATAGATAGTTGTTCAAATAGCCATAATTATTCGAACTGATTTAGCAAATTAATTTATTTTTTAAATATCTTAATTATTAATTTTTGAAATATTAATAAAGTAGTATTATTTTATTTTGGATAAACTTTTATGAACTAAAATAATTGTTTTATGACAAAATAATAGGTCATAAAGATTTTAAATAGATAATTATTCAAATAGTTATAATTATTTGAAATTATTTAGTAAACAGATTTATTTTTTCAAATCACTTCCTTATTAATTTTTTTAATGTTAATAAATTAATATTATTTTAGTCTGAATAATCTATAAATTGCAACAATTATTTTATGATCAAATAAAAGATCAAAATGATTTCAAATAGATAATTATTCTAATAGTCTTAACTATTTGAATTAGTTTGGCAAACACATTTAGTTTTTAAATCTTTTATTAATTTTGAAATATTATTAAATTAGTATTATTTTTATCTGAATTAGCTTGTATGATAAAAAATAATTATTTTATGAGAAAACAAAGATCATAAAATTTGAGATTTATAGTTGTTCAAATAGTAATAATTATTTGAACTGGTTTTGAAAACATCTTTAGTTTTTAAATCTCTTACTTATTAATTTTCAAAATATTAATAAAATAGTATTATTTTATTTCAAATAGGTTTTTATGATTTGAAATAATTGTTTTATTATAGAACCAAAGGTCATAATGATTTGAAATTGATAAATTATTCAAATAGTAAAATCTATTTAAACTTGTTTAATAAACATCTTTATTTTTTAAAATATCTTGCTCATTAATTTTTCAAATGTTAATAAATTAGAATTATTTTATTTTGAATAAGCTTGTATGAATAGAAATAATTGTTTTATGACTAAACAAAAGGTTAGAACGATTTGAAATAGATAATTATTCTAATAGTCTTAACTATTTAAACTGGTTCAGCAAACATATTTATTTTTTAAATCTCTTACTTATTAATTTTTGGAATATTAATAAATTAGTATTATTTTAATCCAAATAAGCATGTAGGAAAAGAAACAATTGTTTTATGACAAAATAAAGATCATAACAATTTGAGATAGATAATTGTTCAAATAGTCAACTATTTGAACTATTTCAGAAAATAGATTTAGTTTTTAAATCTCTTATTAATTTTCAAAATAATAATAGATTAGTATTATTTTATCCTAAATAATTTGCATGAACAAAAACAATTGATTTAAGATGAAACAGAAGGGCATAACGATTTGAAATAAACAATTATACAAATGGATATGAGTATTTAAACTTTTCGGTAAACATATTTATTTTTTAAATCTCCTACCTATTAATTTTCAGAATATTAATAAATTAGTATTATTTTATTCTAAATAAACTTGTATGAATAGAAACAATTGCTTTATGACAAAAAAAAAGATCATATTTATTTGAAATAAATAATTGTTCAAATAGTAATAACTATATAAACTTGCTTGAAAAACATATTTATTTTTCAAATTTTTTACATGCTAATTTTTGTAATATTAATAAATTTATATTATTTTATTTAGAATAAGCTTGTATGAACAAAAACAATTGTTTTCTAATAAAATAAAAGGTCATAATGATTTCAAATAGATAATTATTCAAATAGTCATAACTATTTGAACTTATTCAATAAATAATTTTTTTTTTAAATCTCTTACTCATTAATTTTCAGAATATTAATAAATTAGTATTATTTTTATTTTGAATAAACCTATTTGAACTTATACAATTGTTTTATGACAAAATAAAAGGTCATAACGATTTGAAATAGATAATTATTCAAATAGTTATGACTATTTGAACTTGTTTAGTAAACATATTTATTTTAAAAATCTTTTACTTATTAGCTATCAAAATATTAATAAATTAATATTATTTTATTTCGAATAAGCTTGTACGAACAAAAACAATTATTTCATGACAAAACAAAAAGTCATAATGATTTAAAATAAATAATTATTTAAATAGTCATACCTGTTTGAACTTATTCGGTAAATAGATTTATTTTTTAAACATTTTACTTATTAATTTTTGAAATTTTAATAAATTTGTACTATTTTATTCCAAATAAGTTTTTATGAATAGAAACAATTGTTTATGACAAAACAAAAGGTCATAACAATTTTAAATAGATAATTATTCAAATAGTCATAACTATTTGAACGTATTTAAAAAATAAATTTATTTTTAAAATTTTTACATATTAATCCTTGGAATATTAGTAAATTTATATTATTTTATTCGAAATAAGCTTGTATGAAATGAAACAATTATTTTCTGACAAAACAAAAAGTCATAATAATTTGAAATAGATAATTGTTCAATTAGTCATAGCTATTTGAACATGTTTGGTAAACAAATTCCTTTTTAAAATCTCTTACACATTAATTTTTATAATATTAATAAGTTAGTATTATTTTATTTCGAATAAGCTTATATGAATTGATACAATTGTTTTATGATGAAACAAAAGGTCATAATGATTTGAAGTAGATAATTATTCAAACAGTTATTATTTTAAATCTTTTACTTCTTAATTGTCAAAATATTAATAAATTAATATTATTTTAATTCGAATAAGCTTGTATGAACAAAAATAATTGTTTTATGACAAAACAAAAAGTCATAATGATTTGAAATAAATAATTGTTCAAATAGTCATAACCAATTGAACTTTTAGATAAAAAGATTTGAAATAAGCTTGTATGAATAGAAAAAATTATTTTATGACAAAACAAAAGTTATAGCAATTTAAAATAGATAATTGTTCAAATAGCCATAACTATTTGAACTTGTTTAGTAAACAGATTCATTTTTTATGTTATTAATTTTTTGAATATTAATAAATTGGAATTATGTTATTTCAAATAAGTTTGTACGAACAGAAACAATTGTTTTGTGACAAACAAAGGGTCATAACTATTTGAAATAGATGATTGTTCAAACAATCATAATTGTTTGTACTGGTCAGGCCAACGAATACATTTTCTAAATTCGTTACTTATTAATTTTAAGAATATTAATAAATTAGCATTACTTTATTTCAAATAAGACTGTATGAGCATAAATAATTATTTTATGATAAAACCAATGGTCATAACGATTTAAAATAAATAAATGTTTAAATAGTTATAACTAATTAAACTAGTTTGGCAAATAGATTTATTTTTTAAAAGTCTTACTTATTAGTTTTCAAAATATTAATAAATTAATATTATTTTATTCCAAACAAACTTATATAACAAAAACATTTGTTTCGTGATAAAACAAAAAACAAAAGGTTATACCGATTTGAAACATATAATTGTTCAAATAGTTATAATTATTTGAACTAGTTATTATTTTTTAAATCTCTTACTTATTAATTTTTGAAATATTAATAAATTTGATTTATTTTTTTTTTCGAATAAGTTAATAAGAGTTGAAAAAATTGTTTTGTAATAAAATAAAAATATCATAGCGATTTGAAATAGATAATTGTTCATATAGCCTTAACTATTTGTAATGGTTTGGCAAACCAATTTATTTTTTAAATCTCTTAGTTATTAATTGTCAAAATATTATTAGATTAGTATTATTTTATTTTAAATAAGCTTGTAAGAACAAAAATAATTATTTTATGACAAAACAAAAGGTTATAACGATTTGGAATATATAATTGTTCAAATAGTTATAATTATTTAAACTAGTTCGATAAATAAAATTATTTTTTAAATCTCTTATAAATTTTTGAAATATTAACAAATTAGTTTTACTTTATTACAAATAAACTTGGATGAGTTAAAATAATTATTTTATAACAAAACAAAAGGTCATAACGATTTGAAGTAGATAATTCTTTATATCGTCTTAATTATTTGAACTGGTTTGACAAATGGATTTATTTCTTAAATCTTTTAGTTATGAATTTTCATAATATTATTAATTTATTATTATTTTATTATGAATAAACTTATATTAATAGAAATAATTGTTTTATGATAGAACAAAAGGTTATAACAATTTGAAATAGATAATTATTCAAATAGTATAACTATTTGAATTGATTCAGTAAATAGATTTATTTTTTGAATCTCGTACTAATTCTTGAAATATTAATAAATTAGTGTTATTTGATTTCAAATAACCTTGTATGTTTAAAAGCAATTGTTTTATGACAAAATGAAATGTACTAATGATTTTATTTCAAATAAGCTTGTATGTTGAAAAACAATTCCTTTATGACAAAACAAAAGGTAATAATGATTTGAAATAGATAATTGTTCAAATGGCCATAATTATTTAAACTAATTTTGGTAAACTAATTTATTTTTTAAATCTCTTATTAATTTTCAAAATATTAATAAAGCAGTATTATTTATTTTGGATAGACTTTTGTGAACTAAAATAATTGTTTTATGACAAAACAAAAGTTCGTAACGATTTTAAATAGATAATTGTTCAAATAGTCGTAACTATTTGAACTTATTCGGTAAGCAAATTTATTTTTTCAAATCTCTCACTTATTAGTTTTTTGAAAGTTAATAAATTAGTATTATTTTCTTTCAAATAAGCTTGTATGAATGGAAACAATTATTTTATAACTAAACAAAAGGTTAGAATGATTTGAAATAGCTAATTATTCTAATAGTCTTAACTATTTGAACTGGTTCAGCAAAAATATTTTTTTAAAAAATATTTTATCAATTTTTGAAATATTATTAAATTTGTATTATTTTTTTTGGAATCAGCTTGTATGATTAGAAACAATCGTTTTATGACAAAACAAAGATCATAACGATTTAAGATTGATATTTCCTCAAATGGTCATAACTATTTAAACTGATTCAGAAATAGCTTTACTTTTTAAATCTTTTGCTTAATAATTTTTGAAATATTAATAATGTAGTATTGTTTTTGTGAACTGAAATAATTATCTTATGACAAAAAAAAGGTCAAAATGATTTTAAATTGATAATTGTTCAAATAGTCATATCTAATTGAACTTGTTTAGTAAACAGATTTATTTTCTTAAATCTCTTACTTATTAATTTTTTGAATGTTAATAAATTAGTATTATTTTATTTTGAGTAAGCTTGTATGAGCTGAAATAATTGTTTTATAACTAAAGAAAAGGTCAAAACAATTTGAACTGAAATATTTATTCTAATAGTCTTAACTATTTGAACTGGTTAGGCAAACATATTTATTTTTTAAATCTCTTACTTATTAATTTTTGAAATATTATTAAATTAATATTATTTTAATCCCAATAAGCTTGTATAAGAAGAGACAGTTGTTGTATGACAAAATAAAGATTATAACAATTTGAGATAGATAATTGTTTAAATAATCATAACTATTTGAACTAGTTTTGTAAACAAATTTAGTTTTTAAATCACTTATTAATTTTCAAAATATTAATAAATCAGTATTATTTTATTTTAAATAATTTTGTATGAACAGAAACTATTGTTTTACAACAAAACAAAAGGTTATAATGACGTGAAATAGATATTTGCTCAAATAGACATGACTATTTGAACTTGTTAGGTAAACAAATTTATTTTTTAAATCTCCAACCTATTAATTTTTAGAATATTAATAAATTAGTAGTATTTTATTTCGAATAAACTTGTATGAATAGAAACAATTGTTTTATGACAAAACAAAAGATCATTACTATTTGAAATAAAAAATTATTCAAATAGTCATAACTATTTGAGCTTACTCAATAAACATATGTCTTTTTGAATCTTTTACTTATTAATTTTTGGAAATTAATAAATTACTATTATTTTATTTTGAATAAACTTGTATGAATAGAAATAATTGGTTTATCACAAAACAAAAGGCTATAGCTATTTGAAATAGATAATTATTCAAATAGTCATAATTATTTGAACGTGTTCATAAAACAGATTTATGTTGTAAATTTTCACTTATTAGATTTTGGAATATTAATAAGTTTATATTATTTTATTCAAAATAAGCTTATATGAGCAAAAATGATTGTTTTATGATAAAATAAAATGTCATAATGATTTGAAATAGACAATTGTTCAAATTATTATAACTATTCAAACTTCTATAGTAAACAAATTCATTTTTTAAAATCTCTTACTAATTAGTTTTCAAAATATTAATGAATTAGTGATATTTTATTTCGAATAAGCCTATTAAACTGATATAATTGTTTTATGATAAAACAAAAGGTCATAACGATTTGAAATTGATAATTATTCAAATAGTTATGACTATTTAAACTTGTTCAGTAAACATATTTCTTTTAAAATATTTTCCTTATTAATTTTTGAAATATTAATAAATTAATATTATTTTAATCCGAATAAGCTTATATGAACAAAAATAATTGTTTTATGACAAGACAAAAAGTCATAACAATTTGAAATAACTAATTGTTCAAATAGTCATAACTATTTGAACTTATTCGGTAAACAAATTTATTTTTTAATTCTTTTACTTATTAATTGTTTGAATATTAATAAATTTGTATAATTTTATTTGAAATAAGCTTGTATGAATAGAAGAAATTGTTTTATGACAAAACAAAAGGTTATAGCAATTTGAAATAGATAATTTTTTAAATAGTCATAACTATTTGTACTTATTCAATAAACAGATTCATTTTTTCAATCTCTTAGTTATTAATTTTTAGAATATTAATAAATTAGAATTATGTTATTTTGATTAAGCTTGTATTAATAGGAACAATTGTTTTTGTGATAAAACAAAAGGTTATAACGATTTGAAATAGATAATTGTTTAAACAGTCATAACTATTTGCACTAGTCAAGCCAATAAATTCATTTTTTAAATCTATTACTTATTAATTTTTAAAATATTAAAAATTAGCATTACTTTATTCTAAATAAAACTTATATGAACAAAAACATTTGTATTAGGACAAAACAAAAGGTCATAACGATTTGAAATAGATAATTGTTCAAATAGTCAAATTATTTGAACTAGTTCGACAAACAAAATTATTTCTTGAATTTCTTACTTATTAATTTTTTAAATATTAATAAATTTGTTTTATTTTATTCCAAATAACTTACTAAGATCTGAAAAAAATTATTTTATGACAAAACAAAAGGTCATAACTATTTGAAATAAAGAATTGTTCATATAACCTTAACTATTTGAATTAGTTCTATAAACAAATTTATTTTTTAAGTCTCTTAGTTATTAATTTTTAGAAAATTATTAAATTATTATTATTTTATTCCAAATAGACTTGTGTGAACAGAAATAATTGTTTTATGAGATAACAAAAGGTTATAACAATTTGAAATATATAATTGTTCAAATAGTGATAATTATTTGAACAAGTTTGGTGAACAGATTAATTTTTTAAATCTCTTATTAATTTTTTAAATATTAGTAAATTAGTATTATTTTATTTCAAATAGGCTTGTATGATGAAAAACAATTGTTTTATTACAAAACAAAAGTTTATAATAATTTGAAATTGATAATTGTTCAAATGGCCTTAATTATTTGAACTAATTTGATAAACTAATTTATTTTTTAAATCTCTAGCTTATCAATTTTTGAAATACTAATAAAATAATATTATTTTATTTCGGATAAAATTTTATGAATTGAAACAATTGTTTTATGATAAAATAAAAGGTCATAAAAATTTTAAATAGATAATTGTTCAATTAGTCATAACTATTTGAACTTATTCGGTAAATAGATTTTATTTTTTTATTTTCTTGCTTATTAATTTTCTAAATGTTAATAAATTAGCATTATTATATTTCAAATAAGCATGTATGAAATAAAACAATTATTTTTTGACTAAACAAAAAATCAAAACGATTTGAAATAGATAATTGTTTTAATAATCTTAACTATTTAAATTGATTCGACAAACACATTTTCTTAAATCTTTATTAATTTTTGAAATAGTAATAAATTGGTATTATTTTATTTTGAATAATTTTGTATGAATAGAAACAATTGTTTTACAACAAAATAAAATGTCATAATGATTTGAAATAGATAATAGTTCAAATGGACATGGCTATTTGAACTTGTTTGATAAACAAATTTATTTTTTAAATCTTCAACTTATTGATTTTTAGAGTATTAATAAATTAGCATTATTTTATTCCAAATAAACTTGCATGAATAAAGACAATTGTTTTGTGACAAAACAAAAGAGCGTAATGATTTGAAATAAATAATTATTTAAATAGTCGTAACTATATGAACTCGCTCGATAAACAAACTTATTTTTGAAATCTTTTACTTATTAATTTTTGGAATTTTAATAAATTATTAGTATTTTATTCTGAATATGCTTTTATAAGCAAAAGCAATTGGTTTATAACAAAATAAAAGGTCATAATAATTTGAAATAGATAATTATTCAAATAGTCATAACTATTTAAATGTGTTTAGGAAGCAGATTTATTCTTTAAATTTTTACTTATTAATTTTTGAAATTTTAATAAATTTATATTATATTATTCAAAATAAGCTTGCATGAATAGAGCCAATTATTTTATGACAAAACAAATGGTCATAATGTTTTGAAATAGATAATTGTTTAGATAGTGATATATCTATTTGAACTTGTTTAGTAAACAGATTCATATTTTTAGTTCTCTTACTCATTAATTTTTAGTATATTAATAAATTTGTATTATTTTACTTCAAATAAGCTTATATTAATTGAAACAATTGTTTTATTACAAAATAGAAGGTCACAATGATTTGAAATAGATAATTATTTAAACAGTCATGACTATTTGAACTTCTTTGGTAAAAATATTTATTTTTTAAATCTTTTACTTATTAATTTTTGGAATTTTAATAAATTAATAATATTTTAATCCAAATAAGCTTGTATGAATAAAAACAATTGTTTTATGACAAAACAAAAAGTCATAACAATTCTATTTGCCAAACCAATTCAAATAATGAGAATTATTTGAACAATTATCTTTTTCAAAACCTTATTACCTTTTGTTTTGTCATAAAACAAATATTTTTGTTCATATAAGTTTGTTTAGAATAAAATAATATTAATTTATTAATATTTTGAAAACTAATAAGTAAGAGATTTAAAACATAAATTTGTTTGCCAAGCTAGTTCAATTAGTTATAATATTTGAACAATTATTTATTTTAAATCATTATGACCATTTGTTTTATCATAAAACAATTGTTTCTATTCATACAATCTTATTCGAAATAAAATAATGTTAATTTATTAATATTCTGAAAATTAATAACTAATAGATTTAGAAAATGTATCATTTGGCTTGACCAATGCAAACAGTTATGAATGTTTGAACAAGTATCTATTTCAAACCATTATAACTTTTCATTTTGTCACAAAACAATTGTTTCTATTCATACAAGCTTATTCAAAATAACATAATTCTAATTTAATAATATTCAAAAAATTAATAATAAGAGATTTAAAAAATGAATCTATCCATTGAACAAGTTTAAATAGTTATGGGTGTTTGAACAATTATCTATTTCAAATTGTTATAACCTTTTGTTTTATTATAAAACAATTTTGTCTATTCATACAAGCTTATTTCAAATCTATTTACTAAATAAGTTCAAATAGTTATGACTATTTGAATAATTATTTATTTCAAATTGTTATCACTTTTTATTTTTTCATAAAACAAGTATTTTTGTTCATACAAGTTGATTCAGATTAAAATAATATTAATTTATTAATATTTTGACAATTAATAAGTAAAAGATTTAAAAAATAAATATGTTTACCGAACAAGTTTAAATAGTAATAACTATTTGGATAATTACCTATTTCAAATCATTATGACCTTTTGTTTCATCATAAACCAATCATACAAGCTTATTCTAAAGAAAATAATATAAGTTTACTAATATTCCAAAGATTAATAAGTACAAATTTAAAAAAAAAATGTTTTCTAACCATGTTCAAATAGTTATGACAATTTGAACAATTATCTATTTCAAATCATTACAACCTTTTGTTTTGTCATAAACCAATTCTTTCTATTCATAAAATCTTATTCAAAATAAAATAATATTAATTTATTAAAATTCCAAAATTAATAAGTAAAAGATTTAAAAAATAAATCTATTTATTGAGCGAGGACTATTTAAATAATTATTTATTTTAAATCGTTATGATCTTTTGTTTTGTCATAAAACAATAGTTTTTATTCATGTAAGTTTATTCAAAATAAAATAATACTATTTATTAATATTCTAAAAATTCATAAGTTGGAGATTTAAAAAATAAAAATGTTTACCAAACAAGTTCAAATAGTCATGTCAATTTGAACTATTATTTATTTAAAATCATTATGAAATTTTGTTTTTTCATAAAACAATTGTTTCTATTCATACAAAATTATTTAGAATAAAATAATACTAATTTATTAATATTTTTAAAATTAATAAGAGATTTAAAAAAGTAAATCTATTTACCGGACGAATTCAAATAGTTATGACTATTTGAACAATTACCTATCTCAAATTGGAATGATCTTTGTTTTGTCATAAAATAATTGTTTTTTTTTCATACAAACTTATTCAGAGTAAAATATTGCTAAACTAATAATATTCTAAAAATTAACAATAGTTAGAACTATTTGAACAATCATCTATCTCAAATTGATATGATCATTGTTTTGTTATAAAATAATTGTTTCTGTTCATACAAACTTATTTAGAGTAAAATATTGCTAAACTAATAATATTCTAAAATTTAATAAGAGATTTAAAAGATAAATGTAGTTGCCAAACTAGTTTAAATAGTTAAGACTATTAGAATAATTATCTATTTAAAATTATTATGACATGTTTTTTTATCATAAATCAATTGTTTCGTTTCATAAAAGCTTATTCAAAATAAAATAATATTATTTTATTAATATTTCAAAATTTGAGAAGTTGAAGATTTAAAAAATAAATCAGTTTATCAAATCAGTTTAAACAGTTATGGCCATTTAAACAATTATCTATTTGAAATTATTTTGAACTTTTGTTCTGTTATAAAACAATTAGTTTTCATCATACAAGCCTATTTGGAGTAAAATAATATTAATTTATTAAATTTTCAAAAATTAATAAGTAGGAGATTATTTGTTTATCAAATCAGTTCAAATAATTATGACTATTTGAACAATTATATATTTCAAATCATTATAATCTTTTGTTTTGTCATAAAACAATTATTTATGTTCATACAAGCTTATTTGAAATAAAATAATACTAATCTAATAATATTATAAAAACTAATAACTAAGAGATTTAAAAAATAAATTTGTTTCCTAAACCAATTCAAATAGTTAAGGCTACATGAATAATTATCTATTTCAAATTGTTATGTCATTTTGTTTTGTTGTAAAACATATGTTTTTGTTTAGATAAGTTTGTTCGAAATAAAATAATATTAATTTATTAATATTTTAAAAATTAATAAGAGATTTAAAAAATAAATTTGTTTACCAAACCAGTTCAATTAGTTATAACAATTTGAACAATTATTTTATTTCATATCATTATAATTATTTCTATTGATACAATCTTATTAAGAATAAAGTAATTTTGATTTATTAATATTCTAAAAATTAATAAGTAATGGATTTAAAAAATGAATCTGTTGGCCTGACTAGTGCAAATAGTTATGACTATTTGAACAATTATCTATTTTAAATTGTTATGACCTTTCGTTTTGTCATAAAACAATTATTTTTATTCGTACGAGCTTATTCGGAATAACATAATTCTAATTTATTAATATTCCAAAAATTAATAAATAAGAGATTTAAAAACTAAATTTGTTTATCAAATAAATTCAAATAGTTAAGACTATTTGAATAATTACCTATTTCAAATAGCTATAATCTTTTGTTTTGTCATAAAACAATTTTTTCTATTCATACAAGCTTATTTCAATTAAAATAATACAAATTTATTAATATTCAAACAACTAATAAGTAAAAGGTTTAAAAAATAAATCAGTTTACCAAATAAGTTGAAATATTTATGACTATTTGAATAATTATTTATTTCAAATAGTTATGACACTTTGTTTTGTCATAAAACAATTATTTTTGTTAATAAAGGCTTATTTGGATTAAAATAATATTAATTTATTAATATTTCGATAGTTAATAAGTAAAAGATTTTAAAAAGAAATATGTTTACCAAACAAGTGCAAATAGTCAAAACCATTTGAATAAATATCTATTTCAAATCGTTATCACCATTGGTTTCGTTGTAAAACCATTGTATCAATTCATACAGGCTTATTCAAAATAAAATAATACTAATTTATTAATATTCCAAAAATTAATGAGTAAGAGATTTAAAAAATGAATCTATTTACCGAACAAGTTCAAATAGTTATGACTATTTGAATAAATATCTATTTCAAATCATTATGACTTTTTGTTTTGTCATAAAACAAATGTTTTTATTTATACAAGCTTATTGAATAAATAATATAAATTTATTAATATTTCAAAAATTAATAAATAAAAATTTAAAAAATAAAACTATTTTCTGAGCGCATTCAAATAGTTATGACTATTTGGACAATTATCTATTTTAAATAGTCATGACCTTTTGTTTTGTCATAAACCAATATTTTTTGGTCATACAAGTATATTTGAAATAAAATAATACTAATTTATTATTATTCCAAAAATTAATAAGTAAAAGATTTAAAAACTAAATCTGTTTATCAAGCAAGTTAAAATAATTATGACTATTTAACAATTATTTATTTCAAATAGTTATGATCTTTTGTTTTGTCATAAAACAATTGTTTCTAGTCATACAAGTTTATTCTAAATAAAATAATACTAATTTATTAATATTCTAAAAATTAATAAGCAGGAGATTTAAAAAATAAATTTGTTTACCGAACAAGTTGAAATAGTCATGTCCATTTGAACAATTATCAATTTCAAATCGTTTGACCTTCGATTTTTTATAAAACAATTGTTTCTGTTCATGCAAAATTATTTACAAATAAATAATATTGATCTATTAATATTTTGAAAATTAATAATAGATTTAAAAACTAGATTTATTTACTGAAATAGTTCAAATAGTTATGATTATTTGAACAATTATCTATCTCAAATCGTTATGGTCTATATTTTTTCATAGAACAATTATTTATTTTCATAAAAGCTTATTCGGATTAAAATAATACTAATTTAATAATATTCTAAAAATTAATAAGTAAGAGATTTAAAAAATAAATTGTTTGCCAAACTAGTTCAAATAATTAAGACTATTAGAAAATTTATCTATTTCAAATCATTCTAACCTTTTATTTAGTCATGAAACAATAATTTCAGTTCATACAAGATTATTCAAAATAAAATAATACTACTTTATTAATATTTCAAAAATTAATAAGCAAGAGATTTAAAAGCTAAAACTATTTTCTGAACCAGTTTAAGTAGTTATGACTATTTGAACAAATAACAATCCCAAATCATTATGATCTTTGTTTTCTCATAAAACAAATGTTTCTGATTATCCAAGTTTATTTAAATAAAAATAACACTAATGTAATAATATTTCAAAATTAATAAGAGATTTACAGAATAAATGTGTTTGTCAAATTAGTTCAAATAGTTAATACTATTAGAATAATTATCTATTTCAAATCATTTTGACCTTTTGTTTAGTTATATAATAATTGTTTCAATTCATACAAGCTTATT
Source organism: Durio zibethinus (assembly GCF_047325235.1). Taxonomy (NCBI): domain Eukaryota; kingdom Viridiplantae; phylum Streptophyta; class Magnoliopsida; order Malvales; family Malvaceae; genus Durio; species Durio zibethinus. Next base: position 248,429 of record NC_143185.1, read on the forward strand.
TGGAATAAAATAATACTAATTTATTAACATTCTTTTAATTTTAATTTGTTATGACCTTTTGTTAAAATAGTTAAGATTATATGAACAATTATTTATTTTAAATTGTTATGACCTTTTGTTTTGTCATAAACCTATTATTTCAGCTCATACAAGCATATTCAAAATAGAATAAAAAAAATTTATTAATATATCAAAAATTTATAAGTAAGAGATTTAGAAAATAATTTTATTTACTGAACCAATTCAAATAATTATAACTATTTGAACAATTATCTATTTTAAGTCATTATTACTTTTTGTTTTGTCATAAAACAATTGTTTTTGTTAATATAAGTTTGTTTGAAATAAAATAATATTAATTTATTAATATTTAGAACATTAATCAATAAGGGATTTAAAAGGTAAATCTGTTTGCCAAACCACTTAAAATAGTTTTGACTATTTGAATAATTATCTATTTCAAATCATTATAAAGTTTTATTTTGTCATCAGCAATTGGTTTTATTAATACTATTTTATTCAGAATAAAATAATACTAATTTCATAATATTTCAAAACTTAATAACTAAGAAAATTAAAAACTAAGTCTAATTATTGAACCGGTTCAAATAGTTAAAGACTATATGGATAGAAAGCCCTTTAAGTCTAGTTTCCAAATCTTCAAACAATTTGTAATTTGGATTTGTATAACTTAAGTTATGGTCAAATTAGTTAGTAGAGTACAAAATAGGAAACAACCACCCAGCAGCTGATAGGATTGATCCCCTCATGGAAGGGATCGATTGGTTCTGGGCGTGGGCACTCCAATGGCTATTTTTTCATCATTCTAATAGGCATTTCTTCACTCCAAGCTTTCCCAACGGCTATTTCTTCAATTTCTCTATAAATTGGGCATTCCAACACACCAAGAAGATTGATGAATCAAGAGAGCAAGAGCCAATAAGCCACATTTTCATTCTCTTAAAGAATCAAGAGTTTTTAGAGCTTCAAAGTCTGTATCTTTGTATTTATTGTATCCAATTTTTATTTGTTGTTCATTCATCATTTTCTTGTACTTAAACTTAGCAAACACTTAGCCTTAGAGAGGTTGTTCTATTGTTTGCAAAATTACCTTTGATATACAAGGGTGGAAAAGAACATGAGGTGAGGTATCCTCTTGAGAGCTTTGTAGTGAGATTGGATAAAATACTACAAAGGGTAGAGGTTTCTATCTTAAGCCTTAGAAAGAAAAAGATAGGTTGTATTTTCAATTCAAGTATAGTGGATTGAAGCCTTGGTGTGGACAACCAAGAAGAGATGATGTAGGTGCCTTGTGGAGAAGGATCGAACCTCTATAAATCATTGTGTTTGATTTCTTTATCCTTATCTCCTTACAATTTATTGTTGTTTATATTTGATTTTATATTCATTAATTGTTATTGTTTGCATTATATTTTCATCAAAAGTGCTTATTGTTTTAATTTCCATTCAACTATATTGAAATCATTTGTTTGGAAAGAATTTGGAGAAATCCAATTCACCCCCCTCTTGGATCACCATCTAACCTATAAAGCTAACATCTTACTTATTAATTTTTAAAATATTATTAAATTAGTATTATTTTAATCTGAATAAGCTTGTATGAACAAAATAATTGTTTTACAACGAAAAAAAAGTCATAACAATTTGAAATAGATAAGCATTCACATAGTCTTAACTATTTCAACTGGTTCTGCAATTAGATTTACTTTTTAATTGTCTTGGTTATTAAGTTTTGGAATATTATTGAATTAATATTATTTTATTCTAAATAAAATAGTATGAACAGAACTAATTATTTGATGACAAAATAAAAGGTTACAATAATTTGAAATAGATAATTCTTCAAATAGTCAAAATAATTTGAAATGGTTTGGCAAGTAGATTTACTTTTTAAATCTCTTACTAATTAATTTTTTAGATATTAATAAGTTATTATTATTTTATTTCGAACAAACTTATATTAATAAAAACAGTTGTTTTATCACGAAAAAAAAGTAATAACAATTTGAAATAGATAATTGTTCAAATAGTTATAATTATTTGAATTAGTTCAGTAAATAAAACTATTTTCTAAGTCTTTTACTTATAAATTTTTGACATATTAATAAATTAGTTTCATTCTATTCCAAATAAACTTCTATGAGTTGAAATAATTATTATATGACAAAATAAAAGGTCATAACAATTTAAAATAAATAATTATTCATATTATCTTAACTATTTGAACTGGTTCAGCAAATCGATTTATTTTTTAAATCTCTTAGTTATTAATTTTCAGAATATTACTAAATTAGTATTATTTTATTTCAAATAAGCTTGTATGAATAGAAACAAATGCTTTATGATAGAACAAAAGGTTATGACAATTTGAAATAGATAATTGTTCAAATAGTCATAACTCTTTGAACCAGTTCAATAAATAAACTATTTTTAATCTCTTATTAATTCTTGAAGTATTAATAAATTAGTATTATTTTATTTCAAATAAGCTTGTATGTTGAAAAACAATTATTTTACAACAAAACAAAAGGTAATAATGATTTGAAATAGATAGTTGTTCAAATAGCCATAATTATTTGAACTAATTAGATAAACTAATTTATTTTTTAAATCTCTTACTTATCAATTTTCAAAATATTATTAAAATAGCATTATTTTATTTTGGATAGGCTATTATGAATTAAAATAATTGTTTATTTTTTGACTTTCTTAGTTATTAAGTTTTGAAATATTATTAGATTATATTATTTTATTCTAAACAAGCTTTTATGAATAGAAATAATTATTTTATGGCAAAACAAAAGGTTATACCAATTTGAAATATATAATTGTTCAAATAGTCATAACTATTTGAACTGGTTCGGTAAATAGATTTATCTTTTAAATCTCCTACTTATTAATTTTTGACATATTAATAAATTAGAATTATTTTATTCCAAATAGGCTTGTACGATGAAAAACAATTTTTTTATGAAAAAAAAGTTCATAATGATTTAAAATAAATAATTGCTCAAATGGCCATAATTATTTGAACTGATTTAATAAATTAATTTATGTTTTAAATCTCTAACTTATCAATTTTAAAAATATTAATAAAGTAACATTATTTTATTTTAGATAAGCTTTTATGAATTGAAACAAATGTTTTATGATAAAATAAAAGGTCATAACGATTTTAAATAGATAATTGTTCGAATAGTCATAACTATTTGAACTTGTTTGGTAAATAAATTTATTTTTTTTAAATTTCTTGCTTATTAATTCTCTAAATGTCCATAAATTAGCATTATTTTATTTGAATAAGCATGTATGAACTAAAACAATTATTTTATAACTAAACAAAATGCTAGAATGATTCGAAATAGATAATTATTCTAATAGTCTTAACTATTTGCATTGGTTCGGCAAACACATTCATTTTTTTAAATTCTTTCTTATTAATTTTTAGAATATTATTAATTTAGCAATAATTTACTCCAAATAAGCTTGTATAAACAGAAAGAAATGTTTTAGGACAAAACAAAGATCATAATGATTTAAGATAGATAATTATTCAAATAGTCATAACTATTTTGAACTTGTTTGATAAAGAGATTTAGTTTTTAAATGTTACTTTTGAAATTGTAATAAATTAGTATTATTCTAATCTAAAAACATTTGTATGAATAGAAACAAATGTTTTATGACAAACACAATGTCTTAATGATTTAAAGTAGATAATAGTTCAAATGGACATGACTATTTGAACTTGTTCGGTAAATGGATTAATTTTTTAAATCTTCAACTTATTAACTTTTAGAATAATAAAAAATTAATATTATTTTATTCCAAATAAACTTGTATGAATAGAAACAATTATTTTATGATAAAACAAAAGATCATAATGACTTGAAATAAATAATTATTCAAATAGTCATAACTATTTGAACTCGATCAGTAAACAGATTTATTTTTTAAATCTTTTGCTTATTAATTTTTAAGTACTAATAAATTAGAATTATTTTATTCTGAATGGAATAAATTGGTTTATGACAAACAATGGTCATAATGATTTGAAATAAAAAATTGTTCAAATAGTCATAACTATTTGAACGAATTCATAAAATCTTGCATGAACAAAATCAATTATTTTTGACAAAAACAAAAAGGTCATAATGTTTTGAAATAGATAATTTTTTAGATATGCATAACTATTTGAACTTATTTGATAAACAAATTCATTTTTTTAATTCTTTTACTCTTTAATTTTTGAAATATTAATAAATTAGTATTATTTTATTTCAAATAAGCTTATATGAACTAAAACAATTGTTTTATTACAAAACAAAAGGTCACAATGATTTGAAATAGATAATTATTCAAACAATCATGACTATTTGAACTTATTTGATAAATATATTTATTTCTAAAATTTTTTTACTTAATCAAAATATTAATAAATTAAAATTATATTAATCCAAATAAGCTTGTTTAAATAGAAACAATTGTTTTATGATAAAACAAAAAGTCATAATAATTTGAAATAAAATAATTGTTCAAATAGTCATAACGATTTGAACTTGTTTAGAAATAGATTTATTTTTTAAATCTTTTACTTATTAATTATCTTAATATTAATAAATTTGTATTATTTTATTCAAAATAAGCTTGTATGAACATAAAAAATCATTTTATGACAAAACAAAAGGTTATAGTGATTTCAAATAGATAATTGTTAAAATAGTCATAATTATTGAAACTTGTTCAATAAATAGATTCATTTGTTAAATCTTTTAATTCATAATTATCTTAATATTAACAACTTAACTATTATTTTATTGCGAATAATCTTATATGAACTGAAATATATTTTTTTTTTACAAAACAAAAGGTCATAACAATTTGAAATAGATAATTATTTAAATAGTTATGACTAATTAATCTAGTTTAGTAAACATATTTATTTTTAAAATTTTTTACTTATTAATTGTCAAAATATTAATAAATTAGTATTATTTTAATCTGAATAAGCTTATATGAATAGAAACTATTGCTTTATAACTGAACAAAAAGTCATGACAATTTAAACTAAACAATTGCTCAAATAGTCATACTATTTAAAATGGTTTGTTAAGCGATTTACTTTTTAAATCTCTTACTGATTAATTTTCTAAATATTAATAAATTATTATTATTTTATTTTGAACAAACTTATATTAACAAAAACAATTGTTTTATGACAAAACAATAAGTAATAATGATTTGAAATATATAATTATTCAAATAGTTATAATTATTTGAATTAGTTCGATAAGTAGAATTATTTTCTAAATCTCTTACTTATAAATTTTTGAAATATTAATAGATTAGTTTTATTCTATTCCAAATAAGTTTCTATAAGTTGAAAAAATTGTTTTATGACAAAACAAAAGGTCATAACGTTTTGAAATAGATAATTGTTCATATAGTCTTGACAATTTGAATTGGTTCGGCAAAAAAATTTATTTTTTAAATCTATTAGTTATTAATTTTTTGAATTTTATTAGATTAGTATTATTTTATTTCAAATAAACTTGTATGAATAAAAATAATTGCTTCATGACATAACAAAAGGCTATAATGATCTGAAGCATACAATTGTTCAAATAGTCATAACTATTTGACTTGGTTCTGTAAACAAATTTATTTTTTAAATCCTTACTAATTAATTTTTGAAAGATTAATAAATTAGAATTATTTTATTTTGAATAAGCTTGTATGAAAAAAAAACAATTGTTATATGAGCAAACAAAAGGTAATAACAATTTGAAATAGATAATTGTTGAAATGGCCATAATTATTTGAATTAATTTAGTAAACAGATTCAATTTTTAAATCACTTTTTAATTTTTTAAATATTAATAAATTAGTATTATTTTATTTCAAATAAGCTTGTATGAACTAAAACAATTATTGTATAACAAAACAAATGGTCATAATGATTTTAAATAGACAATTGTTCAAATAGTCATAACTATTTGAATTTGTTTAGCAAATAAATTTATTTTTTACAACTCTTGCTTATTAATTTTGGAAATATTTAAAAAATTAGTATTATTTTATTTTAAATACGCTTTTATGAACTGAAATAATTGTTTTATGTCAAAACTAATGGTCATAATGATTTTAAATAAATAATTATTTAAACAGTAATAACTATTTTAACTTGTTTGATAGACAGATTTATTATTTCAAATCTTTTGGTAAGTAATTTTCTAAATGTTAATAAATTTGGATTATTTTATTTCAAATAAGCTTGTAAAATATGAAACAAGTATTTTATGATTAAACAAGAGGTTAGAACGATTTGAAATACATAATTATTCTAATAATTTTAACTTTTTGAATTGGTTTAGCAAACACATTTATTTTTGAAATCTCTTACTTATTAATTTTCAAAATATTATTAAATTAGTATTATTTTTAATCAAATAAGCTTTTATGATCAGAAACAATTGTTTTATGACAAAACAAAGATTTTAACGATTTGAGATTGATAATTGTTCAAATAGTCATAACTATTTAAACTAGTTTGGTAAACAGATTTATTTTTTAAATCTATTACTTATTAATTTTTGAAATATTAATAAATTAAGTATTATTTTATTTCAAATAAGCTTGTATGATAAAAAAACAATTGTTTTATGACAAAACATAAAGTCATAACGATATGTATTAGATAATCATTCAAATGGCCATAATTATTTTAACTGATTCAATAAATAGATTTATTTTTAAAATTTCTTACTTACAAATTTAGGAAATATTAATAAATTAATATTATTTTATTCTGTCTAAGCACGTATTAACTGAAACAATTATTTTATGAAAAATCAAAAGTTTATAATGATTTTAAATAAACAATTGTTCAAATAATAATAACTATTTGAACTTGTTTGGTAAATAGATTTATTTTTTTAAATCTCTTTCTTATTAATTTTCTGAATGTTAATAAATTAATATTAATTTATTTTGAATAAGCTTGTATGAATTGAAACAGTTGTTTTATGACTAAGCAAAAGTTCTCAACGGTTTGTAATATATAATTATTCTAATAGTCTTAACCATTTGAACTAATTCAGTAAACAAATTTATTTTTTAAATCTCTTACTTATTAATTTTTAAAATATTATTAAATTAGTATTATTTTAATATGAATAAGCTTATATAAACAAAATAATTGTTCTATGACTAAAGAAAAGGTCATAACAATTTGAAATAGATAATTATTCATATAGTCTTACTATTTAAACCAGTTCGACAATTCGATTTATTTTTTAATTTTCTTGGTTATTAAGTTTTGGAATATTATTAAATTAGTATTATTTTATTTTGAATAAAATAGAATGAACAATCAAAACTATTCAAATAAAAGGTTATAATGATTTAAAATAGATAATTATTCAAATAGTCAAAACTATTTCTAATGGTTTAGCAAGTAGATTTACCTTTTAAATCTCTTATTGGTTAATTTTCTAAATATTAATAAATTAATATTATTTTATTTTGAACAAACTTATATTAACAAAAACAATTGTTTTATGATAAAACAAAAAGTAATAATGATTTGAAATAAATAATTATTCAAATAGTTATAATTATTTGAACTGGTTCGACAAATAGAATTATTTTCTAAATCTCTTACTTATAAATTTTTGAAAAATTAATAAATTAGTTTTATTCTATTCCAAATAAGCTTCTATGAGTTGAAATAATTATTTTATGACGAAACAAAAGGTCATAACAAGTTCAAATAATAATTGTTCATATAGTTTTAATTATTTGAACTGATTCAATAAATAGATTTATTTTTTAAATCTCTTAGTTATTAATTTTTTGAATATTTCTAAATTAGTATTATTTTATTTTGAATAAGCTTGTATGAATAGAAACAATTGTTTTATAATAGAACAAAAGGTTATAACAATTTGAAATAGATAATTATTCAAATAGTCATAACTATTTAAACTGGTTTATTAAACAGATTTATTTTTTAAATCTTTTATTAATTCTTTAAATATTAATAAATTAGTATTATTTTATTTTAAACAAGCTTGTATGTCGAAAAACAATTGTTTTATGACAAAACAAAAGGTAATAACAATTTGAAATAGATAGTTGTTCAAATAGCCATAATTATTTGAACTGATTTATTTTTTAAATATATTACTTATTAATTTTTGAAAGATTAATAAAGTAGTATTATTTTATTTTGGATAAGCTTTTATGAACTAAAACAATTGTTTTATGACAAAACAAATGGTGGTCTTAATGCTTTTAAATAGATAACTGGTCAAATAGTCATAACTATTTGAACTTGTTCGGTAGACAGGTTGACTTTTCCAAATCTCATGCTTATTAATTTTTCAAATGTTAATAAATTAGTATTATTTGATTCCGAATAAACTTGTATGAATTGAAACAATTATTATATGACTAAACAAAAGGTCAAAACAATTTGAAATAGATAATTATTCGAATAGTTTTAAATATTCAAACTAGTTTGGCAAACATATTTATTTTTTAAATCTCTTATTCATTTTTGAAATAATATTAAATTAGTGTTATTTTTATCTAATTAAGCTCTTATGATCAGAAACAATTGTTTTATGAGAAAACAAAGATCATAACGATTTAACATTGATTTTTGTTGAAATAGTCATAACTATTGGCACTGGTTCAAAAAATAGCTTTAGTTTTTAAATCTCTTATTAATTTTTGAAATATTAATAAAGTAGTATTATTTTATTTTGGATAATTTTTATGAACTAAAACAATTGTTTTGTAACAAAACAAAAGGTCATAACAACTTTAAATAGATAATTATTCAAATAGTCAAATCTAATTAAACATGTTCGGTAAACAGATATATTCTTTTAAATCTCTTACTCATTAAATTTTCGAATGCTAATAAATTAGTTTTATTTTATTTTGAATAAAATTGTATAAACTGAAATAATTGCTTTATGACTAAACAAAAGGTTAGAACGATTTGAAGTAGATAATTATTCTAATAGTCTTAATTATTTAAATTAGTTTGGCAAACACATTTATTTTTTAAATCCCTTACTAATTTTTGGAATATTATTAAATTAGTATTATTTTAATCTGAACAAGCTTGTATGAAAAGAAACAATTGTTTCATAACAAAAAAATATATCATAATGATTTGAGATAGATATTTATCAAAATGGTCATAACTATTTGAACTATTTTGGCAAATAGATTAATATTTTTAAATTTCTTATTAATTTTCAAAATATTAATAGATTAGTATTATTTTATTTTGAATAATTTTGCATGAACAAAAACAATTGTTTTATCGCAAAACAAAGGGTTATAATGATTTGAAATAGATAATTGTTCAAATGGATATGACTATTTGAACTTGTTTGATAAACAAATTTATTTTTTAAATCTCCTACCTATTAATTTTCAGAATATTAATAAATTAGTATTATTTTATTCTGAATAAGTATGAATAGAAACAATTGTTTTATGAGAAAACCAAAGATGATAACTATTTGAAATAAATAATTATTCAAATAGTCATAAGTATTTGAATTTGTTTGATAAACATATTTATTTTTAAATTTTTACATATTAATTTTTTAAATATTAATAAATCAACATTATTTTATTTTGAATATGCTTGTGTGAATAGAAACAATTGGTTTATGACAAAACAAAAGGTCATAACTATTTGAAATTGATAATTGTTCAAATAGTTATAGCTATTTAAACGTGTTCAAAAAATAAATTTATTTTTTAAATTTTGACTTATTAATTTTTGAAATATTAATAAATTTATATTATTTTTTCAAAATAAGCTTGTATGAACAAAAACAATTATTTTAGAAAAAACTAAGGTCATAATGATTTGAAATGGATAATTATTCAAATATTCATAACGATTTGAAATAGATAATTGTTCATATAGTCTTAAATATTTGAACTTGTTCGACAAACAAATTTATTTTTTAATTCTCTTAGTTATTAATTTTTGAAGTATTATTAGACTAGTATTATTTTATTCCAAATAAGCTTGTTTCAACAAAAATAATTGTTTTATGACAAAACAAAAGATCATAATGATTTGAAGTTTACAATTGTTCAAATAGTCATAACTATTTGAACTAGTTCAGTCAATAGATTTATTTTTTAAATCTCTTATTAATTTTTGAAAGATTAATAAATAAGTATTATTTTATTCCAAATAAGTTTGAATATTCAAAAATAATTGTTATATGACGAAACAAAAGGTAATAACGATTTGAAATAGATAATTGTTGACAGGGCCATAATTATTGAACTAGTTTAGTAAACAAATTTATTTTTTTACATCTCTTACTTATTAGTTTTTGAAAGATTAATAAATTAATATTATTTTATTCCAAATAAGCTTGAATGTTAAAAAAATAATTGTTATACGACCAAACAAAAGGTAATGACAATTTGAAATAGATAATTGTTCATATAGTCTTAATTATTTGAATTGCTTTGGCAAGCAGATTTATTTTTTAAATCTCTTAGTTATTAATTTTTTCAATATTCGTAAATTTGTTTTATTTTATTTTGAATAATCTTATATGAATTGAAACAATTATTTTATAACAGAACAAAAGGTTATAACAATTTGACATAGATAATTGTTCAAATAAGAACTAGTTCAGTAAATAGATTTATTTTTTTAAATCTCTTACTTATTAATTTTTGAAATATTAATAACTTAGTATTATTTTATTTTGAATAGGCTTGTATGATGAAAAGCAATTGTTTTATGACTAAACAAAAGTTCATAATGATTTAAAATACATAATTGCTCAAATGGTCGTAATTATTTGAACCGATTGACTTAGTATTTAAATCTCTAACTTTTCAATTTTGAAATATTAATAAATTAAGATTATTTTATTTCGGATAAGATTTTATGAGTTGAAACAATTGTTTTATGATAAAACAAAAGGTCACATTTATTTTAAATAGATAATTATTCAAATAGTCATAACTATTTGAAATTGTTTGATAAACAAAATTATTTTTTAAAATTTCCTATTTATTAATTTTTTTAATGTTAATAAATTGGTATTATTTTATTTTGAATAAACATGTATGAACTGAGACAATTATTTTATGACTAAACGAAAGGTCAAAGCAATTTGAAGTAGATAATTGTTCTAATAGTTTCAACTATTTGAACTGGTTTGACAAATAGATTTATTTTTAAATCTCCAACTTATTAATTTTTAAAATATTAATAAGTTAGTATTATTCTATTTTGAATAAAATTGTATGAATAGAAACAATTATTTTATGACAAAACAAAAGGTCATAACAGTTTGAAATAAAAAATTGTTCAATAGTCATAACTATCCAAACTCATTCAATTAATAGATTTTATTTTTTAAATCTTTTACTTATTAATTTTTGAAATTTTAATAAATTAGTATTATTTTATTTTGAATAAGCTTTTATGAATAGAAACAATTGATTTATGACAAAACAAAAGGTCATAACGATTTGAAATAGATAATTGTTCAAATAGTCATAACTATTTGAATGTGTTTAGAAAACAGATTTATTTTTAAAATTTTTACTTATTAATTTTTGGAATATTAATAAATTTAAATTATTTTATTCAAATTAAACTTGCATGAATATAACCAATTGTTTTATGATAAAGCAAAAGGTCCTAATGTTTTGAAATAGATAATTATTCAAGTAGTCATAACTATTGAACTTATTCAATGAACATGTTTTTTAAAAATTCTATTACTTATTAATTTTTGAAATATTAAGAAATTAATATTATTTTACTTCAAATAAGATTATATGAACTAAAACAATTGTTTTAATTACAAAAGAAAAGGTCATAATGATTTGAAATAGATAATTATTCAAACAATCATGACTATTTGAACTTGTTCAGTAAACATATGCATTTTTTAAATCTTTTACTTATTAATTATCAAAATATTAATAAATTAATATTGTTTTAATCCGAATAACCTTATATGAACAGAAACAATTGTTTTAGGTCAAAACAAAAAGTCATCACAAGTTGAAATAAATAATTGCTCAAATAGTCATAATGATTTAAATTTGCCTGGTAAACAGATTTATTTTTTAAAATCTTTTACTTATTAATTGTCTTAATATTAATAAATTTGTATTGTTTTATTTGAAATGAGCTTTTATGACCAAAAAAATATTATTTTATGACAAAACAAAAGGTTATAACGATTGTAAATAGATAATTGTTCAAACAGTCATAATTATTTAAACTTGTTCAATAAATAGATTAATTTTTTAAATCTCTTTATTATTAATTTTCAAATTATTAATAAATTAGTATTATTTTATTTCTAATAACCTTATATGAACTGAAACAATTTTTTTATGACAAAAAAAAGATCATAATGATTTGAAATAGACAATTATTCAAATAGTCGTGATTATTTGATCTAGTTCGGTAAACGTATTTATGTTTTAAATTTTCTACTTATTAATTATCAAAATATTAATAAATTAGTATTATTTTCATCTGAATAAGCTTGTACAAACAAAAACAATTATTTTAAAATAGGACAAAAAATCATAATGATTTGAAATAAATAATTACTCAAATAGTCATAACTATTTAAAACAAATTGATAAATAGATTTATTTTTTAAATCTCTTATTAATTTTTGAAATATTAATAGATTAGTTTTCCTTATTCTGAACAGACTTATATGAGCAAAAGCATTTTTTTATGACAAAATAAAAGGCTATAATGATTTGAAATAGATAATTGTTAAAATAGTCATAATTATTTGAACTAGTTTGGTAAACAGAATTATTTTTGAAATCTCTTACTTATTAATTTTTGAAATATTAATAAATTCATTTATTTTATTCCAAATAAGCTAGTATGAATTAAAAAAAACTTATTTTATGCCAAATTTATGACAAAACAGAAAGTCATAACGATTTGAAATAGGTTGTTCATATAGTCTTAAATATTTGAACTGGTTCGGCAAACAAATTTATTTTTTAATTCTCTTAGTTATTAATTTTTGGAATATTATTAGATTAGTATATTTTTTATCGAATAAGCTTGTATGAACAAAAATAATTGTTTTATGACAAAATAAAAGGTTATAATGATTTGAAGTTTGTAATTGTCCAAATAGCAATAACTATCTGAACTAGTTCAATAAACAGATTTATTTTTTAAATCTCTTATTTATTAATTTTTCAAAGATTAATAAATTAGTATTATTTTATTCTGGATAAGCTTGAATGTTCAAAAAAAATTATTATATGACCAAACAAAAGGTAATAATGATTTAAAATGGATAATAAGTGACAAGGCCATAATTATTTAACATGATTCAGTAAACAGATTCACTTTTTAAATCACTTACTCTTTAATTTTAGAAACATCAATAAATTAGTATTATTTTTATTTTGAATAAACTTGTATGAACTGAAACAATTGTTTTACGACAAAACAAAATATCATAACAATTTGACATAGATAATTATTTATATGGTCTTAACTGTTTGAACTGCTTCAGCAAACAGATTTATTTTTCAAATCTCTTAGTTATTAATTTTTGGAATATTATTAAATTAGTATTATTTTATTTTGAATAAGCTTATATGAATTGAAATAATTATTTTATAATAGAACAAAAGGGTATAATGATTTGAAATAGATAATCATTCAATAGGAATTAGATCTATAAGCAAATTTATTTTTTAAATCTCTTATTAATTTTTAAAATATTAATAAATTAGTATTATTTTATTCTAAATAGGCTTGTATGATGAAAAGCAATTGTTTTGTGGCAAAACAAAAGTTCATAACTATTTGAAATACATAATTTCTCAATTGGCCATAATTATTTGAACTGATTCGATAAATTGATTTATTTTTTAAATCTCTAACTTATCAAATTTTAAAATATTAATAAAGTAAGATTATTTTATTTCAAATAAGCTTTTTATGAACTGAAACAATTGTTTTATGATAAAATAAAAGGTCATATTTACTTTAAATAGATAATTGTTCAAATAGTCATAACTTTTTGAACTTATTCAATAAACAAAATTATTTTTTAAAATTTCTTGTTTATTAATTCTTTGAATGTTAATAAATTAGTATTATTTTATTTCGAATAAGCATGACTAAACAAAAGATCAAAATAATTTGAAATAGATAATTGTTCTGATAGTCTTAACTATTTGAACTAGCTCAACCAACATATTTATTTTTTAAATCTCTTACTTATTAATTTTTAGAATATTATTAATTTAGAGATATTTTACTCCGAATATGCTAGTATGACAAAAACAATTGTTTTACGACAAAACAAAGTTCATAACGATTTAAGATAGATAATTGTTCAAATAGTCATAACTATTTGAACTGGTTTGATAAATAGATTTAGTTTTTAAATCTCTTATTAATTTTTGAAATATTAATAAATTAATACTATTTTATTTTGAATAATTTTGTATGGATAGAAACAATTGTTTTATGACAAAACAAAATGTCATAACTATTTGAAATAGATAATAATTCAAATGGATATGATTATTTGAACGTGTTCAGTAAAATATTAATTTTTAAAATCTTAATAAATTAGTATTATTTTATTTCAAATAAACTTGTATGAATAGAAACAATTGTATTATGACAAAACAAAAGATCATCACGATTTGAAATAAATAATTATTCAAACAGTCATAACTATCTGAACTCGCTCGATAAATAGATTTATTTTTTAAAATCTTTTACTTATTAATTTTTTCAATTTTAATAAATTAGAATTATTTTGTTTTGAATAAGCTTTTATAAATAGAAACAATTGGTTTATGACAAAACAAAAGGTCATAACAATTTGAAATAGATAATTGTTCATATAGTCATAACTATTTTAACATGTTTAGAAAACATATTTATTTTTAAAATTTTTATTTATTAATTTTTGGAATATTAGTAAATTTATATTATTTTATTTGAAATAAGCTTCTATGAGTAGATCTAATTATTTTATGACAAAAGAAAATGTTATAATGTTTTGAAATAGATAATTGTTTAGATAGTCATAACTATTTAAATATGTTCTATGAACAGATTTATTTTTTGATTCTCTTACTCATTAATTTTTAGAATATTAATAAATTAGTATTATTTTATTTCAAATAAACTTTTATGAGCTGAAACAATTATTTTATTACAAAATGAAAGGCTCAATGATTTGAAATAAATAATTAGTTAAATAGTCATGATAAATATATCTATTTTTTTAAATCTTTTACATATTAATTGTCAAAACATTAATAAATTAACTTTATTTTAATCCGAATAAGCTTGTATGAATAGAACAATTATTTTATGACAAAACAAATAGTCATAGCAATTTGAAATAAATAATTGTTCAAACAGTCATAAAGATTTGAACTTGTTCGATAAATAGATTTAATTTTTAAATCTTTTAATTATTAATTGTTTTAATATTACTAAATTTGTATTATTTTAATTGAAATAAGCTTTATGAAGAGAAAAAATCATTTTATAACAAAACAAAAGGTTGTAGCAATTTCAAATATATAATTGTTTAAATAGTCATAATTATTTAGACTTGTTCGATGAATAGATTATTTCGAATAAGCTTAGATGTGCTGAAATAAATTTTTTATGATAAAACAAAAGGTCATAACAATTTGAAATAGATAATTGTTCAAATGGTCAAAATTATTTGAACTGGTTAGGTAAACAAAATTATTTTTTAAATCTATTACATATTAATTTTTAAAATATTAATAAATTCATTTTATTTTATTCTAATTAAGCTAGTGTGAATTGAAAAAATTGTTTTATGACAAAACAAAAATGACTTGAAATAGATAATTGTTCATATAGTCTTAAATATTTGAATTGGTTCAGCAAATAAATTATTTTTTAATTTCTTAGTTATTAGTTTTTGGAATATTATTAGATTAGTATTATTTTATTTCAAATAAGCTTGTACGATAAAAAATAATTGTTTTATGACAGAACAAAAGGTTATAAGGATTTAAAGTTTACAATTGTTAAAATAGTCAAAACTATTTGAATTAGTTCAGTAAACACATTTTATTTTTTAAATCTCTTGCTTATTAATTTTTGAAAGATTAATAAATTAGTATTATTTTATTCATTATAAACTTGTATGATAAAAAACAATTGTTATATGACCAAACAAAAAGTAATAGTGATTTGAAATAGATAATTGTTGAAATGGCCATAATTATTTGAATTGATTCGATAAACAAATTTACTTTTTAAATTACTTATTAATTTTCAGCAAATTACTATATTAGTATTATTTTATTTTTAATAAGTTTGTATAAATTGAAACAATTGTTTTATGATAAAACAAAAGGTCATAATGATTTTAAATAGATAATTGTCCAAATAGTTGTAACTATTTGAATTTGTTTAGTAAACAAATTTATTTGTTTTAATTCTTACTTATTAATTTTTAAAATATTAATAAATTAGTATTAATTTTTTTAGGATAATCTTTTATGAATTGAAACAATTGCTTTATGTTAAAACAAAATGTCATAATGATTTTAAATAAATAATTGTTCAAATGGTCATTACTATTTTTTCAAATCTTTTGCTTATTAATTTTTTGAATGTTAATAAATTTTACTCTCAATTAACTTCTAAGATATGAAACAAATATTTTATGACTAAACAAAAGGTTCGAACGATTGGAAACAGATAATTATTCCAATAGTTTTAACTATTTGAACTATTTCGGCGAACACATTTATTTTTTAAATCTCTTACTTATTAATTTTCATAATATTATAAAATTAGTATTATTTTAAACTGAATAAGCTTGTATGATCAAAAACAATTATTTTATGACAAAACAAATGGTCATAACAATTTGAAATAGATAATCATTCAAATAGCTATAATTATTTTAATTGATTCAATAAACATATTTATTTTTTAAATTTCTTACTTATTAATTTAGGAAATATTAATAAATTAGTAATATTTTATTCCATCTAAGCTCATATTAACTGAAACAATTGTTTTATAACAAATCAAAAGGTTATAACAATTTTAAATAGACAATTGTTCAAATAGTAATAACTATTTAAATTTGTTCCGTAAACAAATTTATTTTTTTAAATCTCTTTCTTATTAATTTTTCAGATTTTAATAAAATAGTATTAATTTATTCTAAATAAGCTTATATGAACTGAAATAATTGTTTTATGACTAATCAAAAAGTCAAAACAATTTGAAATAGATAATTATTCTAATAGTCTTAACCAATTGACCTGATTTGGTAAACAAATTTATTTTTTTGATCTCTTGCTAATTAATTTTTGAAATATTATTAAATTAGCATTATTTTAGTCAGAATAAGCTTTTACAAATAAAACAATTGCCTTATGACAAAAGAAAAAGTCAAAATAATTTGAAATATATAATTGTTCATATAGCTTAGCTATTTGAACTGGTTAGGCAATTACATTTATTTTTTAATTTTATTGGTTATTAAGTTTTGAAATATTATTAAATTAATATTATTTTATTTTGAATAAAATAGTATGAACATAACTAATTTTTTTATGACAATAAAATGTTATAACAATTTGAAATAAATAATTATTCAAATAGTCAAAACTATTTGAAATGGTTTAGTAAACAAATTTATTTTTTAAATCTCTTACTCATTAGTTTTCTAAATATTAATAAATTAGCATTAATTTATTTTGAACAAACTTATATTAACAAAAACAACTGTTTCATGACAAAACAAAAAGTAATAAAGATTTGGAATAGACAATTTTTTAAATAGTTATAATTATTTGAACTAGTTCAATAAATAAAATTATTTTCTAAATCTCTTTCTTATAAATTTTTGAAATATTGATAAATTAGTTTTATTCTATTTCGAATAAGCTTGTATGAGTTGAAATAATTGTTTTATGACAAAGCAAAAGGTCATAACAATTTAAAACAAATAATTGTTCATATAGTCTTAACTCTTTGAACTAGTTTGACAAATTGATTTATTTTTTAAATCTTTTAGTTATTAATTTTTTGAATATTACTAAATTAGTATAATTTTATTCCAAATAAGCTTGTATGAACAGAAATAATTATTTTATGATAGAACAAAAGGTTATAATAATTTGAAATAGATAATTGTTCAAATAGTCCTAACTATTTGAACTGGTTTGGTAAATAGATTTAATTTTTAAATCTCTTATTAATTCTTGAAATATTAGTAAATTAGTATTATTTTATTTCAAATTAGCATGTATGTTGAAAAACAATTGTTTTATGACAAAACAAAAGGTAATAATGATTTGAAATAGATAGTTATTCAAATAGCCATAATTATTTGAATTGATTCAGTAAACAAATTTCTTTTTTAAATCTCTTACTTATTAACTTTTAAAATACTAATAAAGAAGTTTTTTTTTTTTGGAAAAGCTTTTATGAACTAAAACAATTGTTTTATGACAAAACAAAAGGTCATAACAATTTTAAAAATATAATTGTTCAAATAGTCATAACTATTTGAACTTGTTTGGTAAATAAATTTATTTTTTCAAAGCTTATTAATTTTTTGAATGTTATTAAATTAGTATTATTTTATTCCAAATAAGCATATATGAGCTAAAAAAATTATTATGATTAAACAAAAGGTCGGAACAATTTGAAATAGATAATTATTCTAATAGTCTAACTATTTAAACTGGTTGGGCAAACACATTTATTTTTTAAATCTCTTATTAATTTTCAGAATATTATTAAATTAGTATTATTTTTATCCAAATAAGCTTGTATGATCAAAAACAATTGTTTTATTACAAAACAAAGATCATAACAATTTCGGATTGATATTTGTTCAAATAATCATAACCATTAAACTGGTTCAAAAATAGCTTTAGTTTTTAAATCTCTTATTAATTTTTGAAATATTAGTAAAGTAGTATTATTTTATTTTGGATAAGTTTTTATGAACTAAAATAATTGTTTTATGACAAAACAAAAGGTCATAATGACTTTAAATAGATAATTGTTCAAATATTCAAATCTATTTGAACTTGTTTGGTAAACATATTTATTTTTTTAAATCTCTTGCTCATTAATTTTTTTAAAGTATTAATTTATTTTGAATAAGCTTGTATGAACTGAAATAATTGTCTTGTGACTAAAGAGAAGGTTAGAACGATTTGAAATAGATAATTGTTCTAATAGTCTTAACTATTTGAACTAGTTTAGCAAACACATTTATTTTTTAAATCTCTTACTTATTAATACTATTAAATTAGTATTATTGTAATATCAATAAACTTATATGAAAAGAAACAATTATTTTATGATAAAATAAAGATCATAATGATTTAAGACAAATAATTGTTCAAATAGTCATAACTATTTGAACTGTTTTGGTAAACAAATATAGTTTTTAAATCTCTTATTAATTTTCAAAATATTAATAGATCAGTGTTATTTTTTTTGAATAATTTTTCATGAGCAGAAACTATTGTCTTACAATAAAACAAAACATCATAATGATTTGAAATAGATCATTGTTCTAATGGACATGAGTATATGAACTTGCTCGGTGAATAGATTTATTTTTTAAACTCTTACCTATTAATTTTCACAATATTAATAAATTGGTATTCTCTTATTCCAAATAAACTTGTATGAATAAAAAAAATTATTTTATGACAAAACAAAAGATCATAATTATTTGAAATAAATAATTATTAAAACAGTCATAACTATTTGAATATGCTAGGTAAATGGATTTATTTTTTAAGTCTTTTACTTATTAATTTTTGGAATATTAATAAACTAGTATTATTTTTTTTCAAATACGCTTGTATGAATAGAAACAATTGGTTTATGACAAAACAAAAGGTCATAACTCTTTCAATTAGATAATTGTTCAAATAGTCATAACTATTTGAACATGTTCAAAAAAGATATTTATTTTTTAAATTATTACTAACTAATTTTTGGAATATTAATAAATTTATATTATTTTATTTGGAATAAGCTTGTATGAATAAAAATAATTATTTTATAACAAAACAAAATGCCATAATGATTTGAAATATAAAATTGTTCAAATACTCATAACTATCTGAACTTGTTTGGTAAATAGATTCATTTTTAAAATCTCTTACTCATTAATTTAAATATTAATAAATTAGTATTATTTTATTTTGAATAAGCTTGTATGAATAGAAAAAAAGTATTTTACAACAAAACAAAAGGTTATAGCAATTTGAAATACGTAATTATTCAAATAATCATAGCTATTAGAACTTGTTCGATAACTAGATTCAATTTTTAAATATCTTATTAATTTTTGAAATACTAATAAATTAGTATTATGTTATTCCAAATAAGCTTGTACGAATAGAAACAATTATTTTTTGACAAAACCAAAGGTCATAACAATTTGAAATAGATAATTGTTCAAACAGTCATAACTATTTACATTGGTTAGACCAACAAATTCATTTTTAAATCTGTTACTTATTAATTTTCATAATATTAATAAATTAGAATTACTTTATTTCGAATAAGACTGTATCAATAGAAACAATTGTTTTATGACAAAAAATGGTGATAACGATTTAAAATAAATAATTGTTCAAATTGTTATAACTAGTTGAATTGGTTTAGTAAATAGATTTATTTTTTAAATCTCTTATTAATTTTTAAAATAATGATAAATTAATATTATTTTATTTTGAACAAACTTATATGAACAAAAACATTTTTTTATGACAAAACAAAAGGTCATAATGATTTAAAATAGATAATTATTCATATAGCCTTAACTATTTAAACTAGTTTGACAAACAAATTTATTTTTTAAATCTCGTAGTTATTAATTTTCTTAATATTATTAGCTTAGTATTATTTTATTTTGAATAAGCTTGAATGAACATAAATAATTGTTTAATGACAAAATAAAAGGTTATAATGATTTGAAATATATAATTGTTCAAATAGTCATAACTATTTGAACTAGTTTAGTAAAGAATTTTATTTTTTAAATTTCCTACTCATTAATTTTTGAAATATTAAAAGTTAGTATTATTTTATTTTGAATAGGCTTCTACGATGAACATCAATTGTTTTATGGCAAAACAAAAGATCACAATGATTTGAAATAGATAATTGTTCAAATGGCCATAATTATTTGAATTGATTCGATAAACTGATTTATTTTTTAAATCTCCAACTTCTCAACTTTTGAAATATTAATAAAGTAATTTTTTTATTTTGGATAATTTTTTATGAACTAAAACAATTGTTTTATTCTAAAACAAAAGGTCATAATGATTTTAAATAGATAATTGTTCAAATGTTCAAATAGTTTTGACTATTTAAATTTGCTTGGTAAACAGTTTTTTTAATTTCCTGCTTATTAATTTTTTGAATGTTAATAGAATAGTATTATTTTATTTCGATTAAGCATGTATGAACTGAAATAATTATTTTATGAGTAAACAAAAGGTTAGAATGATTTGATATAGATAATTGTTCTAATAGTCTTAACTATTTGAATCGGTTTGATAAACACATTTATTTTTAAATCTTTTACTTATTAATTTTAGAATATTATTAATTTAGCAATATTTTACTTCGAATAAATTTATATGAATAGAAACAATTGTTTTATAACAAAACAAGGATCATAACAATTTGGGATAGATAATTATACAAATAGTTATAACTATTTGAATTGGTCTAGTAAATGGATTTAGTTTTTAAATCTTTTATTAATTTTTGAAATATTAATAAATTAGTATTATTTTATTCTAAATAATTTTGTATAAATAAAAACAATTATTTTATGACAAAACAAAATATCATAATGATTTGAAATAAATAATTGTTCAAATAGTCATAACTATTTGAACTCACTTGGTAAATAGATTTATTTTTTAAATCTTTTATTTATTAAATTTTAGAAAATTAATAAATTTATATTATTTTATTCGAAATAAGCTTGCATGAATAGAACCAATTGTTTTATGACAAAACAAAAGGTCATTTGTTTAGATAGTCATAATTATTTGAACTTATTTAGTAAACATATTCTTTTTTTAATTTTCTTACACATTAGTTTTCGAAATATTAATAAATTAGTATTATTTTACATCAAATAAGCTTATATGAATTGCAACAATTGTTTTACTACAAAAGAAGAGGTCAAAATAAATTGAAATAGAAAATTACTCAAATAGTCATGACTATTTGAACTTGTTCAGTAAACATATTTATTTTTTAAATCTTTTACTTATTAATTGCCAAAATATTAATATTATTTTAATTCGAATATGCTTGTATGAACAAAAACTATTGTTTTATAATAGAACAAAAAGTCATAATGATTTCAAATAAATAATTGCTCAAATAGTTATAACTATTAGAACTTATTTGATAAATAGATTTATTTTTTAAATCTCTTATTTATTTTTAAAATATTAGTAGATTAATATTATTTTATTCTAAACAAACTTATATGAACAAAAACATTTGTTTTATGATAAAACAAAAGGTCATAATGATTTGAAATAGATAATTGTTCAAATAGTCATAATTATTTGAACTGGTTAGGTAAATAGAATTATTTTTTAAATCTCTAACTTATTAACTTTTCAAATATTAATAGATTCATTTTATGTTATTCCTAATAAGCTAGTATGAATTGAAAATTTTGTTTTATGACAAAACAAAAGGGTATAGCGATTTGAAATAAATAATTGTTCATATAGTCTTAACTATTTAAACTGGTTCAGCAAACAAATTTATTTTTTAAATAGCTTAGTTATTAATTTTTGAAATATTATTAGATTAGTATTATTTTATGATAGAACAAAAGGTTATAACAATTTGAAATAATTTTTTTATGATAGAACAAAAGGTTATAACAATTTGAAGTGTACAATTGTTCAAATAGTCACAACTATTCAAATTGGTTTGGTAAATAGATTTATTTTTTAAATATCTTATTAATTTTTGAAAAATTACAATTGTTCAAATAGTCATAACTATTCAAATTGGTTCCGTAAATAGATTTATTTTTTAAATATCTTATTAATTTTTGAAAAATTAATAAATTAGTATTATTTTATTTCGAATCACTTATTAATTTTTGAAATATTAATAAATTAGTAATATTTATTTCAAATAAGCTTGTATGAGTTAAAATAATTGTTTTATGATAAAAAAAAGTCATAATAATTTTAAATAGACAATTGTTCCAATAGTCATAACTATTCGAATTTGTTTTGTAAACAAATTTATTTTTTAAAACTATTGCTTATTAATTTTTAGAATATTAATAAATTAGTATTATTTTATTTTGGATAAGCTTTTATGAACTGAAACAATTATTTTATGTCAAAACAAAAGGTCATAACAATTTTAAATAAATAATTGTTCAAATAGTCATAACTATTTAAACTTGTTTAGTAAACAAATTTATTTTTTAAAAATTTTTTGCTTATTAATTTTTTGAATGTTAATAAATTTAGATTGTTTTATTCCGAATAAGCTTGGAAGATATGAAAGAAATATTTTATGACTAAACAAAAGGTTATAACGATTTGAAATAGAAAATTATTCTAATAGTTTTAACTATTTAAACTGGTTTGGCAAACTCATTTATTTTTTAAATTTCTTACTTATTAATTTTTAGAATATTATTAAATTAGTATTATTTTTAACCGAATAAGCTTCTATGATTAGAAACAATTATTTTATGACAAAAACAAAAGGTCATAACGATTTGAAATAGATAATCATTCAAATGGTAATAATTATTTTAACAGAGTCAGTAAGCAGATTTATTTTTTAAATTTTTTACTTAATAATTTAGGAAATATTAATAAATTAGTATTATTTTATTCCATCTAAACTTGTATTAGCTAAAACAATTGTTTTATGACAAATCAAAAGGTTATAACGATTTTAAATAGACAATTGTTCAAATAATATTAACTATTTGAACTTGTTCGGTAAATATATTTATTTTTTTAAATCTCTTTCTTATTAATTTTTTGAATGTTAATAATTAGTATTAATTTATTCTAAATAAGCTTGTATGAACTAGAACAATTATTTTGTAACTAAACAAAAGGTCATAATGATTTAAAATAGATAATTTTTCTAATAGTTTTAACCATTTGAATTGATTCGATAAATGAATTTATATTTTAAATCTCTCTATTAATTTTTGAAATATTATTAAATTAGTATTATTTGAATTCGAATAAGCTTGTATGGACAAAACAATTGTTTTATGACAAAAGAAAAGGTCATAATGATTTGAAATTGATTATCATTCATATAGTCATAACTATTTGAACTGGTTTAGCAATTATATTTATTTTTTAATGTTTTTGGTTATTAAGTTTTGGAATATTATTAAATTAGTATTATTTTATTTTGAATAAAATAGTATAAACAAAATCAATTGTTTGATGATAAAATAAAAGGTTATAATGTTTTGAAACAGTTAATTATTCAAATAGTTAAAACTATTCGAAATGATTTGATAAGCAGATTTATTTTTTAAATCTCTTAGTGGTTAATTTTCTAAATATTAATAAATTAGTGTTATTTTATTTTGAACAAACTTATATTAACAAAAATAATTGTTTTATGACAAACTTATATTAACAAAAACAATTGTTTTATGACAAAATAAAAAGTAATAATGATTTGAAATAGATAATTGTTCAAATAGTTATAATTATTTGAACTGGTTCAATAAATAGATTTATTTTCTAAATCTCCTACTTATAAATTTTTGAAATATTAATAAATTAGTTTTATTCTACTCCAATTAAGCTTGTATGAGCTAAAATAATTGTTTTATAACAAAAAAAAGGTCATAACAATTTCAAATAAATAATTTTTTATATAGTCTTAACTATTTGAACTAGTTCAGCAAATAGATTTATTTTTAAATCTCTTAGTTATTAGTTTTTAGAATTTTACTAAATTAGTATTATTTTATTATGAATAAGCTTGTATGAACAAAAACAATTATTTTATGATAGAACAAAAGGTTATAACAATTTGAAATAGATAATTATTCAAATGGTCATAACTATTTGAAATGGTTAGGTAAACATATTTTTTTTTTTAAATCTCTTATTAATTCTTGAAATGTTAATAAATTATAATTATTTTATTTCAAATAAGCTTTTATGTTGAAAAACAATTGTTTTATGACAAAACAAAAGGTAATAACGATTTGAAATAGATAGTTGTTCAAATGGCTATAATTATTTAAATGGATTCAATAATCTGAATTATTTTTTAAATCTTTTAATTATTAATTTTTTAAATATTAATAAAGTAGTATTATTATTTTTGGTTAAGCTTTTATGAACTAAAACAATTGTTTTATGACAAAATAAAAGGTAATAACAATTTTATATAGATAATTGTTTAAACAATCATAACTATTTGAACTTTTTCGATAAATAGCTTTATTTTTTCAAATCTCATGTTTATTAGTTTTTTGAATATTAATAAATCAATATTATTTTATTTCGAATAAGCTTGTATAAACTGAAGCCATTATTATATGACTAAACAAAAGGTCAAAACGATTTGAAATAGATAATTATTCTAATGTCTTAACTATTTGAATGGTTTGGCAAACACATTTATTTTTAAATCTCTCATTAATTTTTGGAATATTATTAAATTAGTATTATTTTTATCTAAATAGGTTTGTATGATCAAACACAGTTGTTTTATGAGAAAAAAAAGATCATAATGATTTGATATTTATATTTGTTGAAATAATCATAACTATTTGAATTAGTTCAGAAAATAGCTTTAGTTTTTAAATCTCTTGCTTATTAATTTTTGAAATATTAATAGAGTAATATTATTTTATTTTGGAAAAGTTTTTGTAAACTGAAACAATTATTTTCTGACAAAACAAAGGTCGTAAGAACTTT
Source organism: Durio zibethinus (assembly GCF_047325235.1). NCBI lineage: Eukaryota > Viridiplantae > Streptophyta > Magnoliopsida > Malvales > Malvaceae > Durio > Durio zibethinus. Next base: position 274,502 of record NC_143185.1, read on the forward strand.
AAATAGATAATTATTCAATAGTCAAATCTATTCGAAATTGTTCGATAAATAGATTTATTTTTTTAAATCTTTTGCTCATTAATTTTTCAAATGTTAATAAATTAGTATTATTTTATTCTAACAAAAGGTCAAAATGATTTCAAATAAATAATTGTTCAAATAGTCATAACTATTTGAATTTATTTGGTAAACATATTTCTTTTTTAAATCTTTTACTTATTAATTGTTTGAATATTAACAAATTTGTATTATTTTAATTGTTCAAATAGTCATAGCTATTCGAATAAGCTTGCATGATAAAAAACAATTGTTTTATAATAAAACAAATGGTCATAATGATTTGAAATAGATAATTGTTTGAATGGCCATAATTATTTTAGCTAAGTCGATAAACAAATATATTTTTTAAATCTCTTACTTATTAATCTTAGAAATATTAATAATTTGTATTATTTTATTCTGTATAAGCTTGTATTAACTAAAACAATGTTTTATGGCAAAACAAAAGATCATAACAATTTTAAATAACACTAACTATTTGAACTTGTTTGGTAAATTGATTTTATTTTTTTAAATCTCTTATTAATTTTTTGAATGTTAATAAATTAGTATTAATTTATTCCAAGTAAGCTTGTATGAACTAAAACAATTGTCTTATGACTAAACAAAAGGTCAAAACAATTTGAAATAGATAATTGTTCTAGTGGTCTTAACCATATGAATTGGTTTGGCAAACAAATTTACTTTTTAAATCTCTTCCTTATTAATTTTCAAAATAATATTAAATTTGTATTATTTTAATTCGAATAAGCTTGTATGAACAAAAAATTTATTTTATGATAAAACAAAAGGTCATAACAATTTGAAATTGATAATCATTCACATAGTATTGACTATTTAAACTAGTTTGGCAATTAGATTTTTTTTATAATTTTCTTGGTTATTAAGTTTCAAAATAATTATTAAATTAATATTATTTTATTCTAAATAAAATAATGTTAATAGAACCAATTGTTTGATGACAAAACAAAAGGCTATATCAATTTGAAATTTATAATCATTCATATAGTATTGACTATTTCAATTGGTTTGACAATTAAATTTATTTTTTTAATTTTCTTGGTTATTAAGTTTTGAAATATTATTAAATTAGTATTATTTTATTCTAAATAAAATAGTATAAACAGAACCAATTGTTTGATGACAAAACAAAAGGTTATAACAATTTGAAATAGATAATTATTCAAATAAACAAAACTATTTGAAAAGGTTTGGTAAATGGATTTACTTTTCAAATCTCTAACTAATTAATTTTTTAAATATTAATAAATTAGTATTATTTTATTTCGAATAAACTTATATGAACAAAAACAATTTTTTATGACAAAACAAAAAGTAATAACATTTGAAATAGATAATTGTTTAAATAGTTATAATTTTTTGAACTAGTTCGATAAATAGAATTTTTTTAAAATCTCTTCCTTATAAAATTTTGAAATATTAACAAATTAGTTTTATTTTATTCCAAATAAACTTGTACGAGCTAAAATAGTTGCTTTATGACAAAAGAAAATGTCATAACGATTTGAAATATTTAATTGTTCACATAATCTCAACTGTTTGAACTAGTTTGCAAGCAGATTTAATTTTTAAATCTCTTAGTTATGAATTTTCATAATATTATTAAATTAGTATTATTTTATTTTGAATAAATTAGTATGAACAAAAATAATTGTTTTACAAAAAAAAAGGTTATAACAATTGAAATAGATAATTATTCGAATAGTCATAACTATTTGAATTGGTTTGGTGAACAGATTTATTTTTTAAATCTCTTACTAATTCTTAAAATATTAATAAATTAGTATTATTTTATTTTAAATAAGCTTGTATGTTGAAAAACAATTATTTTATGACAAAACAAAAGCTAATAATGATTTGAAATAGATAATTGTTCAAATGGCCATAATTATTTGATTTTATTTGGTAAACTAATTTATTTTTTAAATCTCTTACTTATTAATTTTAAAAATATTAATAAAGTAGTATTATTTTATTTTGGATAAGCTTTTTATGAACTGAAACAATTGTCTTATGACAAAACAAAAGTTCATAATAATTTTAAATAGATAATTGTTCAAATAATCATAACTATTTGAACTTGTTCAGTAAATAGATTTATTTTTTCAAATCTCTAGCTTATTAATTTTTAGAGTGTTAATAAATCAGTATTATTTTATTTTCAATAATTTTGCATGAACAAAGACAATTGTTTTATGACAAACAAAAAGGTCATAATGATTTGAAATAGATAATTGCTCAAATGGACATGACAATTTAAACTGATTTGGTAAACAAATTAACTTTTTAAATCACTTATTAATTTTTGGAATATTAATAAATTAGTATTATTTTATTTCAAATAAGCTTGTATGAATTGAAACAATTATTTTATGACAAAACAAAAAGTCATGATGATTTTAAATAGACAATTATTCGAATAATTGTAACTATTTGAATTTGTTCGACAAAAAAGCTTATTTTTTAAACTCTTTCTTATTAATTTTGTAAATATTAAGAAATTAGTATTATTTTATTTTAGATAAGCTTTTATAAACTGAAACAATTCTTTGATGTTAAAGCAAAAGGTCATAATGATTTTAAATAAATAATTGTTCAAATAGTCATAACTATTTGAACTTGTTTGATAAAGAGATTTGTTTTTTTCAAATCTTTTACGTATTAATTTTTTGGATGTTAATAAATTTGGATTATTTTATTCTAAATAAGCATGTAAGATATGAAACAAATATTTTTAACTAAACAAAAGGTTAGAACGATTTGAAATAGATAATTATTCTAATAGTTTTAACTATTTAAACTGGTTCAATACATTTATTTTTTAAATCTCTTACTTATTAATTTTTTGAATATCATTAAATTAGTATTATTTTTAACCGAATAAGCTTCTATGATAAAAAACAATTGTTTTATGACAAAACAAAAATCTTAACGATTTGAGATTGATAATTATTCAAATGGTCATAACTTTTTAATCTGGTTTGATAAACAAATTTATTTCTTAAATCTCTTACTTATTAATTTTTGAAATATTCATAAATTAGTATTACTTTTATTTTGAATAAACTTATGTGATAAAAAATAATTATTTTATGACAAAACAAAAGGTCATAACAATTTGAAATAGATAATCATTCCAACGACCATAATTATTTTAACTAATTCGGTAAACATATTTATTTTTTAAATTTCTTACATATTAATTTAGGAAAAAATAATAAATTAGTATTTTTTTATTTTATCTAAGCTTGTATTAACTGAAATATTTGTTTTATGGCAAATCAAAAGGTTATAACGATTTCAAATAGACAAGTGTTCAAATAATAATAACTATTTGAACTTGTTTGGTAAACATATTTAGTTTTTTAAATCTCTTTCTTATTAATTTTTTGAATGTTAATAAATTAGTATTAATTTATTTTGAATAAGCTTGTATGACTGAAACAATTGTTTTATGACAAAACAAAAGGTTAGAATGATTTGAAATAGATAATTGTTCTAATAGTCTTAACTATTTGAACTGATTTGATAAACAAATTTATTTTTTAAATCTCTTACTTATTAATTTTTGAAAATTTATTAAATTAGAATTATTTTAATCCGAATAAGCGTGTACAAATAAAACAATTCTTATACGACAAAACTTCAAGCCAAAACAATTTGAAATAGATAATCGTTCATATAGTCTTAACTATTTGAACTGGTTCAACAATTAGATTTATTTTTTAATTTTTTTGGTTATTAAGTTTCAGAATATTTTTGAATTAGTATTATTTTATTCTAAATAAAATAGTATGAATAGAACCAATTGTTTGATGACAAAATAAAGGTTATAATGATTTAAAATAGATAATTATTCAAATAGTGATAACTATTTGAAATGGTTTGGTAAATAGATTTAGTTTTTAAATCTTTAATTGATTAATTTTCTAAAAATTAATAAATTAGTATTATTTTATTTTGAACAAACTTATACTAACAAAAGCAATTGTTTTATGACAAAACAAAAAGTAATAATGATTTGAAATAGATAATTGTTCAAATAGTTATAATTATTTGAACTGGTTCGGTAAGTTATAATTATTTTTTTGTTTTGTCAAATTGTTATGACCTTTTCTTTTGTCTTAAAAAAATTATTTCAATCCATATAAGCTTATTCAATATAAAATAATAGTAAGTTATTAATATTTTGAAAATTAATAATTTATAGATTTAAAAAATGAATCTATTTATCGATCAAGTTTAAATAATTATGACTTTTTGAATAATTATCTATTTAAAATCGTTATAACTTTTTGCATTGTCATAAAATGATTTTTTTTGTTCATAAAAGCTTATTTTGAATAAAATAATACAAAATTATTAATATTAAGACAATTAATAAGTAAAAGATTCAAAAACTAAATCTATTTATTGAGCAAGTTCAAGTTGTTATGACTATTTGAACAATTACTTATTTCAAATTGTTATGATTTTTTGTTTTGTCATAAAATAATTATTTCTATTCATATAAGTTTATTTGGATTAAAATAATATTAATTTATTAATATTTTGATAATTTATAAGTAAAAGATTTAAAAAATAAATATGTTTATTGAACAAGTTCAAATAGTCATGACTATTTGAATAATTATCTATTTCAAATCATTTTGACCTTTTGTTTTGTAATAAAACAATTGTTTCAGTTCATATAACCTTATTTGAAATAAAACAATGCTAATTTATTAATATTTAAAAAATTAAAGATTAAAAGAATTAAAAAAATGAATCTATTTAGTGAACAAGTTCAAATAGTTATGACTATCTGAACAATTATCTATTTCAAAACATTATGACCTTTTTGTTTTATTATAAAATAATTGGTTCTAATCATGCAAGCTTATATTGAACAAAATAATATAAATTTATTAATATTCCCAAAATTAATAAGTAAAATTTTAGAAAATAAAACTATTTTTTGAACATATTCAAATAGTTATGACTTTTTGAACAATTATCTATTTCAAATTGTTATGACCATTTGTTTTGTCATAAACCAATTGTTTTTATTCAAGCAAGCTTATTCATAATAAAATAATACTAATTTATTAATATTCCAAAATTAAAAACATTTAAAGAATAAATTTGTTTACCGAGCAAGATCAAATAGTTATGACCATTTGTATAATTATTTATTTCAAATCGTTATGATTTGTCATAAAACAATTGTTTCTATTCATAAAACTTTATTTGGAATAAAATAATACTAATTTATTAATACTCTAAAAATTAATAAGTTGAAGATTTAAAAAATTAATTTGTTTACCAGACAAGTTCAAATAGTCATGTCCATTTGAACTATTATCTATTTCAAATCGTTATGACATTTTGTTTTTTGTAAAACAATTGTTTCTATTCATGCAAAATTATTTAGAATAAAATCTTGCTAATTTATTACTATTTCAAAAATTAATAAGAGATTTTAAAACTAAATCTCTTTACCAAAATAGTTTAAATATTTATGACTATTTAAACAATTACTTATCTCAAATTGTTATGATATTTGTTTTGTCCTAAAACATTTGTTTCTACTCATACAAGCCTATTTGGAGAAAAATATTGCTAAATTAATAATATTCTAAACATTAATAAGTAAAGATTTAAAAAATAAATGTGTTTGCCAATCCAGTTCAAAAAGTTAAGACTATTAGAATAATTATCTATTTCAAATCGTTTTGACCTTTTGTTTTGTCATAAAATAATTGTTTCAGTTCATATACACTTATTTGAAATAAAATAATACTAATTTATTAACATTCAAAAAATTAATAAGCAAGAAATTTTAAAAAAATAAATTTGTTTACCGAACAAGTTTAAATAGTTATGACTATTTGAACAATTATCCATTTAAAATCGTTATAACCTTTTATTTTATCATAAAATAATTGTTTCAGTTCATAAAAGCTTATCCAAAATAAAATAATATTACTTTATTAATATTTTAAAAATTGATAATTAGAGATTTAAAACATAAATTAGTTATCTAATCAATTCAAATCATTATGAACTTTTTTTTTGCAATAAAACAATTATTTTTCATCATACTAGCTTATTTGAAATATATTAATACTAATTTATTAATATTTCAAAAATTAATAAGTAGGAGATTTAAAAAATAAATTTATTTACCGAACTAGTTTAAATAGTTATGACTGTTTGAACAATTATATATTTCAATTTCTTATAACTTTTTATTTTGTCATAAAATAATTATTTCTATTCATACAAGTTTATTTGAAATAAAATAATACTAATGTAATAATATTCTGAAAATTAATAACTAAGAGAATTAAAAAATAAATTTGTTTGCTGAACCAATTCAAATAGTTAAGGTTATATGAACAATTCTTTATTATAAATTGTTATGACATTTTGTTTTATCATAAAATAATTTTTTTAGTTCTTACTAACTTATTCAGAACAAAATAAAACAAATTTATTAACATTTCAAAAATTAATTTGTAAGAGATTTAAAAAATAATTTTATTTGTCAAACCAGTTCAAATAATTATGACTATTTGAACAATTACCTATTTCAAGTCATTATGACTTTTTGTTTTGTCATAAAACAAATGTTTTTGTTCAAATAAGTTTATTTGGAATAAAATAATATTAATTTATTAATATTTTAAAAATTAATAAGTAAGAAAATTAAAAAAAAATTTTGCTTAATAAACTAGTTCAATTAGTTATAACTATTTGAATAATTATTTATTTCAAATAGTTATGACCATTTTATTTTGTCATAAAACAATTGTTTTTGTTCATACTGTCTTATTCAGAATAAAGTAATGCTAATTTATTAATATTCTAAAAATTAATAAGTAATGGATTTAAAAAATGAATCTGTTGGTATAACAGACGCAAATGGTTATGACTATTTGAACAATTATCTATTTCAAATCATTATAACCTTTTGTTTTATCACAAAACAATTGTTTTGTTACCTACAAGCTTATTCGTAATAACATAATTCTAATTTATTAACATTTCAAAAATTAATAAATAAGAGATTTAAAAAATGAATCTGTTCATAAACAAGTTCAAATAGTTATGACTATTTGAACCATTTTCTATTTTAAATCGCAATAACCTTTTGTGTTGTCATAAAATAATTGTTTTATTCATACAAGCTTATTTTAAATAAAATAATACAAATTTGTTAATATTCAAACAATTAATAAGTAAAAAATTTAAAAATAAATTCGTTTATAAAATAAGTTCAAATAATTATGACTATCTGAACAATTATTTATTTTAAATCATTATGACTTTTGGTTTTATCATAAAATAATTGTTTTTGTTCATACAAGCTTATTCATATTAAAATAATATTAATTTATTAATATTTAAACAATTAATAAGTAAAAGACTTTAAAAATAAATATGTTTATCGAACAAGTCTAAATAATCATAACTGTTTGAGTAATTATCTATTTTAAATAGTTATGAACTTTTGTTTCATTATAAAACAATTATACTAGTTCATATAGGCTTATTCGAAATAAAATAATACAAATCTATTAATATTATGAAAATTAAGGAGTAAGAGATTTAAAAAATGAATCTATTTATCGAACAAGTTCAAATAGTTATGAATATGTGAACAATTATCTATTTCAAATTGTTATGACCTTTTGTTTTGTCATAAAACAATTGTTTCTTTCATATAAGCTTATTCCAAAAAAATAATATAAATTTATTAATATTCCAAAATTTAATAAGTAGAAATTTAAAAAATAATTTTGTTTTCTGAACATGTTCAAATAGTTATGACTATTTGAACAATTATCTATTTCAAATAGTTATGACCTTTTTATAAACCAATTGTTTCTGTTCACAGAAGCTTATTTGAAATAAAATAATATTAATTTATTAATATTTCAAAAATTAATAAGTAAAAGATTTAAAAAATAAATTTATTTATTGAGCAAGCTCAAATAGTTATGATTGCTTGAATAATTATTTATTTCAAATAGTTATGATATTTTATTTTGACATAAAATAATTGTTTCTATTTATACAAGTTTATTCAAAACAAAATAATATTAATTTATTAATATTTTGAAAATTAATAGGTAGGAGATTTAAAAAACAAATCTATTTACCAAACAAGTTTAATAGTCATGCCCATTTGAACAACTATCTATTTCAAATCACTAAGATCTTTTGTTTCTGTCATAAAACAATTGTTTCTATTCATACAAAATTATTTAGAATAAAATAATATTGATTTATTAATATTTTGAAAATCAATAAGAGATTCAAAAACTAAATCTATTTATCAAACCAGTTTAAATACTTATGACTATTTAAATAATTATCTATCTTAAATTGTTATGATCTTTATTTTGTCATAGAATAGTTGTTTTTTTTTTTTCATATAAGCTTATTCGAATTAAGATAATAATAATTTAATAATAAAAAATAAATATGTTTTGCCGAACCAATTTAAATAGTTAAGACTATTAGAATAATTATTTATTTCAAATTGTTCTGACCTTTTGTTTAGTCATAAAACAATTATTTCAGTTTATACAAGCTTTTGTAGAATAAAATAATACTTATTTATTAACATTAGAAAAATTAATAAAAGATTTAAAAAAATTTTGTTTACCGAATATGCTCAATTAGATATGACTATTTGAACAATTATCTATTTAAAATCATTATGACCTTTTGTTTTGTCATAAAACAATTGTTTTAGTTCATAAAAACTTATCCAAAATAAAATAACACTACTTTATTAATATTTCAAAGATTATTAAGCAAAAGATTTAAAAACTAAAGCTATTTTTCGAACTAGTTTAAATAGTTACAACTATTTGAACAAATATCAATTTTAAATCATTATGATCTTTGTTTTGTCATAAAAAAAATTGTTTCTAATCATACAAGCTTATTCAAATAACAATAATACTAATTTAATAATATTTTGAAAATTAATAAGTAAAAGTTTTAAAAAATAAATGTGTTTGTCGAATCAGTTCAAATGGTTAAGACTATTAGAATAATTATCTATTTCAAATTGTTCTAACCTCTTTTTTAGTCCTAAAATAATTTTTCAGTTATACAAGCTTATTCGGAATAAAAAAATACTAATTTATTAACATTCAAAAAATTAATAAGCAAGAGATTTGAAAAAATAAATCTGTTTACTAAACATGTTCAAATAGTTATGATTATTTCAACAATTATCTATATAAAATCGTTATCAACTTTTGATTTGTTATAAAACAGTTGTTTCAGTTCATAAAGCTTATCCAAAATAAAATAGTATTACTTTATTAATATTTTGAAAATTAATAAGTAAAAAATTTTAAAAATAAATCAATTTACCGAATCAGTTCAAATACTTATGGTCATTTGAACAATTATCCATTTTAAATATCTATTACCTTTCGTTTTTTCATAAAACAATTGTTTTTCATCATACAAGCTTATTTGAAATAAAATCATTATTACCTTTCGTTTTGTCATAAAACAATTATTTTTCAACCTATAAGCTTATTTGAAATAAAATAATAGTAATTTATTAATATTTCAAGAATTAGTAAGAGATTTAAAAAATAAATATGTTTACTAAACTAGTTCAAATAGTTATAAGTATTTGAAAAATTATCTATTTCAAAATGTAATAACCTTTTGTTCTGTCATAAAATAATTATTTTTGTTCATACACGTTTATTCAAAATAAAATAATACTAATTTAATAATATTCTGAAAATTAATAACTAAAAGATTTAAAAAATAAATTCATTTGTCGAATCAATTCAAATAGTTAAGACTATATGAACAATTATCTATTTCAAATCGTTATGACCTTTTATTTTATCATAAAATAATTATTTCAGCTCATACAAGTTTATTTAGAATAAAATAAAACTAATTTTTTAATATTTCAAAATTTTGTAAGTAAGAGATTTAAAAAATAATTCTATCTACCAAACTAGTTTAAATAAGTATAACTATTTAAGCAATTATCTATTTCAAATCATTATTACTTTTTGTTTTGTCATAAAATGGCTATTTTTGTTCATATAAGTCTGTTTGAAATAAAATAATACTAATTTATTAATATTTAGAAAATTAATCAGTGTGAGATTTAAAAAGTAAATCTATTTACCAAACAATTTTAAATAGTTTTGGCTATTTGAATAATTATCTATTTCAAATCATTATAATCTTTTATTTTTTCGTCGAATGGTTGGTTCTGTCCAAACTATTTTATTCGAAATAAAATAATACTAATTTAATAATATTTTGAAGCTTAAGAACCAAGAAAATAAAAAATAATACCAATGATTATCAATTTCAAATCGTTATGACATTTTGTTTTGTCATAAAACAATTTTTTTATTCATATAAGCTTATTTAGATTAAAATAATACAAATTTAATAATATTTCAAAAATTAATAAGTAATAGATTTAAAAAATAAATTTGTTTACCAAACTTTTCATATGGTTAAAACTATTATAACAATTATCTATTTCAAATCGTTATGATCTTTTGTTTAGTCATAAAACAATTGTTTAAGTTCATACAAGCTTAATAGAAATAAATTAATAATAATTTAATAAAATTAAAAAAATTAATAAGAAAGAGATTTTAAAAAATAAATCTATTTATCAAACAAGTTCAAATACTTATTACTATATGAACAATTGTCTATTTAAAATTGTTATGACCTTTTGTTTTGTCATAAAACAATTGTTTCAATTAGTACAAGCTTATATAGAATAAAATAATACTATTTTATTAATATTTCTAAAATCAATAAGTAAGAGATTTAAAAAATAAATTTGTTTACCGAATCAATTAAGATAATTATGGCCATTTGAACAATTATCTATTTCAAATCATTATGACCTTTATTTTGTTATAAAAAAATTGTTTTTGATCATACAAGCTTATTCGAAGTCAAAATTATTAATATTTTAAAAATTAATAAGTAAAAGATTTAAAAAATAAATCTGTTTATCAAACTAATTCGAATAATTATGACTATTTGAATGATTATCAATCTCAAATTGTAATGATCTTTGTTGTGCCATAAAACAATTGTTTCTTATCAAAGAAGCTTATTCGGTTAAAAATAATACTAATTCAATAATATTTAAAAAATTAATAAGATATTTAAAAAATAAATGTGTTTAACAAACTATTTCAAATAGTTAAAACTATTAGAATAATTATCTATTTCAAATCATTTTGACCTTTTTTTAGTCATAAAATATTTGTTTAAAATCATACAAGCTTGTTTGAAATAAAATAATCCTAATAAATTAACATTCAAAAAATTAATAAGCAGAAGATTTTAAAAAATAAATTTGTTTACCAAACAATATTTGAACAATTACTTATTTAAAATTGTTATGACATTTGTTTTGTCATAAAACAATCATTTCAGTTCGTAAAAGCTTATCCAAAATAAAATAATACTATTTATTAATATTTCAAAAATTAATAAGCAACAGATTTTAAAAAATAAATCTATTTTCTGAAAAAATTCAAATAGTTACGACTATTTGAACAATTGTATATTTAAAACCGTTTTGTCAAAAATTAATAAGTAGGAGATTTAAAAAATAAATCTATTTACTAAACCAGTTCCTACTTGAGTAATTACCTATTTCAAATCGTTATAACCTTTTGTTCTATTATAAAGTAATTTTTTCAGTTTATACAACCATATTCAGAATAAAATAATAATAATTTAATAATATTTCAAAATTAATAACTAAAAGATTTAAAAAATAAATCTATTTGCTAAAGTAGTTTAAACAATTAAGACTACATGAACAATTATCTATTTCAAATTGTTATACCTTTATTTTGTCATAAAACAATCATTTTAGTTCATACAAGCTTATTCGAAATAAAATGAATCAATTTATTAATATTCCAAAAATTAATAAGTGATTTAAAAAGTGAATCTGTTAATGAAATCGTTTCAAATAATTATGGCCATTTCAACAATTATCTATTTTAAGTCATTATTACCTTTCGTTTCGTCATATAACAAATGTTTTTTTATCATTCAAGCTTATTCGAAATAAAATAATACAAATTTATTAATTTTTCCAAAATTAATAAGTAAGAGATTTAAAAAATAAATATGTTTACCGAACTAGTTCAAATAGTTATGACTATTTGAACAATTGTATACTTTAAATTGTTATAACCTTTTATTCTATCATAAAACAATTATTTCTATTCATAAAAGCTTATTCGAAATAAAAAAATACTAATCTAATAATATTCTAAAAATTAATAACTAAGAGAATTAAAAATAAATTTATTTGTCGAACCAGTTCAAATATTTAAGACTATAATAACAATTATATATTTCAAAATGTTATGACATTTTGTTTTGTCATAAAACAAAATTTTCAATTCATACTAGCTTATTTAGGATAAAATTAAACAAATTTATTAGTATTTCAAAAATTAATAAGTAAGAGATTAAAAAAATAATTCTATTTACCTAACCAATTTAAATAATTATGACTATTTAAACAATTATTTATTTCAAATCGTTATGACTTTTTGTTTTGTCTTAAAATAAATGTTTTTGTTCATATAAGTTTGTTTGAAATAATGTAATACTAATCTATTAATATTTTGAAAACTAATAAGGGATTTAAAAAATAAATCTATTTATCAAACCAGTTTAAATAATTATGATTATTTGATAAATTATTTATTTCAAATCATTATGACTTTTTGTTCTATTATAAAACAATTGTTTCTATTCATACAAGCTTATTCAAATCAAAATAATATTAATTTATTATTATTTTGACAATTAATAAGTATTTTAAAAAATATATATTTATCAAACTAGATCAATTAGTCAAGACTATATGAATAATTACCTATTTCAAATCGTTGGCCTTTTGTTTTTTCATTAAAGAATTGTTTTAGTTCATATAAGTTTATTGAAATAAAATAATATTAATTTATTAATATTCTAAAAATTAATAATTAAGATATTTAAAAGATGATTTGTTTATCGAACAAGTTTAAATAATTATGACTATTTAAATAATTATCTATTTGAAATTGCCATAACCTTTTGTTTTGTCATAAAATAAATTTTTTTATTTATACAAGCCTATTTTGAATAAAATAATATAAATTTATTAATATTAAAATAATTAATAAGTAAAAGATTTAAAAAATAAATCTGTTTATCGAACACGTTCAAATCGTTATGACTATTTGAACTATTATTTATTTCAAAAAGTTATGACTTTTTGTTTAGCCATAAAACAATTGTTTCTATTCATACAAACTTATTTGGATTAAAATAATATTAATTTATTAATATTTCAACAATTAATAAGTAAAAGATTTTAAAAATAAATATGTTTACCGAACATGTTCAAATAGTCATAACTATTTGAATAATTATCTATTTTAAATCATTATGAGTTTTCGTTTTGTTTCAAACAATTATATCAATTCATATAGGTTATTTGAAATAAAATAATGTTAATTTATTAATATTCCAAAAATTATTGAGTAAAAGATTTTAAAAATGAATCTATTTACCAAACAAGTTCAAATAATTAATACTATTTGAACAATTTTCTATTCAAATCATTGTGACATTTTATTTTGTGATAAAATAATTATTTATTTCATACAAGCTTATTCCAAATAACATAATATAAATTTATTAATATTAAAAAAATTAATAAGTAAAAATTTTAAAAAATAAATCTACTTTCTAAACACGATCAAATAGTTATGACCTTTTGTTTTGTTATAAACTAATTGTTTCTGTCCATATAAGTATATTCGAAATAAAATAATACTAATTTATTAATATCCAAAAATTAATAAGTAAAAGAATAAAAACTAAATCTGTTTACTGAGCAAGTTCAAAAAGTTATGACTGTTTGAACAATTATTTATTTCAAATAGTTATGATCTTCTGTTTTGTCATAAAACAATTGTTTTTGTTCATACAAGTTTATTCAGAATAAAATAATACTAATTTATTAAAATTCTAAAAACTAATAGGCAGGAGATTTAAAAAATAAATATATTTAGCAAAAAAGTTCAAATAATCATGTCCATTTGAATAATTATCTACTTCAACTTGTTATGACTTTTTGTTTTGTCATTAAAAAATTGTTTTTGTTCATGCAAATTTATTTAGAATAAAATAATACTAATTTATTAATATTTTGAAAATTAATAATAGATTTAAAAACTAAATTTGTTTACCAAAATAGTTTAAATAGTTATAACTATTTGAACAATTATCTATCACAAATAATTAAGATCTTTATTTTGTTGTAAAACAATTGTTTCTTTCCATATAGGCATATTCAAATTAAAATAATACTAATTTACTAATATTTCAAAAATTAATTAGAAAGAGATTTAAAAAATAAATGTGTTTGCCAAACCAATTCAAATAGTTAAGACTATTATAACAATTATCTAGTTCAAATTGTTTTAACCTTTTGTTTAGTCATAAAATAATTATTTCAGTTTATACAAGCTTATTCAAAATAAAATAATACTAATTTATTAACATTCAAAAAATTAGTGAGCAAGACATTTAAAAAATAAATCTATTTACCAAACTCAAATAGATTTGGCTATTTAAATAATTATCTATTTGAAGTCATTATGACCTTTTGTTTTATCATAAAACAATTGTTTTAGTTCATAAAAACTCTTTCAAAATACTACTTTATTAATATTTCAAAATTAATAACCAAGAGATTTAAAAACTAAAGTTATTTTTCAAACCAGTTTAAATAGTTATGACAATTTTGACAAATATCAATCTCAAATCATTATGATCTTTGTTTTCTCATAAAACAATTGTTTCTTATTATACAAGCTCATTTGGATAAAAATAATACTAATTTAATAATATTCCAAAAAATCAATAAGAGATTTAAAAAAGAGAAGTGTTTGTCGAACCAGTTCAAATAGTTAAGACTATTAGAATAATTATCTATTTCAAATCATTTTGACTTTTTGTTTAGTCATATGATAATTGTTTCAATTTATACGAACTTATTCAGAATAAAATAATACTAATTTATTAACATTTGAAAAATTGATAAGTAAGAGATTTGAAAAAATAAATTCCTTTACCAAACAAGTTCAAATAATTATGATTATTTGAACAATTATCAATTTAAAATCGTTATGACCTTTTGTTTTCTCGTAAAACAATTGTTTTAGTTTATAAAAACTTGTCCAAAATAAAAAATACACTACTTTATTAATATTTTGAAAGTTAATAAGTAAGAGATTTAATTCACTAAATCAATTCACTAAATCAATTTAAATAATTATGGCCATTTGAACAACTATCTACTTCAAATCGTTATTACCTTTTGTTTTGTCATAAAACAATTGTTTTTCAACATACAAGCTTATTCAAAATAAAATAATACTAATTTATTAATATTTCAAGAATTAATAAGAGATTTAAAATATAAATCTATTTACCGTACTAGTTCAAATAGTTATGACTATTTGAACAATTATCTATTTTAAATTGTTATAACCTTTTGTTTTATCATAAAACAATTGTTTCTATTCATACAAGCTTATTCAGAATAAAATAATACTAATTTAGTAATATTCTAAAAATTAAAAACTAAAAGATTTAAAAAATAAATCCATTTGTCGAACAGTTTCAATAGTTAAAACTATATGAATAATTATTTATTTCAAATTGTTATGACCTTTTGTTTTGTCATAAAACAATTATTTTAGCTCATACAAGGTTATCTAGAATAGAATAAAACTAATTTATAAATATTTCAAAATTTTATATGTAAGAGATTTAGAAAATAATTATATTTATCAAACTAGTTCAAATAATTATAACTATTTGAGCAATTATCTATTTCAAATTATTATTACTTTTTGTTTTGTCATAAAACAATTACTTTTGTTAATATAAGTTTGTTCAAAATAAAATAATACTAATTTATTAATATTTAAAAAATTAATTGGTAAGAGATTTAAAAAGTAAATCTGTTTACCAAACCATTTCAAATAGTTTTGACTATTTGAATAATTATCCATTTCAAATCATTATAACATTTTATTTTGTCATCAAACAATTGGTTCTATTTATACTATTTTATTTAGAATAAAATAATACTAATTTAATAATATTTCATAACATAATAACTAAGAAAATCAAAAAATAAATCTAATTGCCAAACTAGTTCAAATAGTTCAGACTCTATGAAAAATTACTATTTCAAATCGTTATGGCCTTTTCTTTTGTCGTAAAATAATTGTTTTGTTTGTACAAGCTTATTTTGATTAAAATAATATTAATTTAATAATATTTTAAAAATTAATAAGTAAGAATTAAAAAATAAATTTGTTTATCGAATCAGTTCAATTGGTTAAGACTATTAAAACAATTATCTATTTCAAATCATTTTGACCTTTTGTTTCATCATAAAACAATTGTTTCAGTTCATACAAGCTTATTCAGAATAAATTAATACTAATTTATTAACATTCAGAAAATCAAGAAGAAAAAGATTTAAAAAAATAAATCTATTTACTAAACAAATTTTAAATCATTCTAACCTTTTGTTTAATCATAAAATAATTGTTTCAGTCCATACATCCTTGTTCAAAATAAAAAAATACTAATTTATTAACATTCAAAAAATTAATAAGTAAGAAATTAAAAAAATAAATCAATTTACTGAACAAGTTCAAATATTTACTACTATTCAAACAATTATCTATTTAAAATCATTTTGACTTTTTATTTTATCATAAAACTATTACTCTAATTCATAAAAGCTTACAAAAAATAAAATAATATTACTTTATTAATATTTCAAAAATTGATAAGTTAGAGATTTAAAAAATAAATCAGTTTATTGAATTAGTTCAAATAATTATGGCCATTTGAACAATTATCCATTTCAAATCATTATGAACTTTTATTTTGTTATAAAACAATTATTTTTCATCATACAAGCCTATTTGAAATAAATAATACTAATTTATTAATATTTCAAAAATTAATAAGTAGAAGATCTAAAAAATAAATTTGTTTACTGAACTATTCAAATAGTTATTACTAGTTGCATAATTATATATTTCAAATTGTCATAAAACAATTATTTCTATCCATGTAAGCTTAGTCAAAATAAAATAATACTAATGTAATAATATTCTAAAAATTAATAGCTAAGAGATTTAAAAAATAAATTTGTTTGCCGAACCAATTCAAATGGTTAAGGCTATATGAATAATTCTTTATTTCAAATCGTTATGACCTTCTATTTTGTCATAAAACAATTTTTTTAGTTCTTACTAAGTTATTTGAAATAAAATAAAACAAATTTATTAATATTCAATAAATAAGAGATTTAAAAATTAATTCTGTTTGCCAAACCAATTCAAATAATTATGACTATTTAAACAATTATCTATTTCAAATTATTATAACCTTTTTGTTTTGTCATAAAACAAATGTTTTTGTTCATATAAGATTGTTCATAATAAAATAACATTAATTTATTAATATTTTGAAGATTAATAACTAAGAGATTTAAAAAATAAATCTATTTACTAAACTAGCTCAATTACTTATAACTATTTGAACAATTATTTATTTCAAATCGTTATGATCATTTGTTTTGTCATAAAATAATTATTTTTGTTCATACTATCTTATTTGGAATAAAATAATACTAATTTATTAATATTTTAAAAATTAATAAGTAATAGATTTAAAAAAATGAAACTATTGGCCTGACTAGTGCAAATAGTTATAACTATTTGAACAATTATCTTTTTTCAAATCATTATGATCTTTTGTTTTATCATTAAACAATTGTTTCTATTCATACAAACTTATTGGAAATAATAGAATTCCAATTTATTAATATTCCAAAAATTAATAAGAGATTTAAAAAATGAATCTATTTATTGAACAAGTTTAAATATTTATGACTATTTAAACAATTATCTATTTCAAATTGCTATAACCTTTTGTTTTGCCATAAAATAATTTTTTCTATTTATACAATCTTATTTTAAATAAAACAATGCAAATTTATTAATATTCAGATAATTAATAAGCAAAATATTTAAATATAAATCTATTTACAAAACAAATTCAAATAGTTATGACTATTTGAACAATTATTTATTTCAAATTGTTATGAGTTTTTGTTTTGTCATGAAATGATTGTTTTTTGTTCATGCAAGCTTATTTGGATTAAATAGCATTAATTTCTTCTTATTTTGACAATTAATAAGTAAAAGATTTTAAAAATAAATATGTTTATCGAACAAGTTCAAATAGTCATAACTATTTGAATAATTATCTATTTCAAATTGTTATGACCTTTTGTTTCATCATAAAACAATTGTATCAGTTCATATAGGCTTATTCGAAATAAAATAATATTAATTTATTAATATTCTAAAAATTATTAAGTAAGAGATTTAAAAAATTAATTTGTTTACCGAACAAGTTCAAATAGTTATGACTATTTGATAATTATCTATTTCAAATCTTATGATCTTTTTTTTTGTCATAAAACAATTGTTTCTGTTCACACAAGCTTATTTTAAATAAAATAAAATAAAATAATTAATATTGAAAAAATTAATAAGTAAAAATTTTAAAAATAAATCTATTTTCTAAACACGTTCAAATAGTTTTGATTATTTGAACAATTATCTATTTCAAAAAGTTATGACCTTTTATTTTATTATATACCAATTGTTTCTGTTCATACAAGTTTATTCAAAACCAAATAATACTACTTTTTTAATATTCTAAAAATTAATAAGTAAAGGATTGAAAAAATAAATTTGTTTACCAAGTAAGCGCAAATAGTTATGACTATTTAAATAATTAGTTATTTCAAATAGTTATGATCTTTTGTTTTGTCATAAAACAATTGTTTCTACTCATACAAGTTTATTCGAAATAAAATAGTACTAACTTATTAATATTCTAAAAATTAATAGGCAGGAGATTTAAAAAATAAATCTGTTTACTGAACAAATTCAAATAGTCATGTCCATTTGAACAATTATCTATTTCAAATCAATATGACCTTCTATTTTATCGTTAAACAATTGTTTCTATTCATAAAGAATTATTTAGAATTAAAATAATACTGATTTATTAATATTTTGAAAATTAATAAGAGATTTAAAAAATAAATCTATTTATTGAACAAGTTCAAATAGTTATGGCTATTTGAACAATTATCTATCTCAAATTGTTATGATAGTTATTTTGTTATAAAACAATTGTTTCTTTTCATACAAGCTTATTGGATTAAAATAATACTAATTTAATAATATTTCAAAAATTAATAAGTACAAGATTTAAAACATAAGTGTGTTTGTCGAACTAGTTCAAATATTTAAGACTATTAGAACAATTATCTATTTCAAATCATTTTGAATTTTTGTTTAGTCATAAAACAATTATTTCAGTTCATACAACCTTATTTAGAATAAAATAATACTAATTTATTAATATTCAAAAAATTAATGAGCAAGAGATTTTAAAAAAATAAATTTGTTTCCCAAACAGATTTAAAAAATAAAGCTTTAAAATAATCCCTTGCTCTTGCTAACCAAGCACTTTTCAATCTTGCATTGCTTCCTTTACCTGTCCATACCTTTAGGGATAGTATAAGTGGAAAAATGCTATTTGAAAGACCATTTGGGCTAAGGTCAAAACTCTTTGACCCTCAGTTGGATCATATTACCGACTATCCAAATCCAACATCTAAGATCACTCCTAGTAGGAAAAAAGAGTCTTGCAAAGAAAAGGCCTGAGCGGGAATGGATTACTAAGAGTCAAAGGCAAAATGAAAAAGGCAGGTAATTGGCTCAAATAAAGAGAATGAAAGTTTAAATGGACAATTTAAAAACAAATGTCATAACGATTAGATAATAGTTCAAAAGGACATGAATATTTGAACTTGTTTGATAAACAAATTTATTTTTTAAATCTCCAACTCATTAATTTTATAATATTAATAAATTAGTACTATTTTATTTCGAATAAACTTGTATGAATAGAAACAATTGTTTTATGAGAAAACAAAAGATCATAATGATTTGAAATAAATAATTGTTCAAATAGTCATAACTATTTCAACTCACTCGATAAATAGATTTTGTTTTTTAAACCTTTTACTTATTAATTTTTGGAATTTTAATAAATTAGTATTATTTTATTTTGAATAAACTTGTATGAATAGAAACAAATGGTTTATGACAAAAGAAAATGTTATAATGATTTGAAATAGATAATTGTTCAAATAGTCATAACTATTTGAACGTGTTAAGAAAACATATTTATTTTTTAAATTTTTACTTATTAATTTTTGAAAAATTAATAAATTTATATTATTTTCTTCGAAATAAGCTTGCATGAACAAAACTAATTATTTTATGACAAAACAAAAGATCATAATGTTTTGAAATAGATAATTATTTAGATAGTCTTAACTATTTGAACTTATTCTATAAACAAATTCTGTTTTTAATTCTCTTACTCATTAATTTTTGGAATATTAATAAATTAGAATTATGTCACTTCAAATAAGCTTATATGAGCTAAAACAATTGTTTTATTATAAAAGTAAAGGTCATAATGATTTGAAATAGATAATTATTCAAATAGTCATGATTATTTGAACTTGTTCAATAAACATATTTATTTTTAAAATATTTTACTTATTAATTGTCTAAATATTAATAAATTAATATTATTTTAATCTGAATAAGCTTGTACGAATAGAAACAATTGCTTTATGACAAAACAAAAAGTCATAACAAGTTGAAATAAATAATTATTAAAATAGTCATAACGATTTTGAACTTGTTCGGTAACAAATTTATTTTTTAAATCTTTTACTTATTAATTGTCTTAATATTAATAATTTTTATTATTTTATTCTATATAAGCTTGTATGAATAGAAAAACTTATTTTATGATAAAACAAAAGGTTATAGCAATTTCAAATAGATAATTGTTCAAACAATCATAATTATTTAAACTTATTCAATAAACATATTTATTTTTTAAATCTCTTTATTATTAATTTTTGGATTATTAATAAATTAGTATTAGTTTATTTTGAATAAGCTTATATGAACTAAAACAATTCTTTTATGGTAAACAAAAGGTCATAACAATTTAAAATAGATAATTATTCAAATAGTCATGATTATTTGATCTAGTTCAATAAACATATTTATTTTTTAAATATTTCACTTATTAATTGCCAAAATATTTATAAATTAGTATTATCTTAATCCGAATAAGCTTTTATAATAGAATAAAAAGTCATAACGATTTAAAATCAATAATTGCTCAAATAGTCATAACTATTTTAACTAGTTTGAGAATTAGATTTATTTTTAAATCTCTTATTAATTCATGAAAAGTTAATAGATTAGTATTATTTTATTCCAAACAAACATATATGAGCAAAAACATTTGTTTTATGACAAAACAAAAGGTCATAAAGATTTGAAATAGATAATTATTCAAATAGTCATAATTGTTTGAACTGGTTAGCTAAACAAAATCATTTTTTAAATCTCTTACTTATTAGTTTTTGAAATATTAATAAATTCATTTTACTTTACTCCAAATAAACTAGTATGAATTGAAAAAGTTATTTTAGGAGAAAATAAAAGGTCATAAAGATTTGACACAGATAATTATTAATATAGCCTTAAATATTTGAACTAGTTAGGCAAACAAATATATATTTTAATTCTCTTAGTTATTAATTTTTAGAATATTATTAAATTAGTATTATTTTATTCCTAATAAGCTTGTTTGAACAAAAATAATTATTTTAGGATAAAACAAAAGGTTATAACGATTTGAAGTACACAATTAATCAAATAGTCATAACTATTTGAACTAATTCGGTCAATCGATTTATTTTCTAAATCTCTTACTTATTAATGTTTGAAAGATTAATAAATTAGTATTATTTTAATCTAAATATATTTAACTGATCAAAAACAATTATTATCTGACCAAATGATTTGAAATAGATAGTTATTACAACTATAATTATTTGAACTAATTCTGTAAACAAATTTACTTTTTAAATCACTTACTTTGTAATTTTTGAAATATTAATAAATTAATATTATTTTATTTTGAATAAGCTTGTATGAACTAAAACAATTGTTTTATTAAAAAAAAAAGGTCATAACGATTTGAAATAGATAATTATTCATATAGTCTTAACTATTTAAACTGCTTTGACAAATAGATTTATTTTTTAAATCTCCTAGTTATCACTTTTTGGAATATTATTAAATTAGTATTGTTTTATTTTGAATAAGCTTATATGAACTAAAACAATTATTTTATAACAAAACAAAAGTAATTATTTGAAATAGACAATTGTTCAAATAGTAAATGGTTTGGTAAATAGATTTATTTTTTCTAATCTTTTACTTATTATTTTTTGAAATATTAATACATTAGTATTATTTTACTTTAATAGGCTTGTATGACAAAAAAAAAAAACAATTATTTTATGACAAAACAAAAGTTCATAATGAGTTGAAATAGATAATTTTTCAAATAGCTATAATTATTTGAATCGATTCGATAAACTAATTTATTTTTTAAATCTCTAACTTATCAACTTTGGAAATATTAATAAAGTGATATTATTTTATTTTGGATAAGCTTTTATGAGCTAAAACAATTGTTTTATAATAAAAAAAAAGGTCATATCTATTTTAAATAGATAATTGTTCAAATAATCATAACTATTTTAACTTGTTCGATAAACAAATTTATTTTTTAAAATTTCTTGTTTATTAATTTTTTGAATGTTAATAAATTAATATTATTTTATTTCAAATAAGCATGTATGAACTGCAACAATTATTTTATGACTAAACAAAAGGTCAGAATGATTTGAACTAGATAATTGTTTTAATAGTCTTAACTATTTAAATTATTTCGGCAAAAATATTTATTTTTTCAATCTCTTACTTATTAAATTTTAGAATATTATTACTTTAGCAATATTTTACTCTGAATAAGCTTGTATAAATAGAAACAATTATTTTATGACAAAACAAAGATAATAATGATTTGAGATAGATTATTGTTCAAATAGGAATAACTATTTGAACATGTTAAGAAAACATATTTATTTTTAAAATTTTTATTTTTTAATTTTTGGAATATTAATAAATTTATATTATTTTTTTCAAAATAAGATTGCATGAACATAACCAATTGTTTTATGTATGTCATAATATTTTGAAATAGATAATTATTTAGATAATCATAACTATTTGAACATGTTTGGTAAACAGATTCATTTTTTAATTATCTCACTCATTAATTTTGGAAATATTAATAAATTAGTATTATTTTATTTCAAATAAGCATATCTAAACTAAAACAATTGTTTTATTGCAAGACAAAATGTCGTAATGATTTGAAATAGATAGTTATTCAAATAGTCATAACTATTTAAACTTGTTCAGTACACATATTTATCTTTTAAATCTTATTAATTGTCAAAATATTAATAAACTAATATTATTTTGATCCAAAAAACCTTGTATGAACAAAAACAATTATTTTATGACAAAACAAAAAGTCACAACAATTTGAAATAAATAATTGTTCAAATAGCCATAATGATTTTAACATGTTGGATAAACAAATTTATCTTTAAATCTTTTATTATTAATTGCCTTAATATTAATAAATTTGTATTATTTTATTCAAAATAAGCTTGTATGAATAAAAAATATTATTTTGTGACAAAACAAAAGGTTATAGCAATTTCAAATACATAATTGTTCAAATAGTCATAATTATTTAAATTTATTTTGTAAACAGATTCATTTTTTAAATCTCTAAATTATTAATTTTGGAATATTAATAAATTGGTATTATTTTATTTTGAATAAGCTTATATGAACTGAAACAATTCTTTTATGACAAGACAAAAGGTCATAACAATTTGAAATAAATAATTATTCAAATAGTCATGACTATGTGATCTAGTGCAGTAAACATATTTTTTTTAAAAATTTTTTATTTATTAATTATTGAAATATTAATAAATTAGCATTATTTTAATCCAAATAAGCATATATGAATGGAAACAATTGTTTTATAATAGAACAAAAAGTCATAATGAGTTGAAATAAATAATTTGTCAAATAGTCATAACTATTTGAACCGGTTTAATAAACAAATTTATTTTTTAAATCACTTATTAATTTTTGAAATATTAATAGATTAGCATTACTTTATTTCGAACAAACTTATATGAATAAAAACATTTGTTTAATGACAAAACAAAAGGTCATAACAACTTGAAATAGATAATTTTTCAAATAGGTATAATTATTTAAATTGGTTAGGTAAACAAAATTATTTTTTAAATCTCTTGCTTATTACTTTTTGAAATAATAATAAATTCACTTTATTTTATTCTGAATAAGCTAGTATGAATTGAAAAAATTGTTTTATGACAAAACAAAAGGTCATAACAATTTGAAATAGATAATTGCTCATATAGTCTTAAATATTTGAACTAGTTCGGCAAATAAATTTATTTTTTAATTCTCTTTGTTATTAAGTTTTGAAAGATTATTATATTAGTATTATTTTATTCTGAATAAGCTTATATGAATAGAAATAATTATTTTATGATAGAACAAAAGGTTATTAGAATTTGAAGAATACAGTTGTTCAAATAGTCATTCTTATTTAACTAGTTCGATAAATAGATTTATTTTTTAAATCTCTTACTTATTAATTTTTAAAAGATTATTTTATTCCAAATAAGCTTGAATGATCAAAAACATTTTTTTATAAAACCAAACAAAAGGTTAATAACGATTTGAAATAGATAATTGTTGAAATAGCCATAATTATTTGAAATGATTCTGTAAATAGATTCACTTTTTAAATCACTTATTAATTTTTGGAATATTAATAAATTTGTATTATTTTATTTTGAATAAGGTTGTATGAACTGAAACGATTGTTTTATGACAAAACAAAAGGTCATAATGATTTGAAATAAGTAATTGTTTATATAGTCTTAACTATTTAAACTGTTTCAACAAACATATTTATTTTTTAAATCTCTTAGTTATTAATTTTTTGAATATTATTAAATTAGTATTATTTTATTTCAAATAAGCTTATATGAACTAAAATAATTATTTTATAATAGAACAAAATGTTATAATGATTTGAAATAGGTAATTATTTAAATAGAAACTAGTTCGGCAAATAAATTTATTTTTTAAATTTCTTACTTATTAATTTTTGAAATATTAATAAATTAGTATTATTTTATTTTGAATAAGCTTGTATGATAAAAAAAAATTATTTTATGATAAAACAAAAGTTCATAATGATTTGAAATAGATAATTGTTGAAATGGCCATAATTATTTGAACTGATTTAGTAAATAGATTCACTTTTTAACTCACTTGTTAATTTTGGGAATATTAATAAATTATTTTTTTCATTTTGAATAAGCTTGTATGAATTGAAGCAATTGTTTTAGTACAAAACAAAAGATCATAATGATTTTAAATATACAAATGTTCAAATAGTTGTAACTATTTGAATTTATTCAGAACATATATTTATTTTTTTTAAATCTATTGGTTATTAATTTTTGAAATATTAATAAATTAGTATTATTTTATTTTGGATAAGCTTTTATGAATTGAAACAATTGTTTTATGTCAAAATAAAAGGTCATAATGATTTTAAATAAGTAATTGTTCAAATAGTCATAACTATTTGAACTTGTTCGGTAAACCGATTTATTTTTTCAAATCTCTTACCTATGAAATTTCTAAATGTTAATATATTAAGATTATTTTATATCAAATAAGCTTGTATGATATGAAACAAATATTTTATGACTAGTCAAAATGATTTGAAATAGATAATTATTCTAATAGTTTTAACTATTTGAACTGATTTGACAAACAAATTTATTTTTTAAATCTCGTATTAATTTTCAAAATATTATTAAACCAATATTATTTTTAACCAAATAAGCTTCTACAATTAGAAACAATTGTTATATGACAAAATAAAGATTATAGCGATTTGAGATTGATAATTGTTCTAATAGTCATAACTATTCAAACCAATTCAGTAAACAGATTTATTTTTTAGATCTCTTACTTATTAATTGTAAAAATATTAATAAATTAGTATTATTTTATTTCGAATAAACTTGTATGATAAAAAACAATTGATTTATAACAAAACAAAAGGTCATAACGATTTGAAATAGATAATTATTTAAATAGCCATAATTATTTTAATTGTTTTAGTACACAAATTTATTTTTTAAATCTCTTACTTATAAATTTTAGAAATATTAATATATTAGTATTATTTTATTTCATAAATGCTTGTATTAACTAAAAAAGATTATTTTATGAGAAAACAAAAAGTCAGAATGATTTTAAATAGACAATTGTTCAAATAGTAATAACTATTTGCATTTGTTCAGTAAATAATTTTTTTTAAATCTATTTCTTATTAAATTTTTGAATGCTAATAAATTAGTATTAATTTATTTTGAATAAGCTTGTATGAACTGAAACAATTGTTTTATAACTAAATAAAAGGTTAGAACAATTTGAAATAGATAACTATTTTAATACCATTTGAATTGGTTTGATAAACAAATTTATTTTTTTAAATCTCTTACTTATTAATTTTTGAAATATTATTAAATTTGTATTATTTTAATCCGAATAAGCTTGTACGAACAAAATAATTGTTTTATGACAAAACAAAAGGTCAAAACGATATGAAATTGATAATCGTTGATATAGTCTTAACTATTTGAACTGGTTTGACAATTAGATTTATTTTTTAATTTTCTTGGCTATTAAATTAGTATTATTTTATTTCGAATAAAATAATATGAATAGAACTAATTGTTTGATGGAAAAAAAAAAGGTTATAATGATTTGAAATAAATAATTATCCAAATAGTCAAAACTATTTAAAATAGTTTCATCAACAGATTTACTTTTTAAATCTCTTATTGATTAATTTTTTAAACATTAATAAATTAGTATTATTTTATTTCGAACAAACTTATACGAACAAAAACAATTATTTTATTACAAAACAGAAAGTAATAATAATTTGAAATAAATAATTATTTGAACTAGTTCAGTAAATAGAATTATTTTTTAAATCTTTTACTTATAAATTTTTGTAATATTAATAAATTTATTTTATTTTATTCCAAATAAACTTATATGAGCTGAAATAATTATTTTATGTCAAAACAAAAGGTCATAACAATTTGAAATAGATAATTGTTCATATACTCTTAACTATTTGAATTGGTTTGGCAAATGGATTTTTTTTAAAATCTCTTAGTTATGAATTTTTAGAATATTATTAAATTAGTATTATTTTATTTCGAATAAACTCGTATGAACAAAAATAATTGCTCTATGATAGAACAAAAGGTTATAACAATTTGAAATAGATAGTTATTCAAATAGTCATAACTATTTGAACTAGTTCAGTAAACAGATTTATTTTTTAAATCTCTTGCTAATTCTTGAAATATTAATAAATTAATATTATTTTATTTCAAATAAGTTTATATGTTGAAAACAATTATTTTATGACAAAACAAAAGATAATAATGATTTTATTTTAAAGAAGCTTGTACATTAAAAAACAATTGTCTTATGACAAAAATAAAGGTAATTACGATTTGAAATAGATAATTGTTCAAATGGCCATAATTATTTGAACTGATTCAATAAATTGATTTATTTTTTCAACTTCTTACTTATTAATTTTTGAAATATTAATAAAATAGTGTTATTTTTTTTTTTGGATAAGCTTTTATTAACTAAAACAATTATTTTATCAGAAAACAAAAGTTCATAATGATTTTAAATAGATAATTGTTCAAATAATGATAACTATTTTAACTTGTTCTGTAAACATATTAATTTTTTGAAATCTTTTGCTTATTAATTTTTTGAATGTTAATAAATTAGTATTACTTTATTCCAAATAAGCTTGTATAAATTAAAGAAATTATTTTATGATTGAACAAAATGTCAAAACAATTTGAAATAGATAATTATTCTAATAGTCTTAACTATTTGAACTAATTCAGTAAACGCATTTATTTTTTAAACTTCTTACTTATTAATTTTTTAAATATTATTAAATTAGTATTATTTTTATCCGAATAAGCTTGTATGATCAGAAACAATTATTTTATGACAAAACAAAGATTATAATGATTTGAGCTTGATATTTGTTCAAATAGTCATAACTATTTGAATTGGTTCAAAAAATAGCTT
This sequence comes from Durio zibethinus, assembly GCF_047325235.1. Classification (NCBI taxonomy): domain Eukaryota; kingdom Viridiplantae; phylum Streptophyta; class Magnoliopsida; order Malvales; family Malvaceae; genus Durio; species Durio zibethinus. Next base: position 303,019 of record NC_143185.1, read on the forward strand.
TAGTTTTTAAATCTCTTGCTTAATGATTTTTTAAATATTAATAAAATAGTATTATTTTATTTCAGATAAGTTTTTATGAATTGAAACAATTGTTTTTTGACAAAATAAAAGGTCAAAACAATTTTAAATGGATAATTGTTCAAATATTCATGTCTATTTGAACTTATTCGATAAATAGATTTATTTTTTCGAATTGCTTCCTTATTAGTTTTTTGAATGTTAATAAATTGGCATTTTTTTTGTTTTGAATAAGTTTGTATGAATTGAAATAATTGTTTTATGACTAAACAAAAGGTCAAAATGATTTGAAATAGATAATTGTTCTATTAGTATTAACAATTTGAACTAATTAGGCAAACACATTTATTTTTTAAATCTCTAACGTGTTAATTTTTGGAATATTATTAAATTAGTATTATTTTAATCCAAATAAGATTGTGTGAAAAGAAACAATTGTTCTATGACAAAATAAAGATCATAACGTTTTGAGATAGATAACTATCCAAACAATCATAACTATTTGAATTGGCTCAGTAAATAGATTTAGTTTTAAATCTTTTATTAATTTTTAAAACATCAATAAATCAGTATTATTTTAATTCGAAATAATTTTGTATGAATAGAAATAATTATTTTATGACAAAACAAAAGGTCATAATGATTTGAAATAGATAATTGTTCAAATAGACATGACTATTTGAACTTGTTTGGTAAACGGATTTATTTTTTAAATCTCATATCTATTAATTTTCAGAATATTAACAAATTAGTACTATTTTATTACAAATAAGCTTGTATGAATAGAAACAATTGTTTTATGACAAAGCAAAAGATCATAACTATTTGAACTAAATAGTTATTCAAACAGTCATAATTATTTGAGCTTGCTCAGTAAACAAATTTATTTTTTAAAATATTTTACTTATTAATTTTGGAATATTAATAAATTAGTATTATTTTGTTTCGAACAAGCTTGTATGACCAGAAACAATTGATTTGTGATGAAATAAAAGGTCTAACTATTTGAAATAGATAATTGTTCAAATAGTCATAACTGATCATGTTCTATAAATAGATTTATTTTTTAAATTTTTACTTCTTATTTTTGGAATATTAATAAATTTATATTATTTTATTCAAAATAAGCTTGTATGAATAGAAACAATTGTTTTATGAAAAAAAAAGGTCATAACAATTTGAAATAGATAAATGTTCAAATAGTCATAACTATTTATACTTGTTTAATAAGCAAATTGATTTCTTAAATCTTTTACTTATTGATTGTCAGAATATTAATAAATTTGTATTATTTTATTTGAAATAAGCTTGTATGAATAGAAAAAATTGTTTTAGGACAAAACAAAACGGTTCTAGCGATTTGAAATAGATAAATTGTTCAAATAGCCATAACTATTTGAACTTATTTAATAAACAGACATTTTTTAAATCTCTTAGTTATTAATTTTGGAATATTAATAAATTAAAATTATTTTATTTCGTAAGCTTAAATGGACTAAAATAATTTTTTTATGAGAGCATAAAAAGTCATAACAATTTGAAATAGATAATTATTCAAATAGTCACGACTATTTGAACTAATTCAGTAAACAGATTTTTTTAAAAAAATCTTTTACTTATTAAGTGACTATTTGAACTAATTTGACGAACTAATTTATTTTTTAAATCTCCAACTTCTCAATTTTTGAAATATTATTGAATTATTATTATTTTATTTTGGATAAGCTGTTATAAACTAAAACCATTGTTTTATGATAAAACAAAAGGTCATAATGATTTTAAATAGATAATTGTTCAAGTAGTTATAACTATTTGAAGTTGTTCAGTAAATAGATTTATTTTTTAAAAATCCTTGCTTATTAATTTTTTTAATATTAATAAAATAGTATTATTTTATTTCGAATAAGAATGTATGAATTGAAACAATTATTTTATGACTAAACAAAAGGTCAGAATGATTTGAAATAGATAATTATTCTAATAATCTTCACTATTTGAACTGGTTCGGCAAACACATTTATTTTTTAAATCTCTTAGTTATTAATTTTTAGAATATTATTATTTAGCAATATTTTTCTCCAAATAAGTTTGTATGAACAAATTGTTTTATGACAAAACAAAGATCTTATCGATTTGAGATAGATAATCATTCAAATAGTTATAACTATTTAAATTGGTCCAGTAAATGGATTTAGTTTTTAAATCTCTTATTAATTTGTGAAATATTAATAAATTAGTATTATTTTATTCTAAATAATTTTGTATGAGTAGAAATAATTTTGTTATGACAAAACAAAATGTCATAATTATTTAAAGTAGATAATAGTTCAAATGGACATGACTATTTGAACTTGTTCGATAACTAGATTTATTTTTTAAATCTTAAACTTATTAATTTTTAGAATATTAATAAATTAGTATTATTTTATTTTGAACACACTTGTATGAATAGAAACTATTATTTTATGATAAAATAAAAGATCATAGTGATTTGAAATAACTAATTGTTTAAATAGTCATAACTATTTAAACTTGCTCAGAAAACATATTTATTTTTTAAATCATTTACTTATTGATTTTTGGAATTTTAATAAATTAGTATTATTTTATTCTAAATAAGCTTTTATTAACAGAAATAATTGGTTTATGATAAAACAAAAGGTCATAATGATTTGAAATAGATAATTGTTCAAATAGTCACAACTATTTGAATGTGTTTAGAAAATAGATTTATTTTTTAAACTTTTACTTATTAATTTTTTGAATATTAGTAAATTTATATTATTTTATTCAAAATAAGCTTGTATGAATAGAAACAATTGTTTTGTGACAAAACAAAAGTCATAATGATTCGAAATAGATAATTGCTCAAATGGTGATAACTATTTGAACTTGTTTAGTAAACAGATTCATTTTTAAATCTCTTACTTATTAATTTTTGGAATATTAATAAGTTAGAATTATTTTTATTTCAAATAAGCATATATGAACTAATACAATTGTTTTATGATGAAACAAAAGGTCATAACAATTTGAAATAGATTATTATTCAAATAGTTATTACTATTTGAACTTGTTCAGTAAACATATTATTTTTCTAAATCTTTTACTTATTAATTGTCTAACTATTAATAAATTAATATTATTTTAATTCGAATAAGTTTGTATGAGCAAAAACAATTATCTTATGACAAAACAAAAAGTCATAACAATTTGAAATAAATAATTGTTTAAATAGTCATAACAATTTGAACTTATTTGGTAAACACATTTGAAATAAGGTTGTATGAATAAAAAAATTATTTTACGACAAAAGAAAAGGTTATTGCAATTTGAAATAGATAATTATTCAAATAGTCACAATTATTTGAACTTGTTCAGTAAACAGATTCATTTTTTAAATCTCTTATTAATTTTTGGAATATTAATAAATTAGAATTATGTTATTCTAAATAAGCTTGTACAAATAGAAACAATTATTTTGTGATAGAACAAAAGGTTATAACAATTTGAAATAAATAGTTATTCAAACAGTCATAATTGTTTGCATTGGTCAGGCCAACATATACATTTTCTAAGTCTGCTACTTATTAATTTTCAGAATATTAATAAATTAGCATTACTTTATTCTGTATAAGACTGTATGAACAAAAACAACTATTTTATAACAAAACAAATGGTCATAACTACTTGAAATAAATAATTGTTCAAAGAGTTATAACTAATTGAATTGGGTTGGTAAATAGATTTATTTTTTAAATCTCTTATTAATTTAAAATATTAATAATTTAATATTATTTTATTCCAAACAAACTTATTATAACAAAAACATTTGTTTTGTGACAAAACAAATAGTAATAATGATTTGAAATAGATAATTGTTTAAATAGTCATAATTATTTGAACTAATTCAGTAAACAATATTATTTTTTTAAAATCTCTTGCTTATTAAATTTTCAAATGTTAATAAATTAGTATTATTTTATTCCAAATAAGTATCCATGAACTGAAATAATTGTTTTATAACTAAACAAAAGGTCAGAATTATTTGAAATAGATAATTGTTCTAATAGTCTTAACTATTTGAACTGGTTAGGCAATCATATTTATTTTTTAAATCTATTACTTATTAATTTTAGGAATATTATTAAATTACAATTATTTTAATCTAAATACACTAGTATGAAAAGAAACAATTGTTCTATGACAAAATAAATATCATAATGATTTGAGATAGATAATTGCTCAAATAGTCATAACTATTTGAACTGGTTCGATAAATAGATTTAGTTTTTAAATCTCTTATTAATTTTCAAAATATTAATAAATCAATATTATTTTATTTTTAATAATTCTATATGAATAGAAACAATTGCTTTACAACAAAACAAAAGGTCATGGTGATTAAAAATAAATAATTGGTTAAATGGATATGACTATTTTAACTTGTTCGATAAACAAATTTATTTTTTAAATATACTACCTATTAATTTACAGAATATTAATAAATTAATATTAGTTTTTTCAAAATAAATATGAATGGAAACAATTGTTTTATGACAAATTTACTTGGTAAATAGATTTATTTTTTTAAATCTTTTACTTATTAATTTTTGGAATATTAATAAACTAGTATCATTTTATTTCAACTAAGCTTGTATGAATAGAAACAATTGGTTTGTGACAAAACAAATGGTCATAACTATTTAAAGTAGATAATTGTTTAAATAGTCATAACTACTTGAAGGTGTTCAAAAAACATATTTATTTTTAAAATTTTTACATATTAATTTTGGGAATATTAATAAATTTATATTATTTTAATCAACATATACTTGTACGAACAAAAACATTTGTTTTATGACAAAACAAAAGGTCATAACGATTTGAAATAGATAATTATTTACATAGTCATAACTATTTGAACTTGTTCAATAAACAAGTTCGTTTTTTTAAATCTCTTACTTATTAATTTTTGAAATATTAAAAACTTAGTATTATTTTATTTCGAATAAACCTATATGAACTGATACAATTCTTTTATGAGGAAACAAAGGTCATAATGATTTGCAATAGATAATTATTCAAATAGTTATGGCTATTTAACTTGTTCGGTAAACATATTTATTTTAAAATCTTTTACTTATTAATTATCAAAAAATTATTTTATAACAAAACAAAAGGTTATAACGATTTGATATAAGTAATTATTCTTAGAGCCTTAACTATTTGAGCTGATTTGGTAAACAAATTTGAGCTTTAAATCTCTTAGTTATTAATTTTTAGAATATTATTACATTAGTATTATTTTATTCCGAATAAACTTGTATAAACAAAAATAATAGTTTTATGACATGATAAAAGGTTATAACAATTTGAAATATATAATTAGTCAAATAGTCATAACTATTTGAACTGTTCGATAAATAGATTTGTTTTTTAAATCTCTTACTTATTAATTTTTGAAATATTAGTAAATTAGAATTGTTTTATTTTGAATAGGCTTGTATGACAAAAAACAATTGCTTTATGACAAAGCAAAAGTTTATAATGATTTGAAATAGATAATTGTTTAAATGGCCATAATTATTTGAACTAATTCAATAACCCAATTTATTTTTGAAATGTCTAACTTATCAGATTTTGAAATATTAATAAAGTGATATTATTTTATTTTGGATAAGCTTTTATGCACTTAAATAATTATTTTATGATAAAATAAAAGGTAATAATGATTTTAAATAGATAATTGTTCAAATCGTCATAACTATTTGAACTTATTCGGTTAATAGATTTATTTTTTAAAATTTCTTACTTATTAATTTTCTAAATGTTAATAAATTAGTATTATTATATTCTAAATAAGCATGTATGAACTGAAATAATTATTTTATGACTAAACAAAGGTCAGAATGATTTGAAATAGAGAATTGTTCTAATAGTCTTAACTATTTGAACTACTTCGGCAAACATATTTATTTTTTAAATCCTTATTAATTTTTAAAATAGTGATAAATTGGTATTATTTTACTTTGAATAATTTTGTATGTATAGAAATAATTGTTTAACAATAAAGCATAATGTCATAACGATTTGAAATAGATTATAGTTCGAATCGACATGGCTCTTTGAACTTGTTCGGTAAATATATTTACTTTTAAACTTATTAACATTTAGAATATTAATAAATTAGTATTATTTTATTCCGAATAAACTTGCTTGAATAAAAACAATTGTTTTATGATAAAATAAATGATCATAATGATTTGAAATAAATAATTGTTCAAATAGTCATAACTATTTGAACTTGCTTGGTAAACAAATTTATTTTTTAAAATTTTACTTATTAATTTTTGAAATATTAATAAATTAATTTTATTTTATTCTGAATAACCTTGAATGAATAGAAACAATTGGTTTATGACAAAACAATTGGTTATAATGATTTGAAATAGATAATTGTTTAAATAGTAATAACTATTTGAATGTGTACATAAAATATATTTATTTTAAAAATTTTTACTTATTAATTTTTGAAATATTTATAAATTTATATTATTTTATTTGAAATAAGCTTGCATGAACAAAATCAACTATTTTATGACAAAACAAAAGATTATAATATTTTGAAATATATAGTTGTTCAAATAGTTATAACTATTTGAACTTACTCAGTAAATAGATTCCTTTTTGTAAATTCTTTTACTCATTAAGTTATTATTATTTTATTTCAAATAAGTTTATATTAACTGAAACAATTGTTTTATTACAAAACAAAAGGTCATGATGATTTGAAATAAAAAATTATTCAAATAGTCATGACTATTTGAACATGTTTGATAAACATATTTATTTTTTAATTCTTTTACTTATTAATTGTCAAAATATTAATAAAATAATATTATTTTTATCCGAATAAGTTTGTATGAATAGAAAAAATTGTTTTATGACAAAACAAAAATTCATAACAATTTGAAATAGACAATTGTTCAAACAGTCATAACAATTTAAACTTGTTCGATAAATAGATTTTTTTAAAAATGTTTTACTTATTAATTGTCTTAATATTAATAAATTTATATTATTTTATTCGAAATAAGCTTGTATGAATGGAGGAAATCATTTTATAACAAAACAAAATGTTATAGCGATTTCAAATAGATAATTATTCAAATAGTCATAGTTATTTAACTTGGTTCAATAAATAGGTTCATTTTTTAAATCTCTTAATTATTAATTTTTGGAATATTAATAACTTAGCATTATTTTATTTCGAATAAGCTTATATGAACTGAAATAATTTTTTTTATGACAGAAGAAAAGTCATAATGATTTGAAATGGATAATTATTTCAATAATCATCACTATGTGATCAAGTTTGGTAAACATATTTTTTAAAACTTTTTTACTTATTAATTATCAAAATATTAATAAATTAGTATTATTTTAATCCCAATAAACTTGTATGGATAGAAACTATTATTTTTTAATAGAATAAAAAGTCATAACAATTTGAAATAAATAAGTACTCAAATAATTATAACTATTTGAACTTGTCTGGTAAAATGATTTATTTTTTAGATCTATTATTAATTTTCAAAATATTGATAGAGTAGTATTAATTTATTTTGAACAAACTTATATGGACAAAAACATTTATTTTATGAAAAAAGAAAAGGTCATAATGATTTGAAATAGATAATTATTCAAATAATAATAGTTATTTGAACTGGTTAGGTAAGCAGAATTATTTTTTAAATCTCTTATTAATTTTCAATATTAATAAATTTATTTTATTTTATTCCAAATAAGCTAGAATGAATTGAAAAAATTGTTTTATGACAAAACAAAAGGTTATAATGTTTTGAAATAGATAATTGTACATATAGTCCTAATTATTTGAACTGGTTTAGCAAACAAATTTATTTTTTAAATCTCTTAGTTATTAATTTTGGCGTATTATTATATTAGTATTATTTTATTTTGAATAAGCTTGTATGAACATGAATAATTGTTTTATGATAGAACAAAAGGTTTTATTTTTTAAATAACTGATTTAAACTATACATTTGAATGGGTTTGGTAAATAAATTTATTTTTTAAATTTTTTACTTATAAACTTTTGAAAGATTAATAAATTAGTATTATTTTATTTTGAATAAGCTTGTATGATAAAAAAAAACAATTGTTATATGACCAAACAAAAGGTAATTTTGATTTCAAATGATAATTATTGAAATGGCCATAATTATTTGAACTGATTTAGTAAATAGAATCATTTTTTAAATCACTTATTAATTTTTTAAATATTAATAAATTACTATTATTTTATTTCAAATAAGCTTGTATGAAATGAAACAATTGTTTTATGACTAAACCAAAGGTCATAATGATTTGAAACAGATAATTGTTCAAATAGTCATAACTATTTGAATTTGTTTGGTAAACAATTTAATTTTTTTAGACTTTTGCTTATTAATTCTTGAAATATTACGAAATTAGTATTATTTTATTTTGGATAAGCTTTTATGAACTGAAACAATTGTTTTATGTCAAAACAAAAGGTTATAATGATTTTAAATAAATAATTGTTCAAATAGTTATAACTATTTGAACTTGTTTGGTAAATAGATTTATTTTTTCAGATTTTTTGCTTATTAATTTTTTGAATGCTAATAAATTTGGACATAATTATGATAAAAAACAATTTGAAGGTCACAACAATTTGAAATAGATAATCATTCAAATGGTCATAATTATTTTAAATGATTTGGTAAATAGATTTATTTTTTAAATTTCTTGCTTATTGATTTAGGAAATATTAATAAATTAGTATTATTTTATTTTGTCTAAGCTTGTATTAATTGAAATAATTGTTTTATGACAAATCAAAAGGTTATAATGATTTAAAATAAATAATTGTTCAAGTAGTAATAACTATTTGTGCTTGTTTAGTAAATAGATTTATTTTTTTTAAATATCCTTTTTATTAATTTTTTGAATGTTAATAAGTTAGTATTAATTTATTTTGAATAAGCTTGTATGAATTGAAACATTTGTTTTATAACTAAACAAAAGGTCAGAACAATTTGAAATAGATAACTATTCTAATAGTCTTAACCAATTGAACTGATTTTGTAAACAAATTTATTTTTTAAATCTCTTGCTTATTAATTTTTGAAATATTATTAAATTAGTATTATTTTAATCCAAATAAGCTTGTATGAACAAAACAATTGTTTTACAACAAAAGAAATGGTCATAACAATTTGAAATAAATAATTGTTCATATAGTCTTAATTATTTGAACTGGTTTGACAATTAAATTAATTTTATAATTTCTTGGTTATTAAGTTTTAGAATATTATTAAATTAGTATTATTTTATTTCAAATAAAATAGTATAAATAGAACCAATTGTTTGATGACAAAATAAAAGGTTATAATGATTTGAAATAGATAATTATTAAAATAGTCAAAACTATTTGAAATAGTTTGATAAGCAAATTTACTTTTTAAATCTCTTATTAATTAATTTTCTAAATATTAATAAATTAGTATTCTTTTATTTTGAACAAACTTATATTAACAAAAAAAATTGTTTTATGACAAAACAAAAAGTAATAATGATTTAAAATAGATAATTGTTCAAATAGTTATAATTATTTGAACTAGTAAAATAAATAAAATTATTTTCTAAATCTCTTGCTTATAAAATTTTGAAATATTAATAAATTAGTTTCATTTTATTATGAACAAGCTTGTATAAGCTAAAATAATTATTCTATGACAAAACAAAAGGTCACAACAATTTGAATAAATAATTGTTTATATAGACTTAACTGTTTGAATTGGTTCAGCAAATGGATTTATTTTTTAAATCTCTTAGTTATTTATTTTTAAAATATTACTAAATTAGTATTATTTATTTCGAATAAGCTTGTATGAGTAGGAACAATTGTTTTATGATAGAACAAAATGTTATAACAATTTGAAATAGATAATTGTTCAAATAGTCATAACTATTTGAACTGGTTCAATAAACTGATTTATTTTTTAAATTTCTTATTAATTCTTGAAATATTAATAAATTAGTATTATTTTATTTTGAATAAACTTGTATGTTGAAAAATAATTGTTTTATGACAAAATAAAAGGTAATAACAATTTAAAATGGATAGTTGTTTAAATGGCCATAATTATTTGAACTAATTCGGTAAATTAATTTATTCTTTTAAATCTATTACTTATTAATTTTTTAAATATTACTAAAGTAGCATTACTTTATTTTGGATAAGCTTTTATGAACTAAAACAATTGTTTTATGGCAAAACAAATGGTCATAATAATTTTAAATAGATAATTATTTAAATAGTTATAACTATTTGAACTTATTCGGTAAATAGATTTATTTTTTCAAATCTCATGCTTATTAATTTTTTGAATGTTAATAAATTAGTATTATTTTCTTCCAAATAAGTTTGTATGAGTTGAAACAATTATTATATGTCTAAAGTAAAGGTCAGAATGATTCAAAATTGACAATTATTCTAATAGTCTTAACTATTTGAATTGGTTTAACAAATACATTTATTTTTTGAATTTCTTATTAATTTTTGGAATATTATTAAATTAGTATTATTTTTACCTGAATAAGCTTTTATGATAAGAAATAATTATTTTATGGCAAAACAAAGATCAAAACAATTTGAGATTGATATTTATTCAAATAGTCATAAGAATTTGAATTAGTTTGGAAAACAATGTTAGTTTTTAAAAATCTTGTTTATTAATTTTTGAAATATTAATAAAATAATATTATTTTATTCAGATAAGTTTTTATAAACTAAAACAATTGTTTTATGACAAAACAAAATGTTATAATGACTTTAAATTGTTAATTGTTCAAATAGTCAAATCTATTTTAATTTGTTCAATAAACAGACTTACTTTTTTTAAATATGATGCTCATTAATTTTTCAAATGTTAATAAATTAGTATTAATTTTATTTTGCATAAGCTTGTATGAAACTGAAATAATTATTTTATGACTAAACAAAAGGTCAAAACAATTTGAAATAGATAATTATTCTAATAGTTTTAACTATTTGAACTGGTTCAGGAAACATATTTTTTTTAAAATTTCTTAGTTACTAATTTTTGGAATACTATTAAATTAAGCATTATTTTAATATGAATAAGCTTGTATGAAAAGAAACAATTGTTTTATAACAAAATAAAGATCATAACAATTTAATATAGATAATTGTTCAAATAGTCATAACTATTTGAACTATTCTGGTAAACAGATTTAGTTTTTAAATCTCTGATTAACTTTCAAAATATTAACAGATTAGTATTATTTTATTTTGAATAATTTGCGTGAACCAAATAAAATTGTTTTATGACCAAATAAAAGGTCATAACAATTTGAAATAGATAATTATTCAAATAGACATGACTATTGAAACTTGTTCGATAAATAGATTTATTTTTTAAATCTCCTACCTACTAATTTTTAGAGTATTAATCAATGAGTATTATTTTATTTCGAATAAAATTGTATGAATAGAAACAATTGTTTTAGGACAAAACAAAATATCATAATTATTTGAAATGAATAATTATTCAAATAGTTATAATGATTTGAACTAGCTTGGTAAACATATTAACTTTTAAAATTTCTTACTTATTAATTTTTGGAATATTAATAAATTAGTATTATTTTATTTCGAATATGGTTGTATAAATAGAAACAATTGATTTATGACAAAACAAAGGGTCATAACTATTTGAAATAGATAATTATTCAAATAGTCATAACTATTTGAACGTGTTCAAAAATCAGATTTATTTTTTAAATTTTTACTTATTAATTTTTGGAATATTAATAAATTTATATTATTTTATTTGAAATAAGCTTGTTTGAATAGAAACAATTGATAAAATAAAATGTTATAACAATTTGAAATAGATAATAGTTCAAATGGACATGATTATTTAAACTTCTTCGGTAAATAGATTTTTTTTTTCAAATCTCCAACCTATTAATTTTTGGAATATTAATTGATTCATATTATTTTATTTTGAATAAACTTGTATGAATAGAAACATATGTTTTATGACAAAACTTAACTATTTGAATTGGTTTGACAAACACATTTATTTTTTAAATCTCTTACTTACTAATTTTTGGAATATTATTAAATTAGTATTATTTTAATATGAATAAGCTTGTATTAAAAGAAACAATTGTTTTATGACAAAATAAAAAGCATAACAATTTGATATAGATAATTGTTTAAACAGTCATAACTATTTAAACTATTCCGGTAAACAAAATTAGTTTTTAAATCTCTTATTACTTTTTAAAATATTAATAGATCAACATTATTTTATTCTAAATAATTTTGCACGAATAGAAACAATTGTTTTATGAGAAAATAAAAGGTAACAACGATTTGAAATAGATAATTATTGAAATGGACATGACTATTTGAACTTGTTCGGTAAACAGATTTATTTTTTAAATCTACTATTTACTAATTTTCAGAGTATTAATCAATTAGTATTATTTTATTCCAAATAACTTGTATGATTAGAAAAAATTATTTTAGGACAAAACAAAAGATCATAACTATTTGAAATAAATAATTATTTAAATAGTCATAACGATTTGAACTAGCTTGATAAATAGATTTATTTTTAAAGTTTTTTAATTATTAATTTTTGGAATATTAATAATTAGTATTATTTTATTTCGAATATAGTTGTATGAATAGAAACAATTGGTTTCTAACAAAACAAATGGTCATAACTATTTGAAATAGATAATTGTTTAAAGAGTCATAACTATTTCATTGTGTTTAGAAAACATATTTATTTCTTCAATTTTTACTTATTAATTTTTGAAATATTAATAAATTTATATTATTTTATTCAAAATAAGCTTGTTTGAATGGAAACAATTGTTTTACGACAAAACAAAATGTCATAATGATTTGAAATAGATAATAGTTTATATGGACATAACTATTTAAACTTGTTCGGTAAGTAGATTTTTTTTAAACTCACCAACTTATTAATTTTTAGAATATTAGTTGATTAGTATTATTTTATTTTGAATAAACTTGTACAAATAGAAACATATGTTTTATGACAAAATAAAATATCATAACGATTTGAAATAAATAATTATTTAAATAGTTATAATTATTTGAACTTGCTTGGTAAATAAATTTATTTTTTAAATCTTTTACTTATTAATTTTTAGAATTTTAATAAATTAGTATTATTTTATTTCAAATAAGTTTTATGCACAGAAATAATTGGTTTATGATAAAATAAAAGGTAATAATGATTTCAAATAGTCATAACTATTTGAACGTGTTTAGAAAACATATTTATTTTTGAAATTTTTACTTATTAATTTTTGGAATATTAGTAAATTTAAATTATTTTATTCGAAATAAACTTGCATGACTAGAATCAATTGTTTTATGACAAAACATAAGGTCATAATGTTTTGTGATAGATAATTGTTCAGATAATCATAACTATTTGAACTTATTCGGTAAACAGATTCTTTTTTTAATTCTCTTGGTCATTAATTTTTGAAATATTAATAAATTTGTATTTTTTACTTCAAATAAGTATATATTAACTAAAATAATTCTTTTATTACAAAAGAAAAGGTCATAATAATTTGAAATAGATAATTATTCAAATAGTCATGACTATTTGAAGTTGTTTGGTAGCCATATTTATTTTTTAAATCTTTTACTTATTAAAATATTAATAAATTAATATTATTTTAATATGAATAAACTTGTATGAACAAAAACAATTGTTTTATGATAAAACAAAAAGTCATAATAAGTTAAAGTAAATAATTGCTCAAATAGTCATAAGGATTAGAACTTATTTGGTAAATAGATTTATTTTTTAAATCTTTACTTATTAATTGTCTTAATTTTAATAAATTTGTATTATTTTATTCAAAATAAGCTTGTATGAATAGAAAAAATTATTTTATGACAAAACAAAAGGTTATAGCAATTTCAAATAGATAATTGTTCAAACAGTCATAATTACTTAAACTTATTTAGTAAATAGATTCATTTTTTAAATCTTTTTATTATTAATTTTTAGATTTTTAATAGATAAGTATTATTTTATTTCGATAAGCTTATATGAACTGAAACAATTCTTTTATGACAAAACAAAAGGTCATAATGATTTGAAATAGATAATTACTCAAATAGTCATGATTATTTGATCTAGTTCGGTAAACATATTCATTTTTAAAATTTTTTATTTATTAATTGTTGATATATTAATAATTAGTATTAGTTTAATCCAAATAAGCTTGTATGAATAGATTATTTTATTTCAAATAAGCTTATATAAATTCAAATAATTATTTCATGACAAAACAAAAGGTCATAATGAGTTGAAATAGATAATTAATCAAATAGTCATTATTATCTGATCTAGTTCGATAAACATTTTATTTTTAAAATTTTTTTAGTTATTAATTGTTGATATGTTAATAAATTAGTATTAGTTTAATCCAAATGAGCTTGTATGAACAGAAATAATTGTTTTATAATAGTCATAAGAATTTGAAATAAATAATTGCTGAAATAGTAATAACTATTTGAACTTGTTTGATAAATAAATTTATTTTTTAAATCTTAGTAATTTTTAAAATATTAATAAATTAGTATTACTTTATTCCTGAATAAACTTATATGAACAAAAACATTTGTTTTATGACAAAACAAAAGGTCATAACGATTTGAAATAGATAATTATTTAAATAGTCATAACTATTTGAATTGGTTAGGTAAACAAAATTATTTTTTAAATCTCTTATTAGTTTTTGAAAAATTAATAAATTCATTTTATTTATTCCAAATAAACTAGTATGAATTAAAAAAAACCTTATTTTATGATAAAACAAAAGGTCATAACAATTTAAAATAGATAATTGTTTATATAGTCTTGAATATTTGAACTGCTTTGGTAAACAAATTTATTTTTTAATTCTCTTAATTATTAATTTTTGGAATATTATTGATTAATATTATTTTATTCTGAATAAGCTTGTATGAACAAAAATATTTATTTTATGACAAAACAAAATGTTATAACAATTTGAAGTTTACAATTGTTCAAATAGTCATAACTATTTGAACTAGTTCGATAATAGATTTATTTTTTAAATCTTTTATTAACTTTTGAAGGATTAAAAAATTAGTATTATTTTATTCTGAATAAGCTTGAATGTTCAAAAACAATTGTTATATGGCCAAACAAAAGGTAATAATAATTTGAAATAGATAATTATTTACATGGCCATAATTATTTAAATTGATTCAATAAACAGATTTACTTTTTAAATCACTTATGAATATTTGAAATATTGATAAATTAGTATTATTTTGTTTTGAATAAGCCTATATGAACTTAAACAATTATTTTATGACAAAACAAAATGTCATAACAATTTGAAATAGATAATTATTTATATAGTCTAAACTGTTTAAACTGCTTAAGCAAATAGATTTATCTTTTAAATCTCTTAGTTATTAATTTTTGCAATATTATTAAATTAGTATTATTGTATTCTAAATAAACTTATATGAACTAAAAAAATTATTTTATAACAGAACAAAAGGTTATAGGAATTTGAAATAGATAATTATTCAAACTAGAACTGGTTCGGTAAACAGATTTATTTTTTAAATCTCCTACTTATTAATTTTTGAAATATTAATAATTTAGTATTATTTTATTTTGAATAGGCTTGTATGGTGAAAAACAATTGTTTTATGACAAAACAAAAGTTCATAACAATTTGAAATAGATAATTGTTCAAATGGCCATAATTATTTGAATCGATTTGATAAACTAATTTATTTTTTAAATATCAACTTATCATTTTTTGAAATATTATTAAAGTAATGTTATTTTATTTTGGATAAGCTTTTATGAACTGAAACAATTGTTTTATGATAAAACAAAAGGTCATATTTATTGTAAATAGATAATTATTCAAATAATCATAACTATTTAAACTTGTTCAATAAATAGATTTATTTTTTAAAATTTCTTGTTTATTAATTTTTTGAATGTTAATAAATTAGTATTATTTTATTTAGAATAAGCATGTATGAACAGAATGATCTGAAATAGGTAATTGTTCTAATAATCTTGACTATTTGAATTGGTTCGATAAATACATTTTTTTTTAAATCTCTTAGTTATTAAGTTTTAGAATATTATTAATTTAGCAATATTTTAGTCCGAATAAGCTTGTATGAATAGAAACAATTGTTTTATGATAAAACAAAGATCATAAAGATTTGAGATAGATAATTGTTTAAATGGTCATAACTATTTAAACTAGTTTGATAAACAAATTTAGTTTTTAACTCTCTTATTAACTTTTGAAATATTAATAAATTAGTATTATTTTATTCTTAATAATTTTGTATGAATAGAAACAATTGTTTTACGACAAAACAAAATGTCATAACAATTTGAAATAGATAATAGTTCAAATGTCATAATGATTTGAACTTGTTTGATAAACATATTTTTTTTAAGTCTTTTACTTATTAATTGTCTTAATATTAATAAGTTTATATTATTTTCTTCGAAATAAGCTTGTATGAATAAAAAAATATTTTATGACAAAACAAAAGGTTATAGCAATTTCAAATAGATAATTGTTCAAATAGTCATAATTATTTAAAATTGTTTGGTAAATAGATTCATTTTTTAAATCTCTTAATTATTAATTTTCAGAATTTTAATAATTTGGCATTATTTTGTTTCAAATAAACTTATATGAACTAAAACAATTCTTTTATAACAGAACAAAATGTCATAATGATTTGAAATAGATTATTCAAATAGTCATGGCTATTTGATTAAGTTCGATAAACATATTTATTTTTAAAATTTGTAATTAATTTTTGAAATATTAATAGATTAGTTACTTTATTTCAAATAAACTTATATGAACAAAAACATTTGTTTTATGACAAATCAAAAGGTCATAATAATTTGAACTGGTTAGGTAAACAATTATTTTTTTAAATCGCTTACTTATTAATTTTTGAAAAATTAATAAATTCATTTTATTTTATTCCGAATAAGCTAGTATGAATTGAAAAAATTTGTTATATGACAAAACAAAAGGTCATAATGTTTTGAAATAGATAATTGTTCATATGGTCTTAAATATTTGAATTGGTTTGGCAAACAAATTTAATTTTAATTCTCTTAGTTATTAATTTTTGGAATATTATTAGTTTAGTATTATTTTATTCCAAATAACCTTATATGAATAGAAATAATTGTTTTATGATAGAACAAAAGGTTATAACAATTTGAAGAGTACAATTGTTCTATTATTCATATAATCATAACCATTTGAACTGGTTTGGTAAATAGATTTATTTTTTAAATCTTTTATGTATTAATTTTTGAAAAATTAATAAATTAGTATTATTTTATTTCAGATAAGCTTGAATGATTAAAACCATTTGTTTTATGACCAAACAAAAGTTAACAACAATTTGAAATAGATAATTGTTGAAATGGCCATAATTATTTGAAATGATTCGATAAACAAATTCACTTTTTAAGTCATTTACTTATTATTTTTTGAAATATTAATAAATTTATATTATTTTATTTTGAGTAAGCTTGTATGAACTAAAATGATTGTTTTATGACAAAACAAAAGGTTATAATGATTTGAAATGGATAATTGTTCATGTAGTCTTAATTGTTTGAACTACTTCGATAAACAGATTTATTTTTTAAATCTCTTAGTTATTAATTTTCAAAATATTATTATATTAGTATTATTTTATTCTTAATAAGCATGTATAAAATGAAACAATTATTTTATAACAGAACGAAAGGTTATAACGATTTGAAATAGGTAATTCTTCAATTAGGAGCTGGTTCGATAAAAAAATTATTTTTTAAATCTCCTACTTATTAATTTTTAAAATATTAATAAATTAGTATTATTTTATTCTAAATAGGCTTGTGTGATGAAAAAAATTGTTTTATGATAAAACAAAAGTTTATAATGATTTGAAATAGATAATTGTTGAAATGGCCATAATTATTTAAACTAATTCAGTAAACAGATTCACTTTTTAAATCACTTGCTTATTAATTTTTGAAATATTAAAAGATTATTATTATTTTATTTCAAATAAGCTTGTATGAATTGAAACAATTGTTTTATGACAAAACAAAAGGTCATAATGATTTTTAATATACAATAGTTTAAATAGTCATAACTATTTGAATTTGTTTAGAAAATATATTTATTTTTTTAAATCTCTTGCTTATTAATTTTTGAAATATCAAAAAATTAGTACTACTTTATTTTGTATAAGTTTTTATGAACTAAAACAATTTTTTTATGATAAAACAAAGGTTATTATGATTTTAAATAAGTAATTGTTTAAATAGTCATAAGAATTTGAGTTTATTCGGTAAACATATTTATTTTTTTAATTCTCTGGCTTATTGGTTTTTTGAATGTTAATGTATTAGGATTACTTTATTCCAAATAAGCTTGTATGATATGAAACAAATATTTATGCCTAAACAAAAGGTTAGAACAATTTGAAATAGATAATTATTCTAATAGTTTTAACTATTTGAATAGGTTTGACAAACACATTTATTTTTTAAATCTCTTACTTATTAATTTTATAAATATTATTAAATTAGTATTATTTTTAACCAAATAAGCTTCTACAATAAAAAATAATTGTTTTATGACAAAACAAAGATAATAATGATTTGAGATTGATTATTCAAATTGTAATAACTATTCAAACCGGTTCAATAAACAAATTTATTTTTTAAATCTCTTACTTATTAATTGTCAAAATATTAATAAATTAATATTATTTCAATTTGAATAAGCTTATATGAACAAAAACAATTATTTTATTACAAAACAAAAAGTTATAACGATTTAAAATAAATAATTTATTAAATTTGTATTACTTTATTTGAAATAAGCTTGTGTGAATAGAAAAAATTGGTTTATGATAAAATAAAAGGTTGTAACAATTTAAAATAGATAATTATTCAAATAGTCATAACTATTTGAAATTGTACGATAAACAGATTCATTTTTTAAATCTCTTACTCATTAATTTTTAAAATATTAATAAATTTATATTATTTTTATTTCGAATAAGCCTATATGAACTGATAGAATTGTTTTATGATGAAACAAAAGGTCATAATAATTTGAAATAGATAATTATTCAAATAGTTATGACCATTTGAACTTGTTCAATAAACATATTTATTTTAAAAATATTTTAATTATTAATTGTTGAAATATCAATAAATTAATATTATTTCAATCCGAATAAGCTTGTATCAATAAAAACAATTGTTTTATAACAAAACAAAAAGTCACAATGATTTAACATAAATAATTGTTTAAATAGTCAAAACTATTTGAACTTATTTGGTAAATAGATTTATTTTTTAAATGTTTTACTTATTAATTATTTATTATTAATAAATTTGTATTACATTACTTGAAATAAGCTTGTATGAATAGAAAAAAATTGTTTTATGACAAAACAAAAGGTTATAATGATTTCAAATAGATAATTGTTTAAATAGTCATAACTATTTGAACTTGTTCGATAAGCAAATTTATTTTTTAAATCTATTACTTATTAACTTTCAAAATTTCAATAAATTAAAATTATGTTATTTCGAATAAGTTTGTATGAACAGAAACAATTGTTTTGTAATAAAACAAAAAGCTTATAATGACTTGAAATAGATAATTGTTGAAACAATCATAACTATTTGCACTAGTCAACCAACAAATTCATTTTTTAAATTTGTTACTTATTAATTTTTTTGAATATTAATAAATTAGCATTACTTTATTTCGAATAAGACTATATGAATAGAAACAATTATTTTATGATAAAACAAATGGTCATAGCGATTTGAAATAAATAATTGTTCAAATACTTATAACTAATTAAACTAATTTAGTAAACAAATTTATTTTTAATACTCTTACTTATTAATTTTTAAAATATTAATAATTTAATATTATTTTATTTTGATCAAACTTATTTGAACAAAAACATTTGTTTTATGACAAAATAAAAGGTCATAATAATTTGAAATAGATAATTGTTCAAATAGTCATAATTATTTTAATTGGTTTGGCAAACAAGATTGTTTTTTAAATTTCTTACTGATTAATTTTTGAAATATTAATAAATTTATTTTATTTTATTCCAAATAAGTTAGTAAGAATTGAAAAAATTGTTTTACGACAAAATAAAAGGTTATAATGATTTGAAATAAAGAGTTATTCATTTAACCTTAACTATTTAAACTGGTTTGGCAAACAAATTTATTTTTTAAATCTCTTAGTTATTAATTTTTAGAATATTATTTCATTAATATTATTTTTTTCTGAACAAGCTTGATAAAGAAAAATAATTGCTTTATAACAGAACAAAATGTTATAACAATTTGAAATATATAATTGTTCAAAAGTCATAACTACTTGAATTATTTCAGAAACAAATTTATTTTTAAATCTCCTACTTATTAATTATTGAAATATTAATAAATTAGTATTAGCTTTATTCCTAATTGGCTTGTATGATGAAAAACAGTTGTTTTATGACAATACAAAATTTCATAATGATTAGAAATTGATAATTGTTCAAATGGCTATAATTATTTAAACTGATTTGATAAACTGATTTATGTTTTAAATCTCTAACTTATCAATTTTTAAAATATTAATAAAGTAACATTATTTTATTTTGGATAAGCTTTTATGAACTAAAACAATTGTTATATTATAAAATAAAAGGTCATAATGATTTTAAATAGATAATTATTCAAACAGTCATAACTATTTAAACATGCTCGGTAAACATATTTATTTTTAAAAAAATTTTGGCTTATTAATTTCTTGGATGTTAATAAATTAGTATTATTTTATTTTGAATAAGCATGTATGAACTAAAATAATTATTTTATGACTAAACAAAAAGCTAAAATGATTTGAAATAGATAATTGTTCTAATAGTCTTAACTATTTGAACTGGTTTAGCAAACATATTTTTTTTAAAATCTACACTTATTAATTTTTAGAATATTTTTAATTTAGCAATATTTTACTCCAAATAAGCTTGTATGAATAGAAACAAATGTTTTAAGACAAAACAAAGGTCATAACGATTTGAGATAGATAATTATTCAAATAATCATAATTATTTGAACTGATTCGGTAAAGAGATTTAGTTATTAAATGTCTTATTAATTTTCAAAATAGTAATAAATTAGTATTATTTTATTCTAAATAATTTTGTATGAATAGAAACAATTGTTTTATGATAAAACAAAATGTCATAATGATTTAAAATAGATAATAGTTCAAATGGACAGACTATTTAAACTTGTTCAGTAAACAAATTAATTTTTTAAATCTTCAACTTATTAATTTTTAGAATATTAATAAATTATTATTATTTTATTCTGAATACACTTTTATGAAAAGAAATAATTATTTTATGATAAAACAAAAGATCATAACGAGTTGAAACAAATAATTTAATTATTCCAATAGTCATAACTATTTGAACTCGTTCGATAAATAGATTTATTTTTAAACTTTTTACTTATTAATTTTGGAATATTAATAAACTAATATTATTTTATTTGAATAAGTTTATTTGAATAGAACAAATTGGTTTATGACAAAACAAATGGTCCTAATGATTTGAAATAGATAATTGTTCAAATAGTCATTACTATTTGAATGTGTTTAAAAAATAGATTTATTTTTAAAATTTTTACTTATTAATTTTTGAAATATTAATAAATTTATATTATTTTATTCAAAATAAGCTTGCATCAATAGAACCAACTATTTATGACAAAACAAAATGTCATAATGTTTTAAAATAGATAATTTTTTAGATAGTTGTAACTATTTGAACTTGTTCGATAAATAGATTTGTTTTTTTAATTTTCTTACTCTTTAATTTTTGAAATATTAATAAATTGGCATTATTTTATTTCAAATAAGCTTATATGAACTAAAACAATTGTTTTATTACAAAATAAAAAGTCACAATGATATTGTTTTATTATTTTATTTCGAATAAAGTTATATTAACTAAAATATTTTTTTTAACAAAAGAAAAGATCATAACAATTTGAAATATATAATTATTCAAATAGTCATGACTATTTGATGTAGTTCGGTAAACATATTTATTTTTTAAATTTTTTCCTTATTAATTGTTAAAATATTAGTAAATTAGTACTATTTTTAATCCGAATAAGCTTATATAAATAGAAACTATTGTTTTATAACAAAACAAAAAGTCAAAATGATTTGAAATAAATAATTGCTCACATAGTTATAATTATTTGAACTGGTTTGATAAATGATTTAATTTTTAAATCTTTTATTAATTTTTTAAATGTTAATAGATTTAGTATTATTTTATTCCAAACAAATTTATATCAACAAAAACATTTGTTTTATGACAAAAAAAAGGTCATAACAATTTGAAATAGATAATTGTTCAAATAGTCATAATTATGTGAACTGGTTAGGTAAATAGAGTTATTTTTAAATCTCTTACTAATTTTTGAAATATTAATCAATTCATTTTATTTTTTTCGAATAAGCTAGTGAATTGAAAAAATTATCTTATGACAAAACAAAAGGTTATAACAATTTGAAATAGATAACTATTCATATAGTCTTAAGTATTTGAACTGGTTTGGCAAATAAATTTATTTTTTAGACCTTTTAGTTATTAATTTTTGAAATTTTATTAGATTAGTATTATTTTATTTTGAATAAACTAGTATGAATAGATATAATTGTTTTATGACCGAATAAAAGGTTATAATGATTTGAAGTATATAATTTTACAAATAGTCATAACTATTTGAACTGGTTCAGTAAACAAGTTTATTTTTTAAATCACTTACTTATTAATTTTTCAAAGATTAATAAATTAGTATTATTTTATTTTGAATAAGCTTGTATGGTAAAAAACAATTGTTATATGACAAAACAAATAGTAATAATGATTTGAAATAGATAATTATTAAAATAGCCATAATTATTTGAACTAATTTGATAAACAGATTAACATTTTAAATCACTTATTAATTTTCAAAATATTAATAAATTAGTATTATTTTATTTTGAATAAGCTTGTATCAATTGAATAATTGTATAAAACAAAAGGTCATAATGATTTTAAATAACTATTGTTCAAATAGTTGTAACTATTTCAATTTGTTTGGTAAACAATTTTATTTTTTTTAAACTCTTGCTTATTATTTTCTGAAATATTAAGAAATTAGCATTACTTTATTTTGGATAAGCTTTAATGAACTGAAACAATTATTTTATGTTAAAACGAAAAGGTCATAAAGATTTTAAATAAATAATTGTTCAAATAGTCATAACTATTTGAACTTGTTTGGCAAACATATTTATCTTTTCAAATATTTTGCTTATTAATTTTTTGAATGTTAATAAATTTGGATTATTTTATTACGAATAAGCTAGTAAGATATGAAACCAATATTTTATGACTAAACAAAATGTCAAAATGATTTGAAATAGATCTAATAGTTTTAACTATTTAAACTGGTTTGAAAAACATATTTATTTTTTAAATCTCTTACTGATTAATTTTTAGAATACTATTAAATTAGTATTATTTTTAACCAAATAACCTTCTATGATAAAAAATAATTGTTTTATGACAAAACAAA
Source organism: Durio zibethinus (assembly GCF_047325235.1). Lineage (NCBI taxonomy): Eukaryota > Viridiplantae > Streptophyta > Magnoliopsida > Malvales > Malvaceae > Durio > Durio zibethinus. The sequence goes on from NC_143185.1 coordinate 326,892, forward strand.
GATTTTAACGATTTGATATTAATGATTGCTTAAATAGTCATAACTATTTAAACTGATTTGGTAAACAGATTTATTTTTTAAATATGTTATTTATTAATTTTTAAAATATTAATAAATTAATATTACTTTATTTTGAATAAGCTGGTATGATAAAAAACAATTGTTTTATGACAAAACAAAAAATCATAACGATTTGAAATAGATAATCTTTTAAATAGCTATAATTTTTTTAACTGATTTAGTAAACAGATTTATTTTTTAAAATTTTTTACTTATTAATTTAGGAAATATTAACAAATTAGTATTATTTTATTCTGTTTAAGTTTGTATTAACTGAAACAATTGTTTTATGAACAATCAAAAGGTTATAACGATTTGAAATAGATTATTGTTCAAATAATAATAACTATTTGAATTTATTTGATAAACATATTTATTTTTTAAATTTCTTCCTTATTAATTTTTCAAATGTTAATAAATTAGTATTAATTTATTCTGAATAAGCTTGTATGAACTAAAACAATTATTTTATAACTAAACAAAAGGTTAGAACAATTTGAAATTAATAAATTATTATAATAGTCTTAACCATTTGAACTAATTCAGTAAACATATTTATTTTTTAAATTTCTTACTTATTAATTTTGAAAATATTATTAATTAGTATTATTTAATATGAATAAGCTTGTATGACCAAAGCAATTGTTTTACAGCAAAAGAAAAGGTCATAACTATTTGAACTAGTTTAGCAATTAGATTTATTTTTTAATTTTCTTGATTATTAAGTTTCAAAATATTATTAAATTAGTATTATTTAATTTCAAATAAAATAGTATGAATAGAACCAATTTTTTTCTGATAAAATAAAAGGTTATAATGATTTGAAATAAATAATTATTCCAATAGTCAAAACTATTTGAACTAGTTTGGTAAGTAGATTTACTTTTAAATCTCTTACTAATTAATTTTCTAAATATTAATATATTAGTATTATTTTATTTCAAATAAACTTATATTAACAAAAACAATTATTTTATGGCAAAACAAAAAGTAATAACAATTTGAAATAGATAATTGTTCAAATAATCATAATTATGTGAACTGGTTAGGTAAACAGAATTATTTTTTAAATCTCTTACTTATTAATTTTTGAAATATTAATCAATTCATTTTTTTTAATAAGCTAGTGAATTGAAAATTGTCTTATGAAAAAATAAAAGGTCATAACGATTTGATATATATAATTATTCGTATAGTCTTAACTATTTGAACTAGTTTGGCAAATAAATTTATGTTTTAAATCTTTTAGTTATTAATTTTTGAAATTTTATTAGTTTAGTATTATTTTATTTTGAATAAACTTGTATGAATAGGTATAATTGTTTTGTGACTGAGCAAAAGGTTATAACAATTTGAAGTATATAATTTTACAAATAGTCATAACTATTTGAACTAGTTCAGTAAACATGTTTATTTTTTGAATCACTTATTAATTTTTGAAAGATTAATAAATTAGTATTATTTTATTTCGGATAAGCTTTTATGATAAAAAATAATTGTTGTATGATAAAACAAACAGTAATAATAACTTGAAATAGATAATTATTAAAATAGCCATAATTATTTGAACTAATTCGGTAAACAAATTCACTTTTTTAATCACTTATTAATTTTTAAAATATTAATAAATTAGTATTATTTTATTTCGAATAAGCTTGTATGAACTGAAATAATTATTTTATGACAAAATAAAAAGGTCATAACAATTTTAAATAACTATTGTTCAAATAGTTGCAACTATTTCAATTTGTTCGGTAATCAACTTTATTTTTTTTATACTCTTGCTTATTATTTTTTGAAGTATTAAGAAATTAGCATTACTTTAACGAACTGAAACTATTGTTTTAAGTTAAAACAAAAGGTCATAAAGATTTTAAATAAATAATTGTTCAAATAGTCATAATATTTGAACTTGTTTGGTAAACATATTTATTTTTTCAAATATTTGGCTTATTAATTTTCTAAATGTTAATAAAATTGGATTATTTTATTATGAATAAGCTAGTAAGATATGAAACAAATATTTTTATAACTAAACAAAAGATCAAAACGATTTGAAATAGATCTAATAGTTTTAAATATTTAAACTAGTTCGGTGAACATATTTATTTTTTAAATCTCTTACTGATTAATTTTTGAAATATTATTAAATTAGTATTATTTTTAACCAAATTAGAAATAATTGTTTTATGAAAAAAAAAAGATTTTAACAATTTGATATTGGTAATTACTCATATAGTCATAACTATTTAAACTGGTTTGGTAAACAAATTTATTTTTTACATATGTTATTTATTAATTTCTGAAATATTAATAAATTAGTATTATTTTATTTGAAATAAGCTTGTATGATCAAAAACAATTGTTTTATGACAAAACAAAAATCATAACGATTTGAAAATAGATAATCTTTCGAATAGCTATAATTATTTTAACTGATTCAGTAAACAGATTTATTTTTTAAAATTTTTTACTTATTAATTTAGGAAATATTAATAAATCAATATTATTTTATTCCATCTAAGCTTGTATTAACCGAAACAATTGTTTTATGAACAATCAAAAGGTTATAACGATTTTAAATAGACTATTGTTCAAATAATAATAACTATTTGAATTTATTCGATAAACATATATATTTTTTTAAATCTCTTCCTTATTAATTTTTTGAATGTTAATAAATTAGTATTAATTTATTCTGAATAAGCTTGTATGACCTAAAATAATTTTTTTATAATTAGACAAAAGGTTAGAACGATTTGAAATAGATAAATTATTCTAATAGTTTTAACCATTTGAATTGATTCAGTAAGCAAATTTATTTTTTAAATTTCTTATTTATTAAATTTTGAAATATTATTAATTAGTATTTTTTAATCCGAATAAGCTTGTATGACCAAAACAATTGCTTTACAACAAAAGAAAGGGTCATAACAATTTGAAATAGATAATTATTATTATAGTCTTAACTATTTGAATTGGTTCGATAATTAGATTTATTTTTTAATTTTCTTGGTTATTAAGTTTCAAAATATTATTAAATTAATATTATTTTATTTCGAATAAAATAGTATGAACAAAACCAATTTTTTATGATAAAATAGAAGGTTATAACGATTTGAAATAGATAATTATTCAAATAATCAAAACTATTTGAACTGGTTTGATAAGTAGATTTACTTTTAAATCTCCTACTAATTAATTTTTTAAATATTAATATATTAGTATTATTTTATTTCAAACAAACTTATATTAGAAAAAACAATTATTTTATGACAAAACAAAAAGTAATAATGATTTGAAATAGATAATTGTTCAAATAGTTATAATTATTTAAACTGGTTCGGTAAATAGAATTATTTTTCAAATCTGTTACTTATTAATTTTTGAAATATTAGCAAGTTCATTTTATTTTATTCTGAATAAGCTAGTATGAATTGAAAAAATTGTTTTATGACAAAACAAAAAGTCATAATGATTTAAAACAGATAATTGTTAATAGTCTTAACTATTTGAAGTAGTTCAACAAATAAATTTATTTTTTAGATCTCTTATTAATTTTTAAAATATTAATAGATTAGTATTTTTTTTTATTCCAATCAAACTTATATGAACAAAAACATTTGTTTTATGACAACAAAAAGGTCATAATGATTTGAAATAGATAATTTTTCAAATAGTCATAATTATTTGACTTGGTTAGGTAAATAGAATTATTTTTTAAATCTCTTACATATTAATTTTTGAAATATTAATAAATTCCTTTTATTTTATTCCAAATAAATTAGTATAAATTCAAAAAACTTATTTAATGACAAAACAAAAGGTCATAATGATTTGACATAGAAATTTGTTCATATAGTATTAAATATTTGAACTGGTTCAACAAATAATTTTTTTTTTAATTCTCTTAGTTGTTAATTTTTGGAATATTATTAGATTAGTATTATTTTATTCTAAATAAGCTTATATGAACTAAAATAATTGGTTTATGATAGAACAAAAGGTTATAATGAAATGAAGTTTAGAATTATTCAAATAGTCATAACTATTTGAATTAGTTTGATAAACAAATTTATTCTTTAAATCTCTTACTTATTAATTTTTGAAAGATTAATAAATGAGTATTCTTTCATTTCGAATAAGCTTGAATGTTCAAATACAATTGTCATATATGACCAAACAAAAGGTGATAACGATTTAAAATAAATAATTGTTGACATGGCCATAATTATTTAAACTAATTTGGTAAACAAATTCACTTTTTAAATCACTTACTTATTAAATTTTGGAATATTAATAAATTAGTTTTATTTTATTTCAAATAATCTTATATGAACTGAAATAATTATTTTATGATAAAATAAAAGGTCATAATGATTTGAGATATATAATTGTTCAGATAGTCTTAATTGTTTGAAATGCTTCAGCAAATAGATTTTATTTTTTAAATCTCTTAGTTATTAATTTTTGAAATATTATTAAATTAGTATTATTTTATTTCAAATAAGCTTGTATGAACTAAAACAATTATTTTGTAATAGAACAAAAGGTTATAACGAGTTGAAATAGATAATTGTTTAAGTAGGAACTGGTTTGATAAACAAATTTATTTTTTAAATCTCCTACTTACTAATTTCTGAAATATTGATAAATTAGTATTATTTTATTTTGGATAGGCTTGTATGGTGAAAAATAATTGTTTTATGACAAAACAAAAGTTCCTAATGATTTAAAATACATAATTGTTCAAATGGCCATAACTATTTTAACTGATTCAATAAACTTACTTATTTTTTAAATCTCCAACTATTCAATTTTTGAAATATTAATAAAGTAATATTATTTTATTTTGGATAAGCTTTTATGAAGTGAAACAATTATTTTATGATAAAACAAAATGTCATATTTATTTTAATTCGATAATTGTTCAAATGGTCATAACTATTTGAACCTGTTCCATTAACACATTTATTTCTTAAATCTTTTACTTATTATTTGTCAAAATATTAATAAATTAATATTATTTAATCTGAATAAATTTGTATGAACAGAAACAATTGTTTTATGACAAAACAAAAAGTCATGACAATTTGAAATAAATAATTGTTCAAACAGTCATAAAGATTTGAATTTGTTAGGTAAATAGATTTATTTTCTAAATCTTTTACATATTAATTGTCTTAATATTAATAAAATTTTCTTATTTTATTTGAAATAAGATTGCATGAATAGAAAATATTCATTTTATGACAAAACATAAGGTTATAGTGATTTCAAATAGATAATTGTTGAAATAGTCATAATTATTTAAACTTGTTCAGTAAATAGATTCATTTTTTAAATCTCTTGGTTATTAATTTTCAGAATATTAATAACTTAATATTGTTTTACTTCGAATAAGCTTATATGAATTGAAAAAAAATTTTTTATGACAAAACAAAAGGTCATAACGATTTGAAATAGATATTTATTTAAATAGTCATGACTATTTGATCTAATTCAGTAAACATATTTATTTTTAATGTTTTTTACAAATTAATTATCGAAATATTAATAAACTAGTATTATTTTAATTCAAATAAACTTGTATAAACAGACACTATTGCTTTATAACAAAATAAAAAGTCATTACAATTTAAAGAAATAACTGCTCAAATAGTCATAACTATTTGAACTAGTTTGATAAACAAATTTATTTTTTAAATCTCTTATTAAATTTTGAAATATTAATAGTTTAGTATTTTTTATTCCATACAAACTTATATAAACAAAAACATTGTTTTATGACAAAAGAAAAGGTCATAATGATTTGAAATAAATAATTGTTCAAATAGTCATAATTATTTGAACTGGTACTAGCTTATTTAAAATAAAATAAAATGAATTTATTAATTTTAATTCATTTTATTTTATTTTAAATAAGCTAGTATGAATAGGGTGGGCAACCCAACCCACCCTCGACGGGTTTCGACCTGACCTAAGCCCATAGGGTCGGGTTTTTTTTTTTAAATCAAGTTTCGGGTTGGGCCAGGTCGGTAGTGCTAAGAAGAGGTTGGGGTTGGGTCAGTTGCTAAGAAAAGGTCAGGGTTGGGTCAGGTTCGGGTTTTAGACAAACCCGACCCGACCCTATATTATATAAAAATAATTATTTATTTATATATATTTATATAACTATATATTTAAATATTTATATTTAAAAAATAATATTTTATTAATTTTGAGTCGGGTTAGGTTTGGGGCGAGCGAAAACCCGCCCCGACCTGACCCGTTACCAACCCTAAGTATGAATGGAAAAAATTGTTTTATGATAAGACAAAAATAATTTGAAATAGATAATTGTTCATATAATGGAATTAGTTCGGCAAACAAATTTAGTTTTTAAATCTCTTAATTATTAATTTTTTTAGTATTATTATATTAATATTATTTTATTTCAAATAAGCTTGTATGAACAAAAATAATTATTTTATAACAGAACAAAAAGTTATAGTGACTTGCAGTATACAATTATTCAAATAGTCATAACTATTCAAACTATTTTAGTAAATAGATTTGTTCTTTAAAACTCTTATTAATTTTTGAAAGATTAATAAATTAGTATTATTTTATTCCAAATAAACTTGTATGATCAAAAATAATTGTTATAAGATGAAACAAAAAGTAATAACAATTTGAAAAAATAATTGTTGAAATAGCCATAATTATTTGAACTAATTTGGTTAACGGATTCACTTTATAAATCACTTACTTATTAACTTTCAAAATATTAATAAATTAGTATTATTTTATTTCAAATAAACTTGAATGAACTGAAACAATTATTTTATGACAGAACAAAAGTTCATAACGATTTGAAATAGATAATTGTTTATATAGTCTTAACTATTTAAACTACTTCGGTAAACATATATATTTTTTAAATCTCTTAGTTATTAATTTTTGGAATATTATTAAATTAGTATTATTTTATTCTAAATAAGCTTATATGAACTAAAACAATTATTTTATAATAGAAAAAAAGGTTATAACAATTTGAAATAGATAATTGTTCAAATGGAAACTAGTTCGGTAAATAGATTTATTTTTTAAATCTCCTAATTATTAATTTTTGAATATTAATAAATTAGTATTATTTTTTTTTAATAAGCTTATATGAACTAAAATAATTATTTTATAATAGAACAAAAGGTTATAATGATTTGAAATAGATAATTGTTCAAATAAGAACTAGTTTGGTAAATAGATTTATTTTTTAAATCTCCTACTTATTAACTTTTGAATATTAATAATTAGTATTATTTTATTCCGAATAGGCTTATATGATGAAAAATAATTTTTTTATGAAAAAACAAAAGTTCCTAACGATTTGATATGGATAATTGTTCAAATGGCCATAATTATTTGAATCGACTTGATAAATTGACTTATTTTTTAAATCTCTAACTTAACAATTTTTGAAATATTAATAAAATAATATTATTTTATTTTGGATAACTATTTGAAATATATAATTATTCAAATAGTCAACTATTTGAACTTGTTTGGTAAACAAATTTATTTTTCTAAATTTTCATTTATTAATTTTCTAAATGTTAATAAATTAGTGTTATTTTATTTCAAATAAGCTTGTATGAACTGAAACAATTATTTTATGACTAAACAAAGGTCAAAACAATTTGAAATAGATAATTATTCTAATAGTGTTAACTATTTGAACTGGTTTGACAAACACATTTATTTTTTTAAATCTCTTATTAATTTTTAGAACATTATTAATTTAGCAATATTTGACTTCAAACATGCTTATATGAATAGCAATAATTGTTGTATAACAAAATGAAGATCTTAATGATTTGAGATGGATAATTGTTTAAAAAGTCATAACTATCTGAACTATTTCGATAATTAGATTTAGTTTTTAAATCTCTTATTAATTTTTGAAATATTAATAAATTAGTATTATTTTATTATGAATAATTTTGTATGAATAGAAACAATTATTTTTTGACAAAACAAAATGTGATAACGATTTAAAATAAAGAATCATTCAAATGGACATAACTTTTTGAACTTGTTTGACAAACAAATTTATTTTTTAAATCTCCTACTTCTTAACTTTTAGAATATTAATAAATTACTATTATTTTATTTCAAATAAAATTGTATGAATAGAAATAATTGTTTTATGACAAAACAAAAGATCATAATGATATGAAATAAATAATTGTTCAAATAGTCATAACTATATGAACTCGCTTAGTAAACAAATTTATTTTTTAAATCTTCTACTTATTAATTTTTGGAATTTTAATAAATTAGTATTATTTTATTTCAAATAAATTTTTATGAACGAAAACAATTAGTTTATGACAAAACAATAGGTCATAATGATTTAAGATAGATAATTGTTCAAACAGTCATAACTATTTGAATGTGTTTAGAAAGCATATTTATTTTTTTAATTTTTACTTATTAATTTCTAGATTATTAATAAATTTTTATTATTTTATTCTAAATATGCTCGCATGAATAGAACCAAGTGTTTAAGACAAAACAATGGTCATAATGTTTTGAAATAGATAATTGTTCAAATAGTTATAACTATTTGAACATATTCAATAAATAGATTCATTTTTTAATTCTCTTACTCATTAATTTTCTTAATATTAATAAATTAGTATCATCTTATTTCAAATAAGCTTATATGAACTGAAACAATTGTTTTATTACAAAACAAAAGGTCATAATGATTTGAAATAGATAATTATTCAAATAGTCATGATGATTTTAACTTGCTCAGTAAACATATTTATTTCTTAAATCTTTTACCTATTATTTGTCAAAATATTAATAAATTAATATTATTTTAATTCGAATAAACTTGTATGAATATAAATAATTGTTTTATAACAAAACAAAAAGGCATAACAATTTGAAATAAATAATTTGTTAGCCTTGAATTGATCCTTATTTTGAAATGACAAAACATTAAGCTAAATAAGCTTGATCAAGATTTTGAAAAGATTAATTTAGTACATGTTCTTAAGTTTTATATTTTGGTACTAAATGAATAATATGATTTTCACAACTTAAACAAACCTTTCTTTGTTTTTATATATCTCAAATCAAAACTATCTTTAAACATTATTTATTTGAGCTTAAATGAAAGTCCAATTGCTGTTTTTAAAGTGAACTTATTCATTTTGGACTCAATACAATTTTGATAATATTGATTTTGAGAAATAGATTAACTTAAGAAAGTTGTTTTACAAGAACAAAGTTTTCCAACATTGAAATTTTTTATATTTTTCTGTATTAATTCACAAAGTTTTAATATTTGAATTTTATATAGTTGGAAAGCTCTTTGAGTCTACTTTCTAATGGGTTAAACAAAATCAAAATCCAAATTTTCTAAGAAAAGATTTTGGATTTTTACTAGACACTTTGTAGTTATCTAAAAACTGCACAAGGTGTAGATTTGAAAATTCACTATAATTTGTATACAATGAATTGGTGATGAATTTCATATGCATAAAAGTCCATTTAAGTCTAGTTTTTAATCTTCAAACGGTTTGTGATTTGGATTTGTATAACTCAAGATATGATCAAATTAGTGAATAAAGTACAAAATAGGAGACAACCATCCAGCCATGGATAGGATCGATCCTCTTAAGAAGGGATCGATTGAATTTTTACCCAAAAAATAGCATTGTGCTCTTGGTTAAAGAAAGGATCGATCACCTTATATAGGGGATTGATCACTTCCTTGAACCAATCAATCTCTTCAAGGAAATGATCAATTAGGTAGTGCTTACAAGGTGTGATTTGGCTTCAAAAAGTGAACCAATTGATCCCCTCATGGAAGGGATTGATCAAGTATGCCCTAGAACAACATCAATGGCTAATTTCTTAAGCTTTCAATGGCTATTTTCTTCTCCTAAACATCCCTAACGGCCAGCTCTTCAATTTTTTTATATATTGGCCACTCCACCACACCAAGAAAATTGATGAAGAAAAAAAGCAAAAGTCAACAAGCTATATTTTCATTCTCTCAAAGAATCAAGAGTTGTTAGAGCTTAAAATCTATATATTTTGTATTTGTTGTATCCAAGCTATATTGTGTTGTTCATTCATCATATTTCTTTGTACTTCATTAGGCAAACAATTAGCCTTTGAGTGGTATTTTAAGTTTGCATTTTTATTAAGTGATTTTGTAATCAAGTGGTAAGGTTTCCTTTTGAATGTGTAGGATTGAGAGGTTGCTACTTAGCCTAAAAAGTAGAGAGTGTAAGGTTTCTATCTTAAGCCTTAAAAAGAAAAAGATAAGGTTGTAATTTCAATTTAAGAATAGTGGATTGAAGCCTTGGTGTAGACAACTAAGAAGAGAGGACATAGGTGCCTTGTGGAGAAGGACAGAACCTCTATAAATCATTATGTTTGATTTTTCTATCCTTATCTCCTTACAATTTATTGTTGTTTATATTCGATTCTAGGTTCATTAATTATTATTGTTTGCATTATATTTTCATCAAAAGTGCTTATTGTTTTAATTCCTCATTCAATTATTTTGAAATCATTGTTTGGAAAGAATTTGGAGAAATCCAATTCACCCTCCTCTAGATCACCATTCATCTAAAGAGCTAACAAATTGGTATCAAAGCTTTGGTCTCTTTTTGTAAGTTTAATCACCTTGAGTAAAGATCATATGGCTCAATTTAGGTTTCGAGATAGTGAGGAAGTCCTCAAAGCTCCTATGTTTGATAAATTTGAATTTTGTGAATAGAAAGAGAGGATAAAGATGTTCATAATAGCCCAAGATTTTAAAGCTTAGAATATGATAGAGAAAGGACTTGGAATTCCTTCAAATGATGAAAATTAGATTAGCTAAGTGATGAATGATGCCAAGGCAAAGTGCTTTCTCTATGGAGCTCTTGACTACCACAACTTCAACTTGGTCTCAAATTGCTCCACTTCAAATGAAATATGGAGGAAGTTGGATGAGCTACATGAAAGATAAATTTTCAACCAAAATGCATCATGTCTCATGGCTCTTGAAGAGCCTAAGGTTACCTCTAACTTAATTGATTCAAATTCATATACTTTTGATGAATTACAAGATGCCTTTGATGAGTTATGGAATTTGAGTCAATGAAAATGAAATACAAGAAAATAATTTTAAAATTGAATGTTGAAAATGATTTTTTGATAAATGCAAAATAATATTTTGGAAAAAGAAAATGAAAAATTGAAAATAGATTTTGAGACCTCTCAAAATAGGAATAAATTTTTAGAAAAAGAAAATTTTGATTTGAAAACAAATTTGATGAATTGACGAATGAAACAAAAAATGTTTCCAAGACTTGTTTAAGTGCTAAAATGACAAAATGTAATTTTTGTAATTTTCATGGTCATACTACATATACTTGTCCTATAAAAAGAAAAGTCTTATTTAGAATTAGACAAGTATGGTTTCCTAAAAAGAACAAGAGACTTGGTGACTAACTATCAAGGACCCAAAGCAATTTGAGTACCAAAAATCAAATAAGAATGTCTCTTATAGGTGTGCTAGAGTAAGGAATTACAATGTGATTTTGAAGAATAGAACTCTAGACACACAATAGAGATGGGTAACCTCTAAGCTTTTATTTTAAGTGATATGAAATTGGTTGCCTATTCTTGTTAGACATAGAGTGCTTAATGGATATTGGTATATGCTTTATTGATATATCTTGAATATACCAATTTTATTTGATATATGTAAGCTTGAATTGAGTATGCATTTATTTTTTCTCTTGAATGTATGATTTTAATATATTCCACCTGCTTGTTGATATCGTGTTTAATACTTATTTGCTTAAGATACATTTTTAGGAGAATTCATGAATGCTCTAATGAATCTATGGGATTACATGTGAATGCTCTTAATATTGAGATTACATGAATGATCTTGATATTTTGATATTATTTGTGAAATTGACATTCTTGAGAACTTGTGCTTATGCATGATTGTGTATATGAATGTTGGATATTGATGATATCATGCATGCTTTTGTGAAATTGTTATTAGTGCTTGATATGATAATTGTGTGCTAAATTATTTATATTTATGCACAAACTTAAGGGGAGCACTAAAAGCTTAATGATTTTTAGACTTTATGTTTTGCTTTGAAAATGATTTTTGCTAGAGTCAAGCCTTAAAATATGAAATTTTGTTTTAGCAAGCCTTTTATTGTAAAATGAATTTGAATATCTTGAATTCAATGATTTAAACTTGTTCAAACAAAGATAACTTAGTAACTTTGTTAGCTTTATAGGTGAGATGGTGATCCAAGAGGGGGGTGAATTGGATTTTTCCAAATTCTTCCCAAACAAATTATTTCAATATAATTGAATGGAAATTAAAACAATAAGCACTTTTGATGAAAATATAATGCTAACAATAATAATTAATGAACCTAAAATCAAATATAAATAATAATAAATTGTAAGGAGATAGGGATAGAGAAATCAAACACAATGATTTATAGAGGTTCGATCATTCTCCATAAGGCACCTACATCCTCTCTCTAGGTTGTTCACACCAAAGCTTCAATCCACTAATTGAAGAAAAATTCTTACAAGATACAAGCCTATCTTATATTAAATCTCTATCTTTTTCTCAAGCTTAGATAGTAACCTCTACCCTTGCAATATCAGGAGGATACCTCACCTCTTGTTCTCTTCCACCCTTGTATATCAAAGGTAATTTTGCAAACAATTGAACAACTTTTCTAAGGCTAAGTGTTTGTTAAGTTTAAGTACAAGAAAATGATGAATGAACAACAAATATAATTTGGATACAATAAATACAAAGATATGGACTTTGAAGCTCTAAAAACTCTTGATTCTTTGAGAGAATGAAAGTATGGCTTATTGGCTCTTGCTCTCTTGATTCATCAATCCTCTTGGTGTGTTGGAGTGCCCAATTTATAGAGAAATTGAAGAAGTAGCCATTGGGGAAGCTTGGGAAGTGAAAGTAGCCATTGAATGCATAAAAAAAATAGCCGTTGGTATGATTTCACCTAGACACGATCGATCCCTTCCTTTAGGGGATCGATTGGTTCAAGTTTTATTCCATTTCATGCTTAAAAAACATAACCCGATCGATCCCTTCCATGAGGGGATCGATTCTATCAATGGCTGGGTGGTTGTCTCTTGTTTTGTACTTTACTCACTAATTTAATCATATCTTAAGTTATATAAATTCAAATCACAAATCGTTTGAAGATTTAGAACCTAAACTTAAAGGGCTTTCTATCCATATAAAATTCATCACCTAATTCATTGAGTACGAATTATAGTGAATTTTCAAATTTACCCCTTATGCAGTTTTTCTGACAACTACAGAGTGTCTAGTAAAAATTCAAAATCTTTTCTTAGAAAATTTGGATTTTGATTGGGTTTGATCCATTAGAAAGTAGACTCAGAGACTTTCTAACCAAATATAATTCAAATATTAAAACTTTGTCAATTAATACAAAAAAATAAAATAAGTTCAATGTTGGAAAACTTTGTTCTTGTAAAACAACTTTCTTAAGTTAATCTATTTCTCAAAAACCAATATTATCAAAATTGAATTAAGTCCAAAATGAATAAGTTCACTTTAAAAACAATAATTGGACTTTCATTTAAGCTCAAATAAATAATCTTTAAAGATATATTTGGTTTGAGAAATATGAAACCAAGAAAGGTTTGTTTACCCTTTGAAAATCATATTATTTATTTAGTACCAAAATATAAAACTTAAGAACATGTACTAAATAAATTTTTTTCAAAATCTTGATCAAGCTTATTTAGCTTTAATGTTTTTTCATTTTAAAATAAGGATCAATTCAAGGCTAACAAACTTGCAATGGTTTAAAATTTTCGTAAGTGCTACATGCAAGTTTTAAAAGATTTTAGAGCTTAAAAGATCAAATCTTGTTTTTGAACATACATGGGTGTAAAATCCATTTATAAAATTTTAAATTATGATATAAAACTTTTCTAAATGGCTTGAAGAGCTTAAATGTGTGCTTAAACATATTTGCCCATCTTAATATCCTTTTTCAAGGAAATATGGGATTAAGAGTTGACTTTTTGATTTCCTTGTTTCTAATGCCAAATAACCACTTAAGCAAACTTCGTTTTGTCATTTGAAACTTGTTGGAATGGTTCAAGATGGTTAAAAATGAGCTTGACTAATTATGAGATTTATTAAGATCTCTTTCAAGTAAAAATGAGCTATAAAATATCAAAAATAAAAATCTTAAAAATATTAAGCTTTGAATGATTTATCTTATTGTATTTTGCATAAATATATTTGTTTGAATGAGTTTGGCATGATGAAAATGAATTTTTGATTTTTATACATATTGATTTGTGATAGTTAGACATGCCTATATGACCATGATGTTTAAAATTGCTCAATTTGTTTATAATGCTTGGATCTTGTGAATTCTTTAAACTTGATTGTGTTATACATAATTGTTTTGATCCATGATCTATGATGTTGGTGAATTGATGAACATCTTGTGCTTAAAAGATATACATTGATTCTTAGTTCATTTATGATCTTGGTCAAGATATGTGCTCATATGATCATTGATTAAACTTGACCTTAATCCTTGTAACTTGAAAGTAGTTAAATTTTTTATCTCTTGATTTATTAAATGTTCTTAAATATGCTTGCTTTTGTGCTAAATTGATTTATTAATTTAATGAAAATATTTTGGATCTTGTGCTTAATAGTTTTATCCCTTAATTTTTTTATTTTGATTTTGATTGATGAACTACTTGTTTTTTTAAATGATATGTGTTATTGGTTCATCTATTGTGCTTGTCAAGTATGTGCATATATGATAAATGTGATTTTTCTTGACTTGACATTCTTGAAACATAACTTAAATAAATGAATTTCTTATGATGCTTATTTTTAGTTTAAGTCATTGTTGATTATGGCCTATAATTTGTGTAGACGTATTTATGCCTTTATGCTAAAATTTTCTTGGATATGTTTTTGATGATAAATATGTCTTTCTTGAGTATTTTTTGAATTCTATTGGGTCTCAAATTGATTTTGACATATTCCTTGATGATTTATTAATATATATGAATATTGAATATGTCTATTTTGTGTTCATGAATGATCTAAAAGGTTTGATTTTTGCACATTACATGAGAACTTTAGTTTTAGTGCCAATACTGTGATATTTGATGCTTAACTTGATATATAGCCTTTAGCTTAAGTTTATATATATCTCATTTCCAATTGGAAAATTAAGCTTAGTGAATAAAATTTCTTTTGTTTATAATGACTTAGAATATGAAAATCATTTTCTAAGAATTGGTATAATTTTTATCAATTGATTTTCTTGATGCTTCTAATGAAAATCCTTTGTTAAGAAAATTTTCTAAGTCTATGCTAGGAGAACTTGAAATGAGTATGAATAAACTTACATTTTTGGCTTACATTTTTGGGATTTTAAGTTGAACAACCAAAGCAAGTCATTTTCATTAATCAAGCCTAAGTACATCAAAGACTAGCTCAAATGATGTGGAATGGAAGATTTAAAGCCTCACTCAACTACAATGGGCACAACAACATAACTTGATAAGGATGGAGGTAATTGTATTGAATCTATGCTATGTGCCTTTGATTTATAATGTTTAATGCATGATTTGATAAATGCTTGCTTTGATATGTGCAAAATGAGATATTATGTTTGAATTTGTGAACATTTTGCACAAATGAATCATCAAGCTACTTGATAGAATTTGTCTTAACTTTGTTAAATGCTTGGATCGATTAATATTCATGCCTAGTTCTTGATTGCTTTGACTAATAGTTTTTATTGCATGAATATTTGTTTGAATCTTTGGACATGGATATGAGTTAATTAGATAGATTTCTTTGAACATGTTCATTGATTGAGATCACTGAGATGGCAAGTACCAAATTGTGCCTAAATGCTTGCATTTTTTTAAATTAGGTATATTGCTTATGTATTTTGCATATACTTATTGAAATATATGATTGAATACTTGCATATGTTTGAGTTAAGTATATTGCTTTGGATTGAAATAATTTATATTATAATTGAATAATTAATGTTTCATTATTTCTTTACTATAGCATATGTGCTCATCATGTTTGGAAAATCATGCTTATATAAACTTTCTTAGGACATGATGATTGAACCGCATTGCTCATTAGTACCTATGATTTATTATATACATATGAGTTTTTGGTTCTTGTTTGGATAGGATAGCTTATGAAAGATTACTATTATCATTTATGCATGTATTGAATGAATCTTTCATATGCTTGAAGTATGTGTTCTTTACGAAAGTGGTTGAATAAAATTGCTAACAATTGGTATCAAAATTGCTAAAGATTTTTGAACTTTCATAAATGCTTATTTATGTGCCTATCCTTGATATAGCTTATATCTTTCATGCAAAATTGTGTGTGCATTAAATTAATTAATCTTTATTTTGAAAATGAGGAGAAATCTTAGAATACAATTTTGCTTGATTTGTGTGATAACAATTGGTATCCATAACAATTGGTATGAGCTTGTATATAGTGCTTGAATTTATGCTTAATTGCTATCGATGTTTTAGGTTCTTAGCACATCTTATGATAACATGATTTATGAGTAGATTGCATATCATTCATTATCTTTTGCTCATAAATTTCATGTAGTAAATTTGATGACTTGTGCTAAAATGCTAAAATTGGATACACTTATGCTTTTGTGCTTGAATACATGTATGTGAACTTCATTGTGCATATTATGCTTGATTACATGCATTCAAAATACTCTTGATATTATTGGTATCAAGCATTTTGTCCCATGCCTTGAATTGATCTCTCTTTCTTTTGAAATAACAAAAAAAGGGAGTGTTTATAAATATTTCTTCTTGTATGTTTATAGCAATTGGTATAGGAGCTTAAACATTTGGTATAAAGAGTTTAAACACAAAGGGAGAAAAATGTTTTATAAATATATTTTTTAATACCATTTGTGTTTATTTGCTCATGCCTTTTTGCTATGACAAAAAGGGGGAGAAATATTATATGGACAAATTGCTTATGCCTGACATGCTTACGGTTGATTTCACTTATTTCGTATATTTGACTAACATATGCTTGTTGATTGTGTTGAATTATGGTGCATTAATTAAGGGGGAGTGTTGCCTTGCATTGTTTAAGGGGGAGTTTTTTAAAATATGTTTCAAAATCTTAAATGTCTTAAAGAAAGTTTGTTTTTTTTCAAGCAAATTTATCTTTAAGTTTTGTCGTATCAAAAAGGGGGAGATTGTTACCTTGAATTGATCTTTATTTTGAAATGATAAAATATTAAGCTAAATAAGCTTGATCAAGATTTTGAAAATATTTAGTACATGTTCTTAAGTTTTATATTTTGGTACTAAATAAATAATATGATTTTCAAAGCTTAAACAAACCTTTCTTTGTTTTCATATTTCTTAAATCAAAACTATATTTAAACATTATTTATTTGAGCTTAAATGAAAGTCCAATTGTTGCTTTTAAAGTGAACTTATTCATTTTAGACTCAATACAATTTTGATAATATTGATTTTGAGAAATAGATTAAATTAAGAAAGTTGTTTTCCAAGAACAAAGTTTTCCAACATTGAACTTGTTTTATTTTTCTGTATTAATTCATAAAGTTTTAATATTTTAATTTTATATAGTTGGAAAGATCTTTGAGTCTACTTTCTAATGGATTAAACAAAATCAAAATCCAAATTTTTTGAGAAAAGATTTTGAATTTTTACAAGACATTTTACAGTTATCTAAAAATTGCACAAGGGGTAGCTTTGAAAATTCACTATAATTCATATACAATGAAGTAGGTGATGAATTTTATATTGATAGAAAGCACTTTAAGTTTGGTTTCTAAATCTTCAAACAATTTTGTGATTTGGATTTGTATAACTCAAGATATGATCAAATTAGTGGGTAGAGTACAAAACAAAAGACAATTACCCAGCCATGGATGACATCGATCCCCTCATGAAGGGATCGATTGAATTTTTACCCAGAAAGTAGAGTTGTGCTCTTAGTTGAAAAAGGGATCAATCACCCTATGTAGGGGATCAATCACCCCCTTGAACTAATTGATCCCCTCAAGGAAGGAATCGATCAAGTAGTGCTTGTAAGGCATGATTTGGATTCCAAAAGTGAACCAATCGATCCCCTCATGGAAGGGATCGATTAGGTATGCCCTGGAACAACACCAACAGCTAGTTTTTCAGGCTTTCAACAACTATTTTCTTTTCCCAAACATCTCCAACAGCTAGCTCTTCAATTTCTCTATATATTGGCCACTCCAACACAAAGAAGATTGATGAAGAAAGAGAGCAAGAGTCAACAAGCTATATTTTCATTCTTTCAAAGAACCAAGAGTTGTTAGAGCTTAAAATCCATATCTTTTGTACTTGTTGTATCCAAGCTATATTGTGTTGTTCATTCATCATATTTCTTTATACTTCATTAGGCAAACACTTAGCCTTTGAGAGGTGTTTTAAGTTTGCATTTTTATTAAGTGATTTTGTAATCAAGAGGTGAGCTATCCATTTGAATTTGTAAGATTGAGAGGTTGCTACTTAGCCTAGAAAGTAGAGAGTGTAAGGTTTCTATCTTAAGCCTTAGAGGGAAAAAGATAAGGTTGTAATTTCAATTCAAGAATAGTAGATTGAAGCCTTGGTGTGGACAACCAACAAGAGAGGACATAGGTGCCTTGTGGAGAAGGACAAAACATTTATAAATCATTGTATTTGATTTTTTTATCCCTATCTCCTTACAATTTATTGTTGTTTATATTTGATTCTAGGTTCATTAATTGTTATTGTTTGCATTATACTTTCATCAAAAGTGCTTATTATTTTAATTCCTCATTCAATTATTTTGAAATCATTGTTTGGGAAGAATTTGGAGAAATCCAATTCACCGCTCCTTTTGGATCAACATCTCACCTAAAAAGCTAACATAATTGTTCAAATAGTCGTAAAGATTTGAACTTGTTTAGTACGTAGATTTATTTTTTAAATATTTTACTTATTAATTGTCTTAATATTACTAAATTTGTATTATTTTATTCGAAATAAACTTCTATGAATAGAAAAAATCATTTTTTAACAAAACAAAAGGTTATAGTGATTTCAAATAGATAATCGTTAAAATAGTCATAATTATTTAAACTTGTTCGATAAACAAATTCAATTTTTAAATCTCTTAGTTATTAATTTTTAGAATATTAATAACTTAATATTATTTTATTTTGAATAATTTTATATGGACAGAAATAATTTTTTATGACAAAATAAAAGGTCATAATAAGTTGAAATAGATATTTATTCAAAAAGTCATGACTATTTGATCTAGTTTGGTAAACATATTTATTTTTTAAACTTTTTACTTATTAATTGTTAAAATATTAATAAATTAGTATTATTTTAATTCGAATAAGCTTGTATGAACAAAAACTATTGTTTTATAACAATTTGAAATAAATAATTGCTTAAATGGTCATAACTATTTGAACTGGTTTGATAAACAGATTTATTTTTTAAATTCTTATTAATTTTTGAAATATTAATATATTAGTATTTTTTTTATTTTGAACAAACTTATATGTACACAAATATTTCTTTTATGAAAAAGTAAAAGGTAATAACGATTTGAAATAGAAAATTGTTCAAATAGTCATAATTATTTGAACTGGTTAGGTAAACAGAATTATTTTTTAAATCTCTTACATATTAATTTTTGAAATATTAATAAATTCATTTTATCCTATTCCGAATAAACTTGTATGATCAAAAACAATTGTTATATGACCAACCAATAGGTAATAATGATTTAAAATAGATAATTATTAAAATGGCCATAATTTAATGAACTAATTTGGTAAACATATTTACTTTTTAAATCACTTACTTATTAATTTTTGGAATATTAATAAATTAGTATTATTTTATTTTGAATTAGCTTGTATGAACTGAAACAATTATTTTGTGACAAAGCAAAAGGTCACAACGATTTTCAATAGACAATTGTTCAAATAGTCATAACTATTTGAATTTGTTCAGTAAAAAAATTTATTTTTTTAAACTCTTGCTTCTTAATTTTTGAAATATTAACAAATTAGTATTATTTTTATTTTGGATAATCTCTTATGAACTAAAAACAATTGTTTTATATCAAAATAAAAGGTAATAATGATTTTAAATAAATAATGTTCAATAGTTATAACTATTTAAACTTATTTGGTAAACAAATTTATTTTGTCAAATCTTTTACTTATTAATTTTTTGAATGTTAATAAATTTGGATTATTTTATTTTGAATAAACTTGTAAGATATGAAACAAATATTTTATGACTAAACAAAAGATCAAAACGGTTTGAAATGGATAATTATTTTAATAGTTTTAACTATTTGAACTAGTTTGGCAAACACATTTAGTTTTTATATCTCCTACTTATTAATTTTTGAAATATTGTTAAGTTAGTATTATTTTTAATTGAATAAGCTTCTATGATAAGAAATAATTGTTTTATGACAAAACAAGCATCTTAACAATTTGAGATTGATAATTGTTCAAATAGTCATAACTATTTGAATTGATTTAGTAATAGTTTTATTTTTTAAATCTCTTACTTATTAATTTTTAAATATTAATAAATTAGTATTATTTTATTTTGAATAAGCTTTTATGATTAAAAACAATTGTTTTATGACAAAACAAACGGTCATAACAATTTGAAATAGATAATTGTTCAAATGGCCATAATTATTTTAACTGATTCGATAAATAGATTTATGTTTTAAATTTCTTATTACTTATTATTTTAGGAAATATTAATAATTAGTATATTTTTTATTCCATCTAAGCTTTTATTAACTGAAACAATTATTTTATGGCAAATCAAAAGGTTATAATGATTTAAATAGATAATTGTTCAAATAGTGATAACTGTTTGAACTTGTTCAATAAACAGGTTTATTTTTTTAAATATCTTTCTTATTAATTTTTTAAATATTAATAAATTAGTGTTAATTTATTTTAAATAAGATTGTATGAACTGAAACAATTGTTTTAAGATTAAACAAAAGGTCAAAATGATTTCAAATAAATAATTGTTCTAATAGTCTTAATCATTTGAACTAAATTTGGTAAACAAATTTATTTTTTAAATCTCTTGCTTATTAATTTTTGAAATATTATTAAATTAGTATTATTCTAATTAGAATAAGCTTGTACGAACAAAATAATTGTTTTACGATAAAAGAAAATGTCATAACGATTTAAAATAGATAATTATTCATATAGTCTTAACTATTTGAACTAGTTCAGCAATTATATTTATTTTTTAATTTTTTTGGTTATGAAGTTTCAAAATATTATTAAATTAATATTATTTTATTCCAAGTAAAATAGTATGAAAAAAACCAATTGTTTGATGACAAAACAAAAAGTAATAATGATTTGAAATAGATAATTGTTTAAATAGTTATAATTATTTGAACTGGTTTGGTAAATAGAATTATTTTCTAAATTTCTTATAAATTTTTTAAATATTAATAAATTAGTTTTATTCTATTCTAAGTATACTTATATGAGCTGAAATAATTGTTTTATGACAAAACAAAAGGACATAACAAATTGAAATAAATAATTGTTCATATAGTCTTAATATTTGAACAAAAGATCATAACAATTTAAAATAAATAAATATTAATAAATTAATATTATTTTATTCTAAATAAACTTGTATGAACTAAAAAAACTATTATATGACTAAATAAAAGGTTAGAACGATTTAAAATAGATAATTATCTAATAGTCTTAACTATTTGAACTGGTTCGGCAAACACATTTATTTTTTAAATCACTTGTTAATTTTCAAAATATTATTAAATTAGTATTATTTTTATCCGAATAAACTTAGATGATCAGAAAACAAAGATCATAATGATTTGAGATTGATATTTGTTTAAATAGTCATAACTATTTGAACTGGTTCGAAAAACAATTTTAGTTTTTAAATCTCTTGCTTATTAATTTTTGAAATATTAATAAAGTAGTATTATTTTATTTTAGATAAATCTTTATGAACTGAAACAATTACTTTATGACAAAATAAAATGTCATAACAACTTTAGATAGTTAGAATGATTATTCAAATAGTCAAATCTATTTGAACTTGTTCGGTAAATATATATTTTTTTAAATCTCTTACTCATTAATTTTTTTAATGTTAATAAATTAGTATTATTTTATTCTGGATAAACTTGTATAAATTGAAATAATTGTTTTATGACTAAACAAAGTGTCACAACGATTTGAAATAGATAATTGTTTTAATAGTCTTAACTATTTGAATTGTTTCGATAAACACATTTATTTTTTAAATCTTTTACTTATTATTTTTTGGAATATTATTAAATTAGTATTATTTTAATATAAATAATCTTGAATGAAAAAAAAAATTGTTCTATGACAAAAAAAAGATCATAACAATTTGAGATAGATAATTGTTCAAATAGTCATAACTATTTAAATTGTTTCAAAAAATAAATTTAGTTTTTAAATCTCTTATTAATTTTAAAAATATTGATATATGAGTGTTATTTTATTTTGAATAATTTTGCATGAACAAAAACAATTGTTTTACGACAAAACAAAATATCATAACGATTTGAAATAAACTAATATTCAAATGGACATTACTATTTGACTTGTTCAATAAACAAATTTGTTTTTAAAATCTCTTATCTATTAATTTTCAAAATATTAATAAATTAGTATTATTTTATTCTAAATAAAATTGTATGAATAGAAACAATTATTTTATGACAAAACGAAAGATCATAACTATTTGAAATAAATAATTGTTCAAATAGTCATAACTATTTGAACTGCTCAGTAAATAGATTTATTTTTTTAAATATTTTACTCACCAATATTTGGAATATTAATAAACTAATATTATTTTATTTCGAATATAGTTGAATGAACAAAATCAATTGGTTTATAACAAAAAAAAAATGTCATAACTATTTGAAATAGATAATTATTCAAATAGTCATAACTATTTGAACGTGTTCAAAAATAGATTTATTTTTAAAACTTTTACTTATTAATTTTTTGAAAATTAATAAACTTATATTATTTTATTTGAAATAAGCTTGTATGAACAAAAACAATTATTTTATAACAAAATAAAATGTCATAACAATTTGAACTAAAAAATTATTCAAATAGTCATAACTATTTGAATTTGTTCAGTAAATAAATTTATTTTTTAAATCTCTTACTCATTAATTTTTGGAATATTAACAAATTAGTATTATTTTATTTTAAATAAGCCTATATGAATTGATACAATTGTTTTATAATGAAACAAAAGGTCATAACAATTTGAAATAGATAATTATTCAAATAGTTAAGACTATTTGAACTTATTCGGTAAACATATTTATTTTTAAAATTTTTTACTTATTAATTATCAAAAAATTAATAAATTAATATTATTTTAATCCGAATAAGCTTGTATGAACGCAAACAATTGTTTTATGGCAAAAAACAAAGTCATAACAATTTGAAATAAATAATTGTTCAGATAGTCATAACGATCAGAACTTATTCGGTAACCAGAGTTATTTTTTAAATCTTTTAGTTATTAATTGTTTGAATATTAATAAATTTTTATTATTTTAATCAAAATAAGCTTGTATGAATAGAAAATTTATTTTATGACAAAACAAAAGGTTATAGCGATTTGATATAGGTAATTATTGAAATAGTTATAACTATTTGAACTTGTTTGATAGATGAATTCTGTTTTTAAATCTCTTACTTATTAATTTTTGAAATATTAATAAATTACAATTATGTTATTCGTAGTAAGCTTGCATGAATAAAAATAATTTTTTTGTGATAAAATAAAAGGTTGTAACAATTTAAAATAGATAATTATTCAAATAGTCATAACTATTTGCACTGGTCAAGCCAACTGATTCATTTTTTAAATCCGTTACACATTAATTTTTAGAATAATAATAAATGAGCATTATTTTATTCTAAATAAGACTATATTAATAGAAACATTTGTTTTATGACAAAACAAATGGTCATAACGATTTGAAATAAATAATTGTTCAAATTGTTATAACTAATTGAACTGATTTGGTAAACAAAATTATTTTTCAAATCTCTTATTGATTTTTAAAATATTAATAAATTAATATTATTTTATTTTGAACAAACTTATATGAACAAAACATTTGTTTTACAACAAAAGAAAAGGTCATAATGATTTGAAATAAATAATTATTCATATATCATAACTATTTAAATTGGATCAGCAAACAAATTTAGTTTTTAAATATCTTATTAACTTTTGAAATATTAATAAATTAGTAGTATTTTATTTTGAATAATTTTGTATGAACAAAAACAATTATTTTACAATAAAACAAAATGTCATAATGATTTGAAATAAAAAATAGTTCAAATAGACATGGCTATTTGAACTTGTTCAATAAATCTTCAACTCATTAATTTTATAATATTAAGAAATTAGTATTATTTTATTTAAAAAAAAACTTATATGAGTAGAAACAATTATTTTATGACAAAATAAAAGATCATAACGATTTGAAATAAATAATTATTCAAATAGTCATAGTTGTTTGAACTCATTCGTTAAACAAATTTATTTTTTAAATCTTTTACTTATTAATTTTTGGAATAAATAAATTAGTATTATTTTATTCCGAATAAGATTGTATTAACAAAAACAATTAGTTTATGACAAAATAAAAGGTTATAATGATTTGAAATAGATAATTATTCAAATATAAATATTTAAACATGTTCAAAAAATAGATTTATTTTTTAAATTTTTACTTTTGAATTTTGAGAATATTAATAAATTTATATTATTTTATTCAAAATAAGCTTGCATGATTAGAACCAATTATTTTATGACAAAACAAAAAGTTATAATATTTAGAAATAGATAATTATTTAGATAGTCATAACAAAAGATTTTTTTTGTGACAGATTCTCTTTTTAATTCTATTATTCATTTATTCTCGAAATATTAATAAATTAGTATTAGTTTACTTCAAATAGGCTTGTATGAACTGAAACGATTATTTTATTACAAAAAAAGGCCATAATGATTTGAAATAGTTATAATTATTTGAACTGGTTTGATAAATAGAATTATTTTCTAAATCTCTTACTTATAAAATTTTGAAATATTGATAAATTAGTTTTATTCTTTCCTGAATAAACTTGTATGAGCTAAAATAATTATTTTATGACAAAATAAAAGCTCATAACAATTTGAAATAAATAATTATTCATATAGTCTTAACTATTTCAATTGGTTCGGCAAACATATTTATTTTTTAAATATCTTAATTATTAATTTTCAAAATTTTACTAAATTAGTATTATTTTAATCCGAATAAGCTTGTATGAACTGAAATAATTTTTTTATGATAGAACAAAAGGTTAAAACAATTTGAAATAGATAACTATTCAAACAGTCATAACTATTTAAACCGGTTTAGTCAATAAATTTATTTTTTAAATCTCTTATTAATTCTTGAAATATTAATAAATTAGTATTATTTTATTTCAAATAAACTTGTATGTTAAAAAATAAATGTTTTACGACAAAACACAAGGTGATAACGATTTGAAATAGATAATTATTCAAATGGTCATAATTATTCAAACTAATTTAGCAAATTGATTTATTTTTTAAATATATTATTTATTAATTTTTGAAATATTAATAAAGTAGTATTATTTTATTGTGGATAAACTTTTATGAACTAAAATAATTGTTTATGACAAAACAAAAGGTCATAAAGATTTTAAATAGATAATTGTTCAAATGTCATAATTATTTGAACTTGTTCGGTAAGCAGATTTATTTTTTCAAATCTCTTGCTTATTAATTTTTTAAATGTTAATAAATTAATATTATTTGATTCCAAATAAGCTTGTATCAACTAAACAATTATTATATGACCAAACAAAAGATCAAAATGATTTTAAATAGATAATTATTCTAATAGTCTTAACTATTTGAACTGGTTTGACAAACACATTTATTTTTTAAATCTCCTATTAATTTTTGAAATATTATTAAATTAGTATTATTTTTATCTGAATAAGCTTGTATGATCAAAAATAATTGTTTTATGAGAAAATAAAGATCGTAACAATTTGAGATTTATAGTTCAAATAGAAATAATTATTTGAATTGATTCTGAAAACATCTTTAGTTTTTAAATCTCTTACTTATTAATTTTCAAAATATTAATAAAATAGTATTATTTTATTTCAAATAAGTTTTTATGAATTGAAACAATTGTTTTATAACAAAACAAAAGGTTATAACAACTTGAAATTGATAAATTATTCAAATAGTAAAATCTATTTGAACTTGTTTAGTAAACACGTTTATTTTTTTAAATATCTTGTTCATTAATTTTTCAAATATTAATAAAATAGTATTATTTAATTTTCAATAAGCTTGTATGAATTGAAATAATTGTTTTATGACCAAACAAAAGGTCAGAACGATTTGAAATAGATAATTGTTCTAATAGTCTTTACTATTTGAACTGGTTCAATAAACACATTTATTTTTTAAATATCTTACTTATCAATTTTTGGAATATTAGTAAATTAGTATTATTTTAATATGAATAAGCTTGTATGAAAAGAAACAATTGTTTTATGACAAAATAAAGATCATAACAATTTGAGATAGATAATTGTTCAAATAGTCATAACTATTTAAATTATTTTGTAAAACAAATTTAATTTTTAAAATATTAATAGATCAGTATGATTTTATCCTAAATAATTTTGTATGAATAGAAACAATTGTTTTAGGATAAAATAGAAGCCCATAGTGATTTAAAATAAAACAAATTTTCAAATGGACATAACTATTTGAACTTGTTCGATAAACAAATTTATTTTTTAAATCTCCTACCTATTAATTTTCAAAATATTAATAAATTAGTATTATTTTATCTTGAATAAAACTTTTATGAATAGAAACAATTTTTTTATGACAAAACAAAAGATCATAACTATTTGAAATAAATAATTGTTCAAACAGTAATAATTATATGAACTTGCTCGGTAAACTATTTATTTTTTAAATTTTTTACTTATTAATTTTTGGAATATTAATAAATTTATATTATTTTATTTAGAATAAGTTTTTATGAATAGAAATAACTATTTTATATCAAAACAAAAGGTCATAATGATTTCAAATAAATAATTGTTCAAATAGTCATAACTATTTGAACTTTTTTGGTAAATAGATTTTTTTAAAATCTCTTACTCATTAATTTTTAGAATATTAATAAATTACTATTATTTTATTATGAATAAGACTATATGAACTGATACAATTGTTTTATGCCAAAACAAAAGGTCATACCAATTTAAAATAGATAATTATTCAAATAGTTATGACTATTTGAACTTGTTCGATAAGCATATTTATTTTTAAAATCTTTTACTTGTTAACTGTCAAAATATTAATAAATTAATATTATTTTATTTCAAATAAGCTCATATGAACAAAAACAATTATTTTATGACAAAACAAAAAGTCATAATGATTTAAAATAAATAATTGTTCAAATAGTCATAACTATTTGAACTTATTAGGTAAATAGATTATTTTTAAATCTTTTACTTATTAATTGTCTGAATATTAATAAATTAATATTATTTTATTTTGCTATAAAACTTGCATGAATAGAAGCTATTATTTTATGAAAAAACATATGATCATAATGATTTGAAATAAATAATTCTTTAAATAGTTACAACTATTTGAATTCACTCAGTAAATAGATTTATTTTTAAACCTTTTACTTATTAATTTTTGGAATTTTAATAAATTAGTATTATTTTATTATGAATAAGTTTTTATGAATAGAAACAATTTTTTATGACAAAAACAAAAGGTCATAATGATTTGAAATAGATAATTTTTCAAATAGTCATAACTATTTGAACATGTTCAAAAAATATATTTATTTTTTAAATTTTTACTTATTAATCCTTGGAATATTAGTAATTTTATATTATTTTATGCAAAATAAGCTTTTATGAATAGAAACAATTTTTTTGTGACAAAACAAAAGGTCATATTGATTTGAAATAGAGAATTGTTCAAACAATCATAACTATTTGAACATGTTTGGTAAAAAAATTCCTTTTTTAAATCTCTAACTCATTAATTTTTAGAATAACAATAAGTTACTATTATTTTATTTTAAATAAGCCTATATGAATTGATACAATTATTTTATGATGAAACAAAAAGTCATAATGATTTGTACATAATTATTCAAACACTTATTATTATTTGAACTTGTTAGGTAAACATATTTATTTTTAAATCTTTTACTTATTAATTGTCAAAATATTGATAAATTTATATTATTTTAATCTGAATAAGCTTGTATGAATAAAAAAATTGTTTTATGATAAAATAAAAAATCATAACGATTTGAAATAAATAATTGTTCAAATAGTCATAACTATTTGAACTTATATGGTAAACAGATTTGAAATAAGCTTATATGAATAGAAAATTTTGTTTTAAGACAAAACAAAAGGTTATAGCAATTTAAAATAGATAATTATTCAAATAGCTATAATTATTTGAACTTGTTTGGTAAACAGATTCATTTTTTAAAATCTCTTACTTATTAATTTTTGGAATATTAATAAATTAGAATTATGTTATTCCAAATAAGTTTGTATGAACAGAAACAATTGTTTTGTGACAAACAAAGGGTCATAAGGATTTAAAATAGATAATTGTTTAAACAGTCATAACTGTTTGCATTGGTTAGGCCAACAAATACATTTTCTAAATCCATTACTTATTAATTTTTAGAATATTAATAAATTAGCATTACTTTATTCCAAATAAGATTGTATGAGCATAAATAATTATTTTATGATAAAACCAATGGTCATAACGATTTAAAATAAATAAATGTTCAAATAGTTATAACTAATTGAACTAGTTTGGCAAACAAATTTATTTTCAAATATTTTACTTATTAATTTTTAAAATATTAATAAACTAATATTATTTTATTTTGAACAAACTTATATGAAAAAAAACATTTGTTTTATGATAAAACAAAAAATAGAAGGTAATAACGATTTGAAATAGATAATTGTTCAAATAATCATAATTATTTGAACTAGTTTGGCAAATAGAATTATTTTTTAAATCTCTTACTTATTAATTTTTGAAATATTAATAAATTTATTTTATTTTATTCTGAATAAATGTCATAATGATTTGAAATAGATAATTGTTCATATAACCTTAACTATTTGTAGTGGTTTGGCAAATAAATTTATTTTTTAAATCTCTTAGTTATTAATTGTCAAAATATTATTAGATTAGTATTATTTTATTTCAAATAAGCTTGTAAGAGCAAAAATAATTATTTTATGAAAAAACAAAAGGTTATAATGATTTGAAATATATAATTGTTCAAATAGTTATAATTATTTGAACTAGTTTGATAAATAGAATTATTTTTTAAATTCTTACTTATAAATTTTTGAAATATTAATAAATTAGTTTTACTTTATTACGAATAAACTTGGATGAGTTAAAATAATTGTTTTATAATAAAACAAAAGGTCATAACAATTTGAAATAGATAATTCTTCATATAGTCTTAACTGTTTGAATTGGTTCGATAAATGGATTGATTTTTTAAATCTTTTAGTTATGAATTTTCATAATATTACTAATTTAGTATTATTTTATTCTAGATAAACTTATATGAACAGAAATAATTTTTTTATGACAAAACAAAAAGTTATAACAATTTGAAATAGATAATTATTCAAATAGTCATAACTATTTAAATTGGTTTGGTAAATAGATTTATTTTTTGAATCTTGTACTAATCATTGAAATATTGATAAATTAGTGTTATTTGATTTCAAATAAGCTTGTATGTTCAAAAATAATTGTTTTATGACAAAATGAAAAGGTACTAATGATTTTATTTCAAATAAGCTTATATGTTGAAAACAAATTCTTCTATGATAAAACAAAAGGTAATAATGATTTGAAATAGATAATTGTTCAAATGGCCATAATTATTTGAATTGATTTGATAAACTAATTTATTTTTTAAATCTCTTCCTTATTAATTTTCAAAATATTAATAAAGTAGTATTATTTTATTTTGGATAAACTTTTGTGAACTAAAACAATTGTTTTATGACAAAACAAAAGTTTGTAATGATTTTCAATAGATAATTGTTCAAATAGTCGTAACTATTTGAACTTGTTCAGTAAATAGATTTATTTTTTAAATCTCTCATTAATTTTTTGAAAGTTAATAAATTAGTATTATTTTCTTTCAAATAAGCTTGTATGAACAAAAACAATTATTTTATAACTAAAAAAAAAGTTAGAATGATTTAAAATAGATAATTATTCTAGTAGTCTTAACGATTTGAACTAATTTGGCAAACACATTTTTTTTAAAATCTCTTATTGATTTTTGAAATATTATTAAATTGGTATTATTTTTATCCAAATTAGATTGAATGATTAGAAACAATTGTTTTAGGACAAAACAAAGATCACAATGATTTGAGATTGATATTTGTTTAAATAGTCCTAACTATTTGAACTAGTTCAGAAAATAGCTTTAGTTTTTAAATCTCTTGCTTAATAATTTTTGAAATAATAATAAAGTAGTATTGTTTTATTTTGGATAAGTTTTTATGAACTGAAATAATTTTCTTATGACAAAAAAAAGGTCAAAATGATTTTAAATAGATAATTATTCAAATAGTCACGTCTAATTAAACTTGTTCAGTAAACTGATTTATTTTTTTAAATCTCTTGCTTATTAATTTTTTGAATGTTAATAAATTAGTATTATTTTATTTTGAATAAGCTTGTATGAATTGAAATAATTGTTTTATGACTAAACAAAAGTGTCAAAACAATTTGAAATAGATAATTATTCTAATAGTCTTAACTATTAGAACTAGTTTGGAAAACATATTTATTTTTTAAATCTCTTACTTATTAATTTTTGGAATATTATTAAATTAGTATTATTTTAATCCCAATAAGCTTGTATAAAAAGAAACAATTGTTGTATGACGAAATAAAGATTGTAACAATTTGAGATAGATAATTATTCAAATAATCATAACTATTTGAACTAGTTCAGTAAACAAATTTAGGTTTTAAATCAGTTATTAATTTTTAAAATATTAATAAAACAGAATTATTTTATTTTGAATAATTTTGTATGAACAGAAATAATTGTTTTGCAACAAAACAAAAGGTTATAATGATATAAAATAGATATTTGTTCAAATGGACATGACTATTTAAACTTGTTCGATAAACATATTTATTTTTTAAATCTCCTACCTATTAATTTGCAGAATATTAATAAATTAGTATTATTTTATTTTGAATAAACTTGTATGAATAGAAACAATTGTTTTATGACAAAACAAAAGATCCTAACTATTTGAAATAAAAAATTGCTCAAACAGGCATAACTATTTGAGCTTACTTAATAAACAAATTTATTTTTTAAATCTTTTACTTATTAGTTTTTGGAATATTAGTAAATTAGTATTATTTTATTTTGAATAAACTTATATGAATAGAAACAATTGGTTTATTACAAAACAAAAGGTCATAACTATTTGAAATTGACAGTTGTTCAAATAATCATAATTATTCGAACGTGTTCAAAAAATATATTTATTTTTTAAATTTTGGAATATTAATAAATTTACGTTATTTTATTCGAAATAAGTTTGTATGAGCATAAATAATTGTTTTATGATATAGCAAAATGTCATAACTATTTGAACTTCTACAGTAAACAAACAAATTTAGGTTTTAAATCACTTATTAATTTTCAAAATATTAATAAAATAGAATTATTTTATTTTGAATAATTTTTTATGAACAGAAACAATTGTTTTGCAACAAAACAAAAGGTTATAATGATATAAAATAGATTTTTGTTCAAATGGACATGACTATTTGAACTTGTTCGATGAATAGATTTATTTTTTAAATCTCCTACCAATTAATTTGCAGAATATTAATAAATTAGTATTATTTTATTTTGAATAAACTTGTATGAATAGAAACAATTGTTTTACGACCAAACAAAAGGTCCTAACTATTTGAAATAAAAAATTGCTCAAACAGGCATAACTATTTGATCTTACTTAATAAACAAATTTATTTTTTAAATCTTTTACTTATTAGTTTTTGGAATATTAGTAAATTAGTATTATTTTATTTCGAATAAACTTATATGAATAGAAACAATTGGTTTATTACAAAACAAAAGGTCATAACTATTTGAAATTGACAATTGTTCAAATAATCATAATTATTTGAATGTGTTCAGAAAACATATTTATTTTTTAAATTTTGGAATATTAATAAATTTATGTTATTTTATTCGAAATAAGTTTGTATGAGCATAAATAATTTTTTTATGATATAGCAAAATGTCATAACTATTTGAACTTCTACGGTAAACAAATTCATTTTTTTAATCTCACACTAATTAATTTTCAAAATATTAATAAATTAGTGATATTTTATTTTGAATAAGCCTATATGAATTGATACAATTGTCTTATGACAAAAGAAAAGGTCATAACAAATTAAAATAGATAATTATTCAAATAGTTATGACTATTTGAACTTGTTTAGTATATATATTTATCTTAAAATCTTTTACTTATTAATTTTTGAAATATTAATAAATTAATATTATTTTAATCCGAATAAGCTTGTATGAACAAAAACAATTGTTATATGTCAAAACAAAAAGTCATAATGATTTGAAATAACTAATTATTCAAATAGTTATAACATTTGAACATATTTAGTAAATAGATTTATTTTTTAAATCTTTTACTTATTAATTGTTTGAATATTAATAAATTTGTATAATTTTATTTGAAATAAGCTTGTATAAATAGAAGAAATTGTTTTATAACAAAAAAAAAGGTTATAGGATTCGAAATAGATAATTATCCAAATAGTTATAACTATTTATACTTATTTGGTATACAGATTCATTTTTTTAAATCTCATAGTTTTTAATTTTTAGAATATTAATAAATTAGAATTATGCTATTTCGAAAAAGCTTGTATTAATAGAAACAATTGTTTTGTGATAAAACAAAAGGTCATAATAATTTGAAATAGATAATTGTTCAAAAGTTATAACTATTTGCACTAGTTAAGCCAATAGATTCATTTTTTAAATCTGTTACTTATTAATTTTTAAAATATTAATAAATTAGCATTGCTCTATTTTGAATAAGACTATATGAACAGAAACAATTGTTTTATGACAAAACAAATGATCGTAATGATTTGAAATAAAGAATTGTTCAAATAGTTATAACTAATTGAACTAGCTTAGTAAACAGATTTATTTTTTAAATTTCTTACTTCTTAATTTTCAAAATATTAATAAATTAATATTATTTTATTCCAAACAAACTTATATAAACAAAAACATTTGTGTTATGACAAAACAAAAGGTCATAATGATTTGACATAGATAATTGTTCAAACAGTTATAATTATTTGAACTGGTTCGACAAACATAATTATTTGTTGAATTTCTTACTTATTGATTTTTGAAATATTAATAAATTTTTTTTATTTTATTCCGAATAAGTTACTAAGAATTGAAAAAATTGTTTTATGAAAAAAAAAAAGGTCATAACTATTTGAAATAAAGAATTGCTCATATAACCTTAACTATTTGAATTAATTCGGCAAACAAATTTATTTTTTAAATCTCTTAGATATTAATTTTTAGAATATTATTACATTAGTATTATTTTATTCCAAATAGACTTGTGTGAACAAAAATAATTGTTTTATGAGATAATAAAAAGGTTATAACAATTTGAAATATATAAGTGTTCAAATAGTCATAACTATTTGAACTGGTTCAATAAACAAATTAATATTTTAAATTGTTTACTTATTAATTTTTGAAATATTAGTAAATTAGTATTATTTTATTCTAAATAGGCTTGTATGATGAAAAACAATTGTTTTATGACAAAACAAAAGTTTATAATGATTTGAAATGGAGAATTGTTCAAATGGCCATAATTATTTGAACTAATTTGATAAACTAATTTATTTTTTAAATCTCTAACTTATCAATTATTGAAATATT
The DNA here is from genome assembly GCF_047325235.1 of Durio zibethinus. Classification (NCBI taxonomy): domain Eukaryota; kingdom Viridiplantae; phylum Streptophyta; class Magnoliopsida; order Malvales; family Malvaceae; genus Durio; species Durio zibethinus. The sequence continues at coordinate 361,321 of NC_143185.1, forward strand.
AATAAAGTAATATTATTTTATTTGGAATAAAATTTTATAAATTGATACAATTGTTTTATGATAAAATAAAATGTCATAACAATTTTAAATAGATAATTGTTCAAATAGTCATAACTATTTGAACTTATTCGGTAAATAGATTTATTTTTTTTTATTTTCTTGCTTATTAATTTTCTGAATGTTAATAAATTAGCATATTATATGTCAAATAAGCATGTATGAACTAAAGCAATTATTTTTTGACTAAACAAAATGTCAAAATGATTTGAAATAGATAATTGTTCTAATAGTCTTAACTATTTAAACAAGTTCGAGAAGCACTTTTTTTTTAAATCTTTATTAATTTTCAAAATAGTAATAAATTGGTATTATTTTATTTTGAATAATTTTGTATGAATAGAAATAATTGTTTTACAACAAAACAAAATATCATAACGATTTGAAATAGATAATAGTTCAAATGGATAATGGTTCAAATGGACATGACTATTTGAACTTGTTCGGTAAACAGATTTATTTTTTATATCTCCAACTTATTAATTTTAAGAATATTAATAAATTAGTATTATTTTATTCCAAATAAACTTGCATGAATAGAAACAATTGTTTTATGACAAAAAAAAAAAGCATAATGATTTGAAATAAATAATTATTCTAATAGTCATAACTACTTGAACTCACTTGATAAACCAATTTATTTTTTAAATCTTTTACTTATTAATTTTTAGAATTTTAATAAATTAGTATTATTTTATTATGAATACACTTTTATGAATAGAAACAATTGGTTTATGACAAAATAAAAGGTTATAACAATTTGAAATAGATAATTATTCAAATAGTCATAACTATTTGAATGTGTTCAGGAAACAAATTTATTTTTTAAATTTTTTACTTATTAATTTTTGAAATTTTAATAAATTTATATTATATTATTTGAAATAAGCTCGTATGAACAGAACCAATTGTTTTATGACAAAACAAATGGTCATAATATTTTGAAATAGATAATTATTTAGATAGTCATAACTATTTGAACTTATTCAATAAACAAATTCATTTAGTTTTCTTACTCATTAATTTTTAGTATATTAATAAATTACTATTATTTTATTTCAAATAATCTTATATTAATTGAAACAATTGTTTTATTACAAAATAGAAGGTCACAATGATTTGAAATAGATAATTATTCAAATAGTCATAACTATTTGAACTTATTCAGTAAAAATATTTATTTTTTAAATCTTTTACTTATTAATTGTCAAAATATTAATAAATTAATTATTTTAATCTAAATAAGCTTGTATGAATAGAAACAATTATTTTATGACAAAACAAAAAATTATAACAATTATGTTTGCCAAACCAATTCAAATAATTATGAATAATTAACTATTTCAAATCATTATTACCTTTTGTTTTGTCATAAAATAAATGTTTTTGTTCATATAAGTTTATTTAGAATAAAATAATATTAATTTATTAATATTTTAAAAATTAATAAGTAAGAGATTTAAAGCATAAATTTGTTTGCCAAACCAATTCAATTAGTTATAATTATTTAGATAATTATTTATTTCAAATCATTATGATGATCTTTTTTATCATAGAACATTTGTTTTTGTTCATACACTCTTATTTGGAATAAAGTAATGCTAATTTATTAATATTCTAAAAATTAATAAGTAACAGATTCAAAATAGTTATGGCTATTTGAACAATTATCTATTTCAAATTGTTATAAACTTTTGTTTGTCATAAAACAATTTTTTTCTATTCATATAAGCTTATTTCAAATCTGTTTACTAAATAAGTTCAAATAGTTATGACTATTTGAAAAATTATTTATTTCAAATTGTTATCAATTTTTTGTTTTGTCATAAAACAATTATTTTTTTGTTCATACAAGTTTATTCAGATTAAAATAATATTAATTTATTAATATTTCGATAAATAATAAGTAAAAGATTTAAAAATTAAATATGTTTACTAAACAAGTTCAAATAGTAATAACTATTTGAACAATTATCTATTTCAATTTGTTATGACCTTTTGTTTTGTCATAAAACAATCATACAAGCTTATTCCAAAGAAAATAATATAAATTTACTAATATTCTATAGATTAATAAGTAAAAATTAAAAAAATAGATATGTTTTTTGAACATGTTCAAATAGTTATGACTATTTAAAGAATTATATATTTCAAATCGTTATGACCTTTTGTTTTGTCATAAACCAATTGTTTCTATTCATAAAAGCTAATTCAGAATAAAATAATACTAATTTATTAAAATTCCAAAAATTAATAAGTAAAATATTTTAAAAAATAAATCTATTTACCAAGCAAGTTCAAATAGTTATGACTATTTAAATAATTATTTATTTCAAATCATTATGATCTTTTGTTTTGTTATAAACAATAGTTTCTATTCATATAAGTTTATTCAAAATAAAATAATTCTAATTTATTAATATTCTAAAAATTAATAAGTTGGAGATTTAAAAAATAGAAAGTTTTACCAAACAAGTTTAAATAGTCATGTCAATTTGAACTATTATCTATTTCAAATAGTTATGACATTTTGTTTTGTCGTAAAACACTTGTTTCTATTCATGCAAAATTATTTAGAATAAAATAATAATAATTTATTAATATTTTAAAAATTAATAAGAGATTTAAAAACTAAATCTGTTAAACTACCAATTCAAATAGTTATGACAATTTGAACAATTATTTATCTCAAATCGGAATGATCTTTGTTTTGTCATAAAATAATTGTTTATGTTCATACAAACTTATTTGGAGTAAAATATTGCTAAACTAATAATATTCTAAACATTAATAATAGTTATGACTATTTGAACATTATCTATCTCAAATCGATCTTATCTTTATTTTGTCATAAAATAATTATTTTTGTTCATACAAACTTATTTAAAATAAAATATTGCTAAACTAATAATATTCTAAAAATTAGTAAGTAAGAGATTTAAAAAATAAACGTATTTGCCGAATCAATTCAAATAGTTAAGACTATTAGAACAGTTGTGTATTTCAAATCATTCTGACATTTTGTTTAGTCATAAAATAATTATTTTAGTTCATACATGCTTATTCAAAATAAAATAATATTATTTTATTAACATTCAAAAAATTATATATGGAAAGTATTTAAAAAAATAAATTTATTTATCAAACAAGTTCAAATAGTTATAACTATCTGAACAATTATCTCTTTAAAATCATTATGATCTTTTGTTTTATCATAAAAAAATTGTTTCATTTCATAAAAGCTTATCCAAAATCAAATAATATTACTTTATTAATATTTCAAAAATTGAGAAGTTGGAGATTTAAAAAATAAATTAGTTTATCGAATCAGTTCAAATAGTTATGGCCATTTGAATAATTATCTATTTGAAATCATTTTGAACTTTTGTTTTGTCATAAAATAATTGGTTTTCATCATTCAAGCCTATTAAAAATAAATTAATACTAATATATTAATATTTTAAAAATTAATAAATAGGAGACTATCTATTTATCAAACCAATTTAAATAATTATGATTATTTGAACAATTATATATTTCAAGTCATTATAATCTTTTGTTTTGTCATAAAACAATTATTTGTGTTCATACAAGCTTATTTGAAATAAAATAATACTAATCTAATAATAGTATGAAAACTAATAACTAGGAGATTTAAAAAATAAATTTGTTTGTTGAACCAATTCAAATAGTTAAGGCTATATGAATAATTATATATTTCAAATTGTTATGTCATTTTATTTTGTCACAAAACAAATGTTTTTGTTAATATAAGTTTGTTCAAAATAAAAAAAAATTAATTTATTAATATTTTGAAAATTAATAAGATATTAAAAAAATAAATTTGTTTACCAAACTAGTTTAATTAGTTAAAATAATTTGAACAATTATTTATTTTATATCGTTATAACCATTTGTTTTGTCATAAAATAATTGTTACTATTAATACAATCTTACTTGGAATAAAGTAATGCTAATTTATTAATATTCTAAAAATTAATAAGCAATGGATTTAAAAAATAAATCTGTTGGCCTGACTAGTGTAAATAGTTATGACTGTTTGAACAATTATATCTATTTCAAATCATTATGACCTTTTGTTTTGTTACAAAACAATTATTTCTATTCGTACAAACTTATTCAGAATAACATAATACTAATTTATTAATATTTCAAAAACTAATAAATAAGAGACTTAAAAACTAAATCTGTTTATCGAACAAGTTCAAATAGTTATGACTATTTGAACAATTACCTATTTCAAATCGCTATAACCTTTTGTTTTGTCATAAAACAATTTTTTCTATTTATACAAGCTTATTTGAATTAAAATAATACAAATTTATTAATATTCAAACAATTATTAAGTAAAAGGTTTAAAAAATAAATCTGTTTACTAAAAGAGTTCAAATAGTTAGACTATTTAAACAATTATTTATTTCAAATCATTATGACATTTTGTTTTGTCATAAAACAATTGTTTTTGTTCATACAAGCTTATTCAGATTAAAATAATATTAATTTATTAATATTTTGACAGTTAATAAGTAAAAGATTTTAAAAATAAATATGTTTACCAAACAAGTTCAAATAGTCAAAACTATTTGAGTAAATATCTATTTCAAATCATTATCACCCTTTGTTTCATCATAAAACAATTGTATCAATTCATATAGGCTTATTCAAAATAAAATAATATTAATTTATTAATATTCTAAAAATTAATGAGTAAGAGATTTAAAAAATGAATCTATTTACCGAACAAGTTCAAATAGTTATGACTATTTGAACAAATATCTATTTCAAATCATTATGACATTTTGTTTTGTCATAAAACAAATATTTTTATTCATACAAGCTTATTGAATAAAATAATATAAATTTATTATATTTCAAAAATTAATAAGTACAAATGTAAAAATTAAATTTATTTTTTGAGTGCGTTCAAATAGTTATGACTATTTGAACGATTATCTATTTCAAATAGTTATGACCTTTTGTTTTGTTATAAACCAATTGTTTTTATTCATACAAGCATATTCGGAATAAAATAATACTAATTTATTATTATTCCAAAAATTAATAAGTAAAACATTTAAAAAATAAATTTGTTTATCAATCAAGTTCAAATAGTTATGACTGTTTAACAATTACTTATTTCAAATAGTTATGATCTTTTGTTTTGTCATAAAACAATTGTTTCTATTCATACAATTTTATTCAAAATAAAATAATACTAATTTATTAATATTCCAAAAATTAATAAGCAAGAGATTTAAAAAAAGATTTTGTTTACTAAACAAGTTGAAATAGTCATGTCCATTTGAACAATTATCAATTTCAAATCATTATATCCTTCTGTTTTATTATAAAATAATTGTTTCTGTTCATGCAAAATTATTTAGAATTAAATAATATTGATCTATTAATATTTTGAAAATTAATAAGAGATTTAAAAACTAGATCTATTTACCAAAATAGTTCAAATAGTTATGACTATTTGAATAGTTATCTATCTTAAATCGTTATGATCTATATTTTCTCATAGAATAATTGTTTCTGTTATAAAATCTTATTCGGATTAAAATAATACTAATTTAACAATATTGCAAAAATTAATAAGTAATAGATTTAAAAAATAAATGTGTTTGTCGAACTAGTTCAAATAATTAAGACTATTAGAACAATTATCTATTTCAAATCATTCTAACCTTTTGTTTAGTCATGAAACAATTATTTCAGTTCATACAAGATTATTCAAAATAAAATAATGCTACTTTATTAATATTTCAAAAATTAATAAGTAAGGGATTTAAAAACTAAAACTATTTTTTAAACCAGTTCAAGTAGTTATGACTATTTGAACAAATATCAATCCCAAATCATTATGATCTTTGTTTTCTCATAAAACAATTGTTTCTAATTATCCAAGCTTATTTGGATAAAAATAATACTAATGTAATAATATTTCAAAAATTAATAAGAGATTTAAAAAATAAATGTGTTTATCGAATTAGTTCAAATAGTTAAGACTATTAGAATAATTATTTATTTCAAATTGTTTTGAGCTTTTGTTTTGTTATATAATAATTGTTTCAATTCATACAAGCTTATTTGGAGTAAAATAATACTAATTTATTAACTTTTTTATTTCAATTTGTTATGACCTTTTGTTCAAACAGTTAAGACTATATGAATAATTATTTACTTCAAATTGTTATAACCTTTTGTTTTGTCATAAAAAAATTATTTCAGCTCATACAACCATATTTGGAATAGAATAAAACTAATTTATTAATATTTCAAAAATTTATAACTAAAAGATTTATAAAATAATTCTATTTACCCAAATAGTTCAAATAATTTTAGCGATTTGAACAATTATCTATTTCAAATCATTATTACTTTTGTTTTGTCATAAAACAATTGTTTTTGTTAATATAAGTTTGTTTGAAATAAAATAATACTAATTTATTAATATTTAGAAAATTAATCAGTAAGAGATTTAAAAGGCAAATTTGTTTGCCAAACTATTTCAAATAGTTTTGACTATTTGAATAATTATCTATTTCAAATCGCTATGTTGTTTTATTTTGTTGTCAAACAATTGGTTCTGTTCATACTATTTCTAATCATTTTTGTTTTATCATAAAACAATATTTTCAATTTATATTAACTTATTTGGAATAAAATAAAATGAATTCATTAATATTTCAAAAATTATGTAAGAGATTTAAAAAATAATTTTGTTTACCTATCCAGTTTAAATAATTATGACTATTTGAACAATTATATATTTTAAATCGTTATGACCTTTTGTTTTGTCATAAAACAAAGGTTTTTGTTCATGTAAGTTTTTTCAAAACAAAAAAAAAAAATACTAATCTATTAATATTTTAGAATTAACATGACATTTAAAAATTAAATCTATTTATCAAATCAGTTCAAATAGTTATGACTATTTGAGCAATTATTTATGTCAAATTGTTATGACTTTTTGTTAGTTTATGTCCATACAAGATTATTTGGATTAAAATAATATTAATTTATTAAAATTTCAACAATTAATAAGTAAAAAATTTTAAAATAAATATGCTTATCTAACTAGATCAAATAGTCATGACTATATGACTAAATATCTATTTCAAATTGTTATGACCTTTGGTTTTGTCAAAAAAAAATTATTTCAATTAATTTAAAATTATTAGAAATAAAATAATACTAAGTTATTAATATTCTAAAAATTAATAATTAAGAGATTTAAAAAATAAATCTCTTTACTAAACAAGTTTAAATAATTATGACTATTTAAACAATTATCTATTTGAAATTACTATAACCTTTTGTTTTGTAATAAAATGATTTTTTTTTTTGTTCGTACAACCTTATTTCAAATAAAATAATATAAATTTATTAATATTAAGACAATTAATAAGTAAAAGATTTAAAAAATAAATATGTTTACCAAACAAGTTCAAATCTTTATGACTATTTGAATAATTATTTATTTTAAATTGTTATGACATTTTGTTTTGTCATAAAACAATTGTTTCTATTCATACAAACTCATTTGGATTAAAATAATATTAATTTATTAATATTTCTACAAATAATAAGTAAAATATTTAAAAAATAAATATGTTTACTAAACAAGTTTAAATAGTCATGACTATTTGAATAATTATCTATTTCAAATCATTATGACCTTTTGTTGTGTAATAAAACAATTGTTTCCATTCATATAAGCTTATTTGAAATAAAATAATACTAATTTATTAATATTTCAAAAATTAATGAGTAAGAGAATTAAAAAATGAATTTGTTTACTAAAGATGTTCAAATAGAAATACTATTTGAACAATTATCTATTTCAAAATATTATGACCTTTTGTTTTGTCATAAGATAATTGCTTATGTTCATGCAAGCGTATTTCAAATAAAATAATATAAATTTATTAATATTCCAAAAATTAATAAGTAAAATATTTAAAAAATAAATATGTTTACTAAACAAGTTTAAATAGTTATGACTATTTGAATAATTATCTATTTCAAATCATTATGACCTTTGGTTGTGTAATAAAACAATTGTTTCCATTCATATAAGCTTATTTGAAATAAAATAATACTAATTTATTAATATTTCAAAAATTAATGAGTAAGAGAATTAAAAGATGAATCTGTTTACTAAGATGTTCAAATAGAAAAACTATTTGAACAATTATCTATTTCAAAACATTATGGCCTTTTGTTTTGTCATAAAACAATTGCTTATGTTCATGCAAGCTTATTTCAAATAAAATAATATAAATTTATTAATATTCCAAAAATTAATAAGTAAAAATTTTAAATATAAATATGTTTTCTGAACACGTTTAAATAGTTATGATTATTTGAACAATTATCTATTTCAAATTATTATGACTTTTTGTTTTGTCATAAACCAATTGTTTTTATTCGTAAAAGGTTATTTAAAATAAAATAATCCTAATTTATTAAAATTTCAAAAATTAATAAGTAAAAGATTTAAAAAATAAATCTATTTACTGAGCGAGTTCAAATACTTATGACTATTTCAACAATTATTTATTTCAGATCGTTATGATATTTTGTTTTGTCATAAAATAATTTTTTCTATTCATACAATTTTATTCAAAATAAAATAATACTAATTTATTAATATTCTAAAAATTAATAAGTTAGAGATTTAAAAAACAAATTTATTTACCAAACAAGTTCAAATAGTCATGTCTATTTGAACTATTATCTATTTCAAATTGTTATGACCTTTTGTTTTGACATAAAATAATTGTTACTGTTCATGCAAAATTATTCAAATTAAAATAATACTAATCTATTACTATTTTGAAAATTAATAAGAGATTTAAAAATTAAATTTGTTTTCCAAAATAGTTCAAATAGTTATGACTATTTAAATAATTATTTATCTCAAAAAGTTATGATATTTATTTTGTCATAAAATAATTATTCCTTTTCATAAAAGCTTATTTGAATTAAAATAATACTAATTTAATAATATTCCAAAAATTAGTAAGTAAAAGATTTAAAAAATAAATGTGTTTGCTGAACTAGTTCAAGTAGTTAAGACTATTAGAATAATTATCTATTTTAAATTGTTCTTACCTTTTGTTTAGTCATAAAACAATTATTTTAGTTCATACAAGCTTATTTAGAATAAAATAATACTAATTTATTAACATTTGATAAATTAATGAGCAAGAGATTTAAAAAAATAAATCTATTTACCAAAAAAGTTCAAAAAGATTTAACTTTTTGAACAATCATTCTAACTATTTAAAGTCATTATGAGCTTTTGTTTTATTATAAAACCATTGTTTCAGCTCATAAAAACTTATCTGAAATAAAATATACTACTTTATTAATATTTCAAAAATTAATAAGCAAGAGATTTAAAAACTAAAATTGTTTTCTGAACCAATTCAAATAGTTATGACTATTTGAACAAATATCAATCTTAAATCATTATGATCTTTGTTTTCTCATAAAACAATTGCTTTTGATCATCCAAGCTTATTCGGATAAAAATAATACTAATTTAATAATATTTCAAAAATTAATAGGAAATTTAAAAAATAAATGTGTTTGCTAAACTAGTTCAAATAGTTAAGACTATTAGAATAATTATCTATTTTAAATCATTTTGACCTTTTGTTTAGTCATATAATAATTATTTCAGTTCATACAAGCTTATTCGGAATAAAATAATACTAATTTATTAACATTTATTTATTTCAAATTGTTATGACCTTTTATTTTATCAAAAAACAAGTGTATTCGAATAGGATAAAACTAGTTTATTAATATTTCAAAAATTTATAAGTAAGAGATTTACAAAATAATTCTATTTACCAAACTAGTTCAAATAATTATAACTATTTAAACAATTATCCATTTCAAATCATTATTACCTTTCGTTTGTCATAAAACAATTGTTTTTGTGAAGATAAGTTTACTCAAAATAAAATAAAACTAATTTATTAATATTTAAAAAATTAATTAGTAAGAGAGTTAAAAAGTAAATCTATTTACCAAACCATTTTATATAGTGTTGACTATTTGAATAATTATCTATTTCAAACCATTTAACCTTTTATTTTATCATCAAACAATTGGTTTTGTTCATACTATTTTATTCAGAATAAAATAATACTAATTTAATAATATTTCAAAACTTAATAACCAAGAAAATTAAAAAATAAATCTAATTGCCGAACCTGTTCAAATAGTTAAGACTATATAAACAATTATCTATTTTAAATAGTTATGACCTTTCTTTTGTCGTAAAATAATTAAGTGTTTGTACAAGTTTATTCTGATTAAAATAACACTAATTTATTAATATTTTGGAAATTAATAAGTAAGAGATTTAAAAAATAAATTTGTTTACCAAATCAGTTCAAATGGTTAAGACTATTATAACAATTATCTATTTGAAATCATTCTAACCTTTTATTTAGTCATAAAACAATTGTTCCAGTTCATACAAGTTTATTCAAAATAAATTAATAATAATTTATTAGCATTTGGAAAATTAATAAGAAAGAGATTTAAAAAAATAAATTTGTTTACTGAATAAGTTCAAGTAGTTATTACCATTTGAACAATTGTCTATTTAAAATCGTTATAACCTTTTGATTTGTCATAAAATAATTGTTTAAGTTAAAACAAGCTTAGATGGAATAAAATAATACTAATTTATTAATATTTCTTAAAATAATAAGTAAGAAATTTAAAAAATAAATCTATTTACCGAATCAATTAAAATAATTATGGCCATTTGAATGATTATTTATTTCAAATCATTATGACTTTTTGTTTTGTCATAAAATAATTAATTTTGATCACACAAACTTATTCAAAATAAAAGAATACTAATTTATTAATACTTCAAAAATTAATAAATATGTTTATTGAACTAATTCAAATAGTTATGACCACTTGAACAATTATCAATCTCAAATCGTTAAGATCTTTGTTTTGTCATAAAAAAATTATTTTTGATCATAGAAGCTTATTCGGTTAAAAATAATACTAATTTAATAATACTCCAAAAATTAATAAGAGATTTAAAAAAGAAATTTGTTTGTTGAACCAGTTCAAATAGTTAAAGCTATTAGAATAATTATCTATTTCAAATCATTCTAACCTTTTTTTTAGTCATAAAATATTTGTTTCACATCTTACATGCTTATTCAGAATAAAATAGTCCAAATTTATTAACATTCAAAAAATTAATAAGCAAAATATTTGAGCAAATAGATCTGTTTACCAAACAAATTTAAATAGATATGACTATTTGAATAATTATTTATTTAAAATCATTATGACCTTTTGTTTTGGCATAAAATAATTGTTTCAGTTCATAAAAACTTATCCAAAATAAAATAATACTAATTTCTTAATATTTCAAAAATTAATCATTAAGAGTTTAAAAAAATATTTTTTTTCAAACAAATTTAAATAGGTATGACTATTTGAACAATTGTCTATTGAGAATTGTTAAAACATTTTGTTTTGTCACAAAACAATTACTTTAGTTCATACAAGTTTATTCAAAATAAAATAATACTAATTTATTAATATTCTAAAAGTTAATAATTAAGTGATTTAAAAAATGAATCTGTTTAACAAATCAGTTCAAATAATTATGGACATTCTAACAATTATCTATTTCAAATCATTATTACCTTTTGTTTGGTCATATAAAAAATTGTTTTTGATCGTACAAGTTCATTTGAAATAAAATAATACTAATTTATTAATCTTTCAAAGATTAATAAGAATAGATTTACAAAATAACTCTATTTATTGAATTAGTTTAAACAGCTATGACTATTTGAATAATTGTTTACTTTAAATCATTATAACCTTTTGCTTTGTCGTAAAACAATTATTTCTGTTCATATAAGTTTATTCGAAATAAAATAATACCAATATAATAATATTCCAAAAACTAATAAGAGATTTAAAAAATAAATTTGTTTGCCAAACTAGTTCAAATGGATAAGACTATATGAGCAATTATCTATTTTAAATCATTTTTATTTTTTCATAAAACAAAAAATTCAATTCATACAAGCTTATTCAAAATAAAATAAAATGAATTTATTAATATTTCAGAATTTAATATGTAAAAGATTTAAAAAATAATTTTGTTTACCTAACCAATTCAAATAATTATGACTATTTGAACAATTATATATTTCAAATCATGATGACCTCTTGTTTTGTTGTGATATAAATGTTTTTGTTCATATACGTTTATTCAAAATAAAAAAATACTAATCTATTAATATTTCAAAAATTAATAAGAGATTTAAAAAATAAATCTATTTATCAAACCAGTTTAAATAATTATACTATTTGAGGAATTATTTATTTCAAATTGTTATGACTTTTTGTTCTATTATAAAATAATAGTTTCTATTCATACAAGCTTATTCAGATTAAAATAATACTAATTTATTAATATTTTAATAATTAATAAGTAAAAATTTTAAAAAATAAATATGTTTACCGAACTAGATCAAATAGTCATTACTATTGGAATAAATATCTATTTCAAATCGTTATGACCTTTTTTTGGTCATAAAATAATTATTTTAGTTCATATAAAATTATTTGAAATAAAATAATACTAAGTTATTAATATTCCAAAAATTAATAATTAAGAGATTTAAAAAATGAATATGTTTATCGAACAAGTTTAAATAATTATGACTGTTTCAACAATTATCTATTTGAAATCGCTATAACCTTTTGTTTTGTCATAAAATGATTTTTTTAATTATACAAGCTTATTTCAAATAAAATAATATAAATTTATTAATATTAAGACAACTAATAGGTAAAAGATTTAAAAAATAAATTTGTTTACCGAACAAGTTCAAATCTTTATGACTATTTGAACAAATTTTTATTTTAAATTGTTATGACATTTTGTTTTGTCATTAAATAATTGTTTTTGTTTATATAAGCTTATTTGGATTAAAATAATATTAATTTATTAATATTTTGAAAAATAATAAGTAAAAGATTTAAAAAATAAATATGTTTTCTGAACAAGTTCAAATAGTCACGACTATTTAAATAATTATCTATTTTAAATCATTGTGACATTTTGTTTTGTAAAAAAATAATTGTTTCAGTTTATATAAGCTTATTTGAAATAAGCTAATACTAATTTATTAATATTTCTAAAATTAATGCATAAAAGAATTAAAAAATGAATCTGTTTATCGAAGATGTTCAAATAGTTATGACTATCTGAACAATTATCTATTTCAAAACATTATGACCTTTTTATTTTGTCGTAAAATAATTGGTTCTATTCATGCAAGCTTATTTTGAATAAAATAATATAAATTTATTAATATTCCAAAAATTAATAAGTAAAAATTAAAAAAATAAATATGTTTTTTATGAACATGTTTAAATAGATATGACTATTTGAACAATTATCTATTTCAAATTGTTATGACCATTTTGTTTTGTCATAAATCAATTGTTTCTATTCATAAAAGCTTATTCAAAATAAAATAATACTAATTCATTAAAATTTCAAAAATTAATAAGTAAAAGATTTAAAAAATAAATCTATTTACCGAGAGAGTTTAAATAGTTATAACTATTTAAACAATTATTTATTTCAAATCATTATGATATTTTGTTTTATCATAAAATAATTATTTTTATTCATACAATTTTATTTGAAATAAAATAATACTAATTTATTAATATTTTAAAAATTAATAAGTTGGAGATTTAAAAAATAAATTTGTTTACCGAACAAGTTCAAATAGTCATGTCAATTTGAACTATCATCTATTTCAAATCATTTTGAAATTTTGTTTTGTCGTAAAACAATTGCTTCTATTCATACAAAATTATTCAAAATAAAAAAATATAATTTTTTAATATTTCAAAAATTAATAAGAGATTTAAAAACTAAATCTGTTTATCAAAGTAGTTTAAATCATTATGATCTTTGTTTTGTCATAAAATAATTGTTTTTGTTCATAAAAGCTTATTCTAAGTAAAATATTGCTAAATTAATAATATTCTAAAAATTAATAAGTAAGAGATTTAAAAAAAATGTGTTTATTGAACCAATTCATATAGTTAAGACTATTAGAACAATTATCCATTTCAAATCATTGTTACCTTTGTTTAGTCATAAAATAATTTTTTTTAGTTCATACATGCTTATTTGAAATAAAATAATACTAATTTATTAACATTCAAAAAATTAATACACAAGAAATTTTAAAAACTAAATCTGTTTATCGAATAAATTTAAATAGTTATGAGTATTTGAATAATTATCTATTTAAAATAAATATGACTTTTTATTTTATCATAAAACAATTGTTTCAGTTCATAAAAGTTTATCCAAAACAAAATAATGTTACTTTAATAATATTTCAAAAATTGATAAGTTAAAGATTTAAAAAATAAGTCAGTTTATCAAATCAGTCAAATAATTATGACCATTTGAATAATTATCTATTTCAAATCATTATGAACTTTTGTTTTATCATAAAATAATTGCTTTTCATCATACAAACCTATTTAGAATAAAATAATACTAATTTATTAATATTTCAAAAATTAATATGTAGGAGTTTTAAAAAATAAATTTGTTTACCAAACTAGTTCCTATTCGAATAATTATCTATTTCAAATCATTATAACCTTTTATTCTATTATAAAATAATTGTTTCAATTCATATAAGCTTATTTAGAATAAAATAATACTAATTTAATAATATTCAAAAAATTAATAAGTAAGAGATTTAAAAAATAAATCTATTTGTTGAAGTAGTTTAACCAGTTAAGACTATATAGACAATTATCTGTTTCAAATCGTTATGACTTTGTATTTTGTCATAAAACAATTGTTTCAGTTCATACAAGCTTATTCAAAATAAAATAATACTAATTATTAATATTCTTAAAATTAATAGGTAAGTAATTTAAAAAATGAATTCGTTTACCAAATCAATTCAAATAATTATGGCCATTTTAACAATAATCTATTTCAAATCGTTATTACATTTTATTTGTCATATAACAATTGGTTTTTATCATACAAGTTTATTCAAAATATAATAATACTAAATTATTAATCTATCAAAAATTAATAAGTAAGAGATTTAAAAAATTAATATATTTACTGAACTAGTTTAAATAATTATGACTATTTGAACAATTCTATACTTCAAATCATTATGTCCTTTTGATCTATCATAAAAAAAATTATTTTAGTTTATACAAGCTTATTTGAAATAAAATAATACTAATATAATAATATTCCAAAAATTAATAACCTAAAGATTTAAAAAATAAACTTGTTTGCCGAACTAATTCCAATAGTTAAAACTATATGAACAATTATCTATTTCAAATCATTTTTTTTTTGCCATAAAATAAATTTTCAATTCATACTAGCTTATTCAAAATAAAATAAAATGAATTTATTAAAATTTTTGAAATTAATATGTAAGTGATTTAAAAAATAATTTTGTTTACTTAACCAGTTCAAATAATTATCACTATTTGAATAATTATCTATTTCAAATCATTATGACTTTTGTTTTGTCATAAAACAAATGCTTTTGTTCATATAAGTATGTTAAAAAAAATTATTAATCTAATAATATTTCAAAACTTAATAAGAGATTTAAAAAATAAATTTATTTATCAAACCAGTTCAAATAGTTATGACTATTTGATCAATTACTTTTTTCAAATTGTTAAGACTTTTTGTTCTATTATAAAATAATAGTTTCTATTCATACATGCCTATTCAGATTAAAATAATACTAATTTATTAATATGTTGATAATTAATAATTAAAAAAATAAATATGTTTACTGAACTAGATCAAATAATTATGATTATTTGAATAAATATCTATTTCAAATCGTTGTGATCTTTTGTTGTCATAAAAAAATTATTTCAGATAATATAAGCTTATTCAAAATAAAATACTATTAAGTTATTAATATTTTAAAAATTAATAATTAAAAGAATTAAAAAATGAATTTGTTTACCAAATAAGTTTAAATAATTACGACTATTTCAACAATTATCTATTTGAAATTGCTATAACCTTTTGTTTTGTCATAAAATGAATTTTTTCAGTTCATATAAGCTTATTTCGAATAAAATAATACCAATTTATTAATATTAAGAAAATTAATAAGTAAGAGATTTAAAAAATAACTCTATTTATCAAATAAGTTCAAATCTTTATGACTATTTGAAAAATTATTTATTTCAAATTGTTATGACTTTTTGTTTTGTCATAAAACAATTGTTTTTGTTTATACAAGCTTATTCGAAATAAAATAATATTAATTTATATTTCAACAAATAATAAGTAAACAATTTAAAAAATAAATATATTTTCTAAACAAGTTCAAATAGTCATGACTATTTGAATAATTATCTACTTCAAATCATTGTAACCTTTTGTTTTGTAATAAAACAATTAGTTTAGTTCATATAATCTTATTTGAAATAAAATAATACTAATTTATTAATATTCCAAAAATTAATGAGTAAGAGAATTAAAAAATGATTATGTTTACCGAACATGTTCAAATAGTTATGACTATCTGAATAATTATCTATTTCAAAACATTATGACCTTTTGTTTTGTCATAAAACAATTGGTTCTGTTCATGCAAGTTTATTTCAAATAAAATAATATAAATTTATTACTATTACAAAAATTAATAAAAAAAGGAATGTTTTCTAAACTCATTCAAATAGTTATGACTATTTGAAGAATTATCTATTTCAAATCATTATGACCTTTTGTGTTGTCATAAATCAATTGTTTCTATTCATAAAAGCTTATTCAAAATAAAGTAATATTAATTTATTAAAATTCCAAAAATTAAAAAGTAAAAGATTTAAAAAAATAAATCTATTTACCAAGCGAGTTTAAGTAGTTATGACTATTTGAACAATTATTTATTTCAAATCATTATGGTCTTTTGTTTTGTCATAAAACAATTGTTTCTATTCATTTAATTTTATTTGAAATAAAATAATACTAATTTTTTAATATTTTAAAAGTTAATAAGTTGGAGATTTAAAAAATAAATTTGTTTACCAAATAAGTTTAAATAGTTATGTCCATTTGAACTATCATCTATTTTAAATCATTATGACATTTTATTTTGTCATAAAACAATTGTTTCTATTCATACAAAATTATTCAGAATAAAATAATATTAATTTTTTAATATTTCAAAAATTAATAAGAAATTTAAAAATTAAATCTATTTATCGAACCAATTCAAATCATTATGATGTTTGTTTTGTCATAAAATAATTGTTTCTATTAAGGCAAGCTTATTTAGAGTAAAATATTGCAAAATTAATAATATTTTAAAAATTAATAAGTAAGAGATTTAAAATATAAATCCATTTGCTGAACTAGTTCAAATAGTTAAGTCTATTAGAACAATTATCTATTTCAAATCGTTTTGACCCTTTTGTTTAGTCATAAAATAATTTTTTTAATTCATACATACTTATTCGAAATAAAATAATACTAATTTAGTAACATTTAGAAAATTAATACATAAAAAATTTTAAAAAATAAATCTATTTACCGAACAAGTTCAAATAGTTATGACTATTTGAATAATTATCTATTTAAAATAAATATGACCTTTTGTTTTATCATAAAACAAGTGTTCTAGTTCATAAAAGCTTATCCAAAATAAAATAATATTACTTTATTAATATTTCAAAAATTGATAAAGTAAAAATTTAAAAAATAAGTCAATTTATTGAATCAGTTTAAATAATTATGGCCATTTGAACAATTATCTATTTCAAATCATTATGAAATTCTATTTTGTCATAAAACAATTATTTTTATCATGCATGCATTGTCGAAATAAAATAAAACTAATTTATTAATATTTCAAACATTTATAAGTAGGTGATTTAAAAAATAAATCTATTTACCGAACTAGTTCCTCTTTGAACAATTATCTATTTCAAATCGTTATAACCTTTTGTTCTGTTATAAAATAATTGTTTCAGTTCATGTAAGCTTATTCAAAATAAAATAATACTAATTTAATATTATTCTGAAAATTAATAACTAAGAGATTTAAAAAATAATTTCGTTTGTCGAAGTAGTTTAAACAGTTAAAACTATATGAACAATTATCTATTTCAAATCGTTATGACCTTTTTTTTGTCATAAAACAATCGTTTAAGTTCATACAAGCTTATTCAAAATAAAATAAAACCAATTTATTAATATTCCAAAATTTAATAAGTGATTTAAAAAGTGAATCTGTTTACCAAATCAATTCAAATAATTATGGTTATGTCAACAATTATCTATTTCAAATCGTTATTACCTTTGTTTCGTCATATAAGAATTGCATTTGAACATTCAAGCTTATTCAGAATAAAATAATACTAATTTATTAATCTTTCAAAAGTTAATAATTAGGAGATTTAAAAAAAAAATTTGTTTACCAAATTAGTTTAAATAGTTATGACTAGCTCAAATAGGTATGACTATTTGAACAATTGTAAACTTCAAATCGTTATAACCTTTTGTTCTATCATAAAACAATTATTTTTATTCACATAAGTTTATTCAAAATAAAATAACACTAATCTAATAATATTCCAAAAATTAATAACTAAGAGAATTAAAAAATAAATTTGTTTGCTGAACCAATTCAAATATTTAAAACCATATGAAATTATCTATTTTAAATCATTATGACCATTTGTTTTAACATAAAATAAAATAAATTTATTAATATTTCAAAACTTAATAAGAGATTTAAAAAATAATTCTATTTACCTAAGCAGTTCAAATAATTATGATTATTTAAACAATTATATATTTTAAATCATTATGACATTTTGTTTTGTCATAAAATAAATGTTTTTGTTCATATAAATTTGTTTGAAATAAAGTAATACTAATATATTAATATTTCAAAAATAATAAGAGATTTAAAAAATAATTCTACTTATCAAACTAGTTCAAATAGTTATGAATATTTAAGCAATTATTTATTTCAAATCATTATGACTTTTTGTTGAATTATAAAACAATAATTTATGTTCATACAAGCTTATTCAAATTAAAATAATACTAATTTATTAATATTTCAATAATTAATAAGTAAAAAATTCTAAAAATAAATATGTTTATCAAACTAGATCAAATGTTCATGACTATTTGAATAATTATCTATTTCAAATCGTTATGACCTTTTATTTTGTCATAAAAGAAATGTTTCAGTTCATATAAGCTTATTCAAAATAAAATAATACTAATTTATTAATAATCCAAAAATTAATAATAAAGAGATTTAAAAAATGAATCTATTTATTGAACAAATTTAAATAATTATAACTGTTTGAACAATTATCTATTTGAAATGGGTATGACCTTTTGTTTTGTCATAAAGGAATTTTTTTCTATTCATCCAAGCTTATTTCAAATAAAATAATACTAATTTATTAATATTTCAATAATCAATAAGTAAAAAATTCTAAAAATAAATATGTTTATCAAACTAGATCAAATAATCATGACTATTTGAATAATTATCTATTTCAAATCGTTATGACCTTTTATTTTGTCATAAAAGAAATGTTTCAGTTCATATAAGCTTATTCAAAATAAAATAATACTAATTTATTAATAATCCAAAAATTAATAATAAAGAGATTTAAAAAATAAATCTATTTATTGAACAAATTTAAATAATAATAACTGTTTGAACAATTATCTATTTGAAATGGGTATGACCTTTTGTTTTGTCATAAAGGAATTTTTTTCTATTCATCCAAGCTTATTTCAAATAAAATAATACAAATTTATTAATATTAAGACAATTAATAAGTAAAAGATTTAAAAAATAAATCTATTTACCAAATAAGTTCAAATCGTATGTTTATTAAATCAATTATTTATTTCAACTTGTTATGACCTTTTTTTTTATAAAACAATTATTTCTATTGATATAAGTTTATTTAGATTAAAATAATATTAATTTATAAATATTTTGACAATTAATAAGTAAAAGATTTAAAAAATAAATATGTTTACCAAACAAGTTCAAATAGTCATGACTATTTGAATAATTATCTATTTCAAATCATTATGATCTTTTCTTTTGTAATAAAACACTTGTTTCAATTCATATACGCTTATTTGAAGTAAGATAATATTAATTTATTAATATTCCAAAAATTAATGTGTAAGAGAATTAAAAAAAAATATGTTTACCAAATAAGTCCAAATAGTTATGATTATCTAAACAATTATCTATTTCATAACATTATGACCTTGGTTTTGTCATAAAACAATGGGTTCTACTCATGCAAGCTTATTTCAAATAAAATAATTTAAATTTATTAATATTCCAAAAAATTAATAAATAAAATTTAAAAATATATATATTTTTTTAACACATTCAAATAGTTATGACTATTTGAAAAATTATCTATTTCAAATTGTTATGACCTTTTGTTTTATCATAAACCAATTGTTTCTATTCATAAAAGCTTTTTTGAAATAAAATAATACTAATTTATTAAAATTCAAAAAATTAATAAGTAAAAGATTTAAAAAGTAAATCTATTTACCAAGCAAGTTCAAATAGTTATGATTATTTGAATGATTATTTATTTCAAATTGTTATGATCTTTTGTTTTGTCATAAAACAATTGTATCTATTCATACAATTTTATTTAAAATAAAATAATACTAGTTTATTAGTATTCTAAAGATTAATAAGTTTGAGATTTAAAAAATAAATCTATTTATCAAACAAGTTCAAATAGTCATGTCCATTTGATCCATTATCTATTTCAAATCATAATGACATTTTGTTTTATCGTAAAACAATTATTTCTATTCATACAAAATTATTTAGAATAAAATAATATCTATCTATTAATATTTTGATAATTAATAAGAAATTTAAAAATGAAATATATTTACCAAAATAGTTCAAATAGTTATGGCTATATGAACAATTTAAATCTCCAATCTTTATGATCTTTATTTGTCAAAAAACAATTTTTTTCTTTTTATACAAGCTTATTCAGATTAAAATAATACAAATTTAATAATATTCCAAAAATTAGTAAGTAAGAGATTTGAAAAATAAATGTGTTTGCCAAACCAATTCAAATAGTTAAGACTATCAGAACAATTATATATTTCAAATTGTTTTAACCTTTTGTTTAGTCATAAAACAATTATTTCAGTTCATACAAGCTTAATCAAATAAAATAATACTAATTTATTAATATTTGAAATATTAAAGAGCAAGAGATTTAAAAAAATAAATCTGTTTACCAAATAAGTTGAAATTGATTTGACTAGTAGAACGATTATCTGTTTAAAGTCGTTATGACATTTTTTTTGTCATAAATAAATTGTTTTAGTTCATAAAAACTTATTTGAAATAAAATAATACTACTTCTTTAATATTTCAAAACTTAATAAGCAAAAGATTTAAAAACTATAGCTGTTTTCTAAATCACTTCAAATAGTTATGACTATTTGAACAAATATCAATCTCAAATCATTATGATCTTTGTTTTCTCATAAAACAATTATTTTTTTATCATACAAGCTTATTCATATAAAAATAATACTAATTTAATAATATCCTAAAAATTAATAAGAGATTTAAAAAATAAATGTGTTTGCCAAACTAATTCAAATAGTTAAGACTATTAAAATAATTATCTATTTCAAATCGTTTTGATCTTTTGTTTGGTCATATAATAATTATTTCAATTCATACAAGCTTATTTGGAATAAAATAATACTAATTTATTGACATTCAAAAAATTAATAAGCATGAGATTTGAAAAAATAAATCTGTTTACTGAACAATTTTTAATAGTTATGGCTATTTCAACAATTATCTATTTAAAATCATTATGACCATTTATTTTGAAATAAAACAATTATTTTAGTTTATAAAAGCTTACCCAAAATAAAATAAGAATACTTTATTAATATTTCAAAAATTACTAAGCAAGAGATTTAAAAAATAAATCAGTTTATAGAATTAGTTCAAATAATCATGGCCATTTAAACAACTATCTATTTTAAATTGTTACTACCTTTTGTTTTGTCATAAAACAATTGTTTTTCAATATACAAGCTTTTTCAAAATCAAATAATGCTAATTTATTAATATTTCATGAATTAATAAGAGATTTAAAAAAGAAATCTAGTTGCTGAACTAGCTTAAATAGTTATGACTTTTGAACAATTATCTATTTCAAATTGTTATAACCTTTGTTCTATCATAAAATAATTGGTTCTATTTATACAAGCTTCTTCGAAATAAAATAATAATAATTTAGTAATATTTTGAAAATTAATAATTATGAGATTTAAAAAATATTTTGGTTGCCAAACTAATTCAAATAGTTAAAACTATATGAATAATTATTTATTTCAAATTGTTATAACCTTTTGTTTTGTCATAAAATAATTATTTCAACTCATACAAGCCTATTCAAAATAGAATAAAATTAATTTATTAATATTTAAAAAATTTATAAGAGATTTAGAAAAGAATTCTATTTTCGAAACCAGTTCAAATAATTATAACTATTTGCACAATTATCTATTTCAAATCATTATTACTTTTTGTTTTGTCAGAAAACAATTGCTTTTGTTAATGTAAGTTTGTTTGAAATAAAATAATGCTAATTTATTAATATTTAAAAAATTAATCAGTAAGAGATTTAAAAAGTAAATTTGCTTGCCAAACCATTTCAAATAGTTTTGACTATTTGAATAATTATCTATTTCAAATCATTATAACCTTTTATTTTGTCATCAAACAATTGGTTCTATTTATACTATTTTATTGGGAATAAAATAATACAAATTTAATAATATTTTGAAACTTAATAACCAAGAAAATAAAAAAAAAAATTTGCCGAACCAATTTAAATAATTAAGACTATATGAATGGTTATCTATTTTAAATCATTATGACCTTTTCTTTTGTCACAAAACAATTGTTTTGTTTGTATAAGCTTATTCGGATTAAAATAATACTAATTTCATAATATTTCAAAAACTAATAAGCAAGAGAATTAAAAAATAAATTTGTTTATCAAATCATTTCAAATGGTAAAACTATTAGAATAACTATATACTTCAAATAGTTCTGACCTTTTGTTTAGTCATAAAACAATTATTTCAATTCATTCAAGCTTATTCAGAATAAATTAATACTATTTTATTAACATTTTGAAAATTAATAAGAAAAAGATTTAAAAAATAAATCTATTTACAGAATAAGTTCAAATAGTTATTATTATTTGAATAATTGTCTATTTAAAATCATTATAACCTTTTGATTTGTCATAAAATAATTGTTTCAGTAAATACAAGCTTAGACGAAATAAAATAATTTTAATTTATTAATATTTCCTAAATTAATAAGTAAGAAATTTAAAAAATAAATCTATTTATCAAATCAGTTAAAATAATTATGGCCATTTGAATAATTATGTATTTCAAATCATTATGACCTTTTATTTTGTCATAAAACAATTATTTTGTATCATATAAGCTTATTTGAAATAAAATAAATTAATTGATTAATATTTCAAAAATTAATAAGTAACAGATTAAAACGATAAATCTATTTACCAAACCAGTTCAAATAATTATGACTATTTGAACAATTATCAATCTCAAATCATTAAATTCTTTGTTTCATCATAAAATAATTAATTTTAATCATAAAAGCTTATTTGATTAAAAATAATACTAATTTAATAATATTCTAAAAATTAATAAGTAAGAAATTTAAAAAATAAATGTGTTTGCTAAATCAATTCAAATAGTTAAAAACTAGTAGAATAATTATTATTTCAAATCATTCAGACTTTTTGTTTAGTCATAAAATATTTGTTTCATGTCTTACAAGCTTGTTTGAAATAAAATAATCCAAATTTATGAACATTTGGAAAATTAATAAGCAAAATATTTGAAAAAATAAATCTGTTTACTAAACAAGTTTAAATAGTTATGACTATTTGTACAATTATTTATGTAAAATCATTATGACCTTTTGTTTTGACATAGAACAATTGTTTCAGTTCACAAAAGCTTATCCAAAATAAAATAATAATAATTTCTTAATATTTCAAAAATTAATAAGCAAGAGTTTAAAAAAATAAATTTGTTTATCGAATAAATTAAAATAGTTATGACTACTTAAACAATTGTTTATTTAAAATTGTTATGACTTTTTGTTTTGTTATAAAACAATTGTTTCAATTCATACAAACTTGTTCAAAATAAAATAATTTTAATTTATTAATATTCCAAAAATTAATAATTAAGTGATTTAAAAAGTGAATCTATTTGTTGAATCAGTTCAAATAATTATGGTCATTTCAACAATTATTTATTTCAAATCATTATCAACTTTTGTTTGGTCATATAACAATTTTTTTTATCATACAAGCTTATTCGAAATAAAATAATACTAATTTATTAGTCTTTCAAAAATTAATAAGTAAGAGTTTAAAAAATAAATATGTTTACCGCATCAATTCAAATAGTTATGACTATTCGAAAATTTGTAAGCTTCAAATTGTTATAACATTTTTTGTTATGTCATAAACAATTATTTTTGTTCATAAAGCTTATACAAAATAAAATAATACAACTCTAATAATATTCCAAAAATTAATAACTAAGAGATTTAAAATACTAATTTGTTTGTCGAACTAGTTAAGTGGTTAAGACTATACGAACAATTATCTAATTGAAATCATTATGATCTTTTGTCTTGTCATAAAACAAAATTTTCAATTCATACTAACTTATTCAGAATAAAATAAAATGAATTTATTAATATTTCAAAAATTAATAACTAAGAGATTAAAAAATTCTATTTACCTAACCAATTCAAATAATTATGACTATTTGAACAATTATCTATTTCAAATCATTATGACCTTTTGTTTTGTCATAAAATAAATGTTTTTGTTCAGAAGTTTGTTTAGAATAAAATAATACTAATCTAATAATATTTAAAAAATTAATAAGAGATTTAAAAAATAAATTTGTTTATCAAATTAGTTCAAATAATTATGAATATTTAAGCAATTATTTATTTCAAATTATTATGACTCTTTTTTCTCTTATAAAATAATAGTTTTTTTTTTCATACAAGCTTATTTAGATTAAAATAATACTAATTTATGAATATTTTGACAATTAATAAGTGAAAAATTTAAAAACTAAATATGTTTATTGAACTAGATTAAATAGTCATACTATTTGAATAATTATTTATTTTAAATCATTATGACCTTTTGTTTTGTCACAAAGAAATTATTTCAGTTCATGTAAGGTTATTCAAAATAAAATAATATTGTGTTATTAGTGTTCTAAAAATTAATAATTAAGAGATTTAAAAAATGAATCTATTTAATGACCAAGTTTAAATAATTATGATCATTTGAATGATTATTGATTTGGAATCGTTATAACCTTTTGGTTTGTCACAAAAATGATTTTTTCTATTCATACAAGATTATTTTGAATAAAATAATACAAATTTATTAATATTAAGACAATTAATAAGTAAAAGATTTTAAAAATAAATTTGTTTACCGAATAAGTTCAAATCGTTATGATTATTTAAATAATTATTTATTTCAAATTCTTATGACTTTTTTGTTTTGTCATAAAACAATTGTTTTTTTCCATATGAGCTTATTCGAATTAACATAATATTAATTTATTAATTTTTTGACAATTAATAAGTAAAAGATTTTAAAAAAATATGTTTACTGAACAAGTTTCAATAGTTATGACTATTTGAATAATTATCTACTTCAAATCTCTTAATTATTAATTTTTGGAATATTAATAACTTAACTTAGTATTATTTTATTTTAAATAAACTTATATGAACATAAATAATATTTTTATGACAAACCAAAAGGTCATAACGATTTGATTTAGTTCAATAAAAGTATTTATTTTTAAAATTTTTTACTTATTAATTGTCAAAATTTTAGTAAATTAGTATTATTTTAACCCGATTAAGCTTGTATGAACATATAACAAAACAAAAAGTCATAATAATTTGAAGTAAATAATTGCTTAAGCAATCATAACTATTTGAACTTGTTTAATAAACAGATTTATTTTTTAAATCACTTATTAATTTTTGAAATATTAATAGGAATCGTACTATTTTATTTCGAATAAACTTATATGAATAAAAACATTTGTTTTATGATAAAACAAAAGGTCATAATGATTTGAAATAAATAATTGTTCAAATAATCATAATTATTTAAACTGATTAGGTAAACAGAATTATTTTTTAAATCTCTTTTTTATTAATTTTTGAAATATTAATAAATTCATTTTATTTTATTTTGAATAAGCTACTATGAATTTAAAAATTATTTTATGATAAAATAAAAGGTCATAACGATTTGAAATAGATAATTGTTCATATAGTCTTAACTATTTGAATTGGTTCGATAAACAAATTTAGTTTTTAAATCTCTTAGTTATTAATTTTTCAAATATTATTAGATTAGTATTATTTTATTTCAAATAGGCTAGTATGAATTGAAATAATTATTTTATAACAAAACAAAAGGCTATAATGATTTGAAGTTTACAATTGTTCAAACAGTCATAACAATTTGAACTAGTTTGGTAAAAAGATTTATTTTTTAAATCTCTTATTAATTTTTAAAAGATTAATAAATTAGTATTATTTTATTTTGAATAAGCTTGAATGTTCAAAACCAATTGGTATATGACCAAACAAAAGATAACAATGATTTGAAATAAATAATTGTTAACATAGCCATAATTATTTCAACTCTTTCAATAAACAGATTCACATTTTAAATCACTTACTTATTAGTTTTTTAAATATTAATAAATTAGTATTATTTTATTTTGAATAGGCTTGTATGAACTGAAACAATTATTTTATGATAAAACTAGAGGTCATAACGATTTGAAATAGATAATTATTCATAAAGTCTTAACTATTAGAACTGTTTCAGCAAACAAATTTATTTTTTAAATCTCTTAGTTATTCATTTTTTAAATATTATTAAATAAGTATTATTTTATTTCAAAAAAGCTTATATGAACTAAAACAATTATTTTCTAATGAAATAAAAGGTTATAATGATTTCAAATAGATAATTATTCAAATAAGAGCTGATTTGGTAACCAAAATTTTTTTTTAAATATGCTACTTATTAATTTTTTGAATATTAATAAATTAGTATTATTTTATTTTGAATATGCTTGTATGATGAAAAGCAATTGTTTTATGATAAAGCAAAAGTTCATAACAATTTGAAATAGTAATTGTTCAAATGGCCAAAATTATTAGAACCAATTCAATAAACTATCTTATTTTTAAATATCTAACTCATCAATTTTTGAAATATTAATAAAGTATATTATTTTATTTCAAATAAGCTTTTATGAACTAAAGCAATTGTTTTATAATAAAACAAGAAGTCATATTTATTTTAAATAGATAAATGTTCAAATAGTCATAACTATATGAACTTGTTTGGTAAACAATTTTTTTTTTTTAATTTCTTGCTTATTAATTTTTTGAATGTTAATAAATTAGTATTATTTTATTAGGAATAAACCTGTATGAACTGAAAAAATTATTTTATGACTAAACAAAAGGTCAAAACAATTTAAAATAGATAATAGTTCTAATAATCTTAACAATTTGAACCAGTACAACAAACACATTTATTATTTGTTAGCTTTTTAGGTGAGATGGTGATCCAAGAGGGGGGATGAATTAGATTTCTCCAAATTCTTTCCAAACAATGATTTCAATATAGTTGAATGGAAATTAAAACAATAAGCACTTTTGATGGAAATATACTACAAACAATAACAATTAATGAACTTAAAATAAAATATAAACAACAATAAATTGTAAGGAGATAGGGACAGAGAAATCAAACACAATGATTTATAGAGGTTCGATCCTTCTCCACAAGGCACCTACGTCCTCTCTTCTTGGTTGTCCACACCAAGGCTTCAATCCATTATTCTTGAAATGAAAATATAACCTATCTTTTTCTTTCTAAGGCTTAAGATAGAAACCTCTACCCTTTGTAGTATTTACCCAATCTCATTACAAAGCTCTCAGGAAGATACCTTACTCTTGTTCTCTTCCACCATTGTATATCAAAGGTAATTTTGCAAACAATAAAACAACCACTCTAAGGCTAAGTGTTTGCTAAGTTTAAGTACAAGAAAATGATGAATGAACAACAAATATAATTTGGATACAATAAATGCAAAGATATAGACTTTGAAGCTCTAAAAACTCTTGATTCTTTGAAAGAATGAAAATATCGCTTATTGGCTCTTGCTCTCTTGATTCATCAATCTTCTTTGGTGTGTTGAAGTGCCCAATTTATAGAGAAATTAAAGAAGTAGCTATTAGGGAAGCTTGGAGTGAAGAAATGCCAATTGGAATCATGAAAAAGTAACCGTTGGTGTGCTTGTGCCGAGAATCGATCGATCCCTTGCTTGAGGGGATCGATTGGTTCATGTTTGGAACCATTTTTCACTTGAAAATAGCCTAACTGATCAATCCTTTTTGTAGGGGATCGATCGGTTAATGGGGTGATCGATCCCGTATGTGGGGGGATCGATCCATTTTCTGGATTTTCAGTCATGGGAGCATTCTGTTTGGAAAAGCAATCGATCCTTTTTAGAGGGGATTGATCTTGTCTATGCTGGGTGGTAGTCTCCCATTTTGCACTCTACTTACTAATTTGATCATATCTTGAGTTATACAAATCCAAATTACAAAACGTTTGAAGATTTAGAAACTAGACTTAAAGGGATTTTTATCCACATAAAATTCATCACCTAATTCATTGAGTACGAATTATAGTGAATTTTCAAATTTATCCCTTGTGCAGTTTTTCTGACAACTGCAGGGTATCTAGTAAAAATTCAAAATCTTTTCTTAGAAAATTTGTATTTTAATTTTTTTTGATCCATTAGAAAGTAGAATCAAGAGCTTTCCAACCATGTAAAATTCAAATATTAAAACTTTGTGAATTAATACAGAAAATGAAATAATTTCAATGTTGGAAAACATTGTTCTTGTAAAACAGCTTTCTTAAGTTAATTTACTTCTCAAAACCAATATTGTCAAAATTGTATTAAGTCCAAAATGAATAAATTCACTTTAAAACAACAATTGGACTTTCCTTTAAGCTCAAATAAATAATCTTTAAAGATAGATTTGGTTTGAGAAATATGAAACCAAGAAAGGTTTGTTTAAACTTTAAAAATTATATTATTTATTTAGTATCAAAATATAAAACTTAAGAACATGTACTAAATAAATCTTTTTCAAAATCTTGATCAAGTTTATTTAGCTTCAATGTTTTGTCATTTCAAAATAAGGATCAATTCAAGGCTAATAATGTCTCCCTTTTTTATATGACAAAACTTAAAGATAAATTTGCTTGATGAAAAACTTTCTTTGAAACATTTAAGATTTTGAAAGACATTTTGGAAAACTCCCCCTTAAATAATGCATGGCAAAACTACTCCTTAATTTATGCATCCTAATCCAACACAACTCAATAAACATATGTTAGTCAAATATATGAAGTAAGCACAATCAAACATATGCATGTCAAGCACAAGCAAATTTGTCTATATGATATTTTTCCCCCTTTTTGTCATAGCAAAAGGCATAAGCAAATTAATGAGCAAATAAACACAAAGAGGCATCATTGACAAATATATTCATAAAACATTTCTCCTCCCTTTTGTTTATGCTCTTTGTACCAAATGTTTAAGCTCCTATATCAGTTGTTATAAGCATACAAGAAGAAATGTCTCTAAACTCTCTCCCCCTTTTTGTCATTTCAAAAGAAAGAGAAATCAATTCAAGGCATGGGACAAAGTGCTTGATACAAATAATATCAAGAGTATTTTGAATGCATGTAATCAAATGTAATATGTACAATGAAGTTCACATACATGTATTCAGGCACAAAAGCATAAGTGTATCCAATTTTAGCATTTTAGCACAAGTCATCAAATTTACTACATAGAATTTATGAGCAAAGGATAATGAATGATATGCAATCTACTCATAAATCATGTTATCATAAGATGTGCTTAGAACCTAAAAGATCAATAGCAATTATGTATAAATTCAAGCACATGCATACAAGCTCATACCAATTGTTGAAGATACCAATTGTTAAAGATATGTTATGATAAAATGTACCAATTGTTATCACAAAACAAATCAAGCAAAATTGTATTCTAAGATTTCTCCTCCTTTCCAAATTAAGGAATAATCAATATAAGGCACACACAATTTTGCATGAGAGGTACAAGCTATATCAAGTATAGGCACATAAATAAGCATCTATGAAAGTTAAAAAAGAATCTTTAGCAATTTTGATATCAATTGTTACCAATTGTTAGCAATTTTATTCAACAACTTTCATAGAGCAAACATACTTCAACTATATGAAAGATTCATTCAATGCATGCATAAATGATAATAGTAATCTTTCATAAGCTATCCTATCCAAACAAGAACCAAAAGCTCATTGCATATAATAAATCATAAGTATTAATGAGCAATGAGGTTCAATCATCATGTACTAACAAAGATTATATAAACATGATTTTCCAAACATGATTAGCACATATGCTATAACAAAGAAGTAATGAAAGCATAATCATTCAAATAAAATCCAAATTATTTCAATGCATAGCAATGTACTTAACTCAAACATATACAAGTATTCAATCATATATTTCAATCAAAATGATACAAGCATATGCAAAATGCATAAGCAATATACCTAATTAAAAAAAAATATGCAAGCATTTAGACACAATTTGGTACATGCCATCTCAATGATCTCGATCAATGAACATGTATATAAATTTCAAATTTATAATTCATAATCTATGAGTCAAATCAATTTAAAGATAAAAAAATTAATATATTCAACTCATATCCATGTCCAAAGATGCAAACAAATATTCATTCAATAAAAACTATTAATCAAAGCAATCAAAGAACTAGGCATGAATATTAATCGAAGTGAATTAATCAATCCAAGATTTTAACAAAGTTAAGACAAATTCTATCAAGTAGCTTAGTGAATAATTTGTGCAAAGTGTTCACAAATTCAAACATGATATCTCATTTTTGCACAAATCAAAGCAAGCATTTATCAAATCATGCATTAAACATTATAAATCATAGACACAGCATAGATTCAATACAATTACCTCCATCCTTATCAAGCTATGTTGTTGTGGTCATTGTAGTTAAGTGGGGCTTTAAATCCTCCATTCCACATCATTTAAGCTAGTCTTTGATGTACTTGGGCTTGATTGATGAAAATGACTTGCTTTGCTTGTTCCACTTGAAATTCCAAAAATGTAGGCTTATTAATGCTCATTTCAAGTTCTCCTAGTATAGACTTAGAAAAATTTCTTGACGAAGGATTTTCATTAGAAGCACCAAGAAAATCAATTGATAAAAATTATACCAATTGTTAGAAAACAATTCCATATTCTAAGTCATTATAGGCAAAAGAAAATTTATTCACTAAGCATAAGTTGCCAATTGCAAGAGAGATATCTACTTAAGCTAGAGGCCATATATCAAGTTAAGCATCAAACATCACAATATTGGCACTAAAGCTAAAGTTCTCATGTAATATGCAAAACATGAATCCTTTCTAGATCATTTAGAAATATTGAATATAAAGAAGACAAATTCAATATTCATATATATTCAATAAATCATCGAAGAATATGCCAAAATAAATTTTAGGCCATATGAAAACTAGAAACTCAAGGAAGACATATTTATCATCAAAAACATATTCAAGAAAATTTTAGCACAAAAGCATAAATATGTCTACACAAATTATAGGCCATAATCAATAATGACTTAAACTAAAAAATAAGCATCATAAGAAATTCATTTACTCAAGCCATGTTGCAACCATGTCAAGTCAAGAAAAATTACATTTATCATATATGCACACAATTGACAAGAACAATAGATGAACCAATAACACATATCATTTACAAGCATTTTAAACTACAAGCATTAAGGTCAAATTGAATTAATGATCATACAAGCATATATCTTGACAAAGACTAGTGATGAACCAAGAATCAATATATTCCATTTAAGCACATAATGTTCATTTGTTCATCAATCACAAGAGAAGAAATAAATATTGAATTAATAAGGATAAAGAATTAAAGCATATTTCAAGACTATTAAAAAATCAAAAGATGAACAATCAAACATCAATATTTATGATTTAATCACAAGAGCAAGCACATCATAAAGATATTTCACAAATTAATAAATAAACAATTTAAGCACTTTCAAATCACAAGTATTAAGGTCAAGTTGAATCAATCATCATATGAGCACATACCTTGACAAAAAATATAGATGAACAAAGAATCAATATATATATATATATATATCACTTAAGCATGAGATGTTCATCAATTCACAAATCAAGAGTTATAACAATTTAAAATATAACAAACAAACAAAAATTTAACACTATCCAAGCATTAAGAACAAATTGAGTAATTTTAATCAACATGGTCATATAAGCATGTTCAACAATTACAAATCAATATGCATAAAAGTCACAAAAATCATTTCCATCATGGTAAAATCATTCAAACAAGTATATTTATGCAAAATACCATAGGATAAATCATTCAAAGCTTAATAAGTTTAGGATTTTGATTTTTGCACTTTAAAACTCATTTTTGCTTGAAAAATACCTTAATAAATCTCAAAACTAGTCAAGCTCATTTTTAACCAACTTGAACCATTCCAACAAATTTCAAATGACAAAACAAAGTTGTTCAAGTGGTCATTTGGCATTAGAAACAAGGAAATAAAAAAGTCAACTCTTAATCCCTATATTTTCTTGAAAAAGGCTATTAAGAAAGGCAAATACGTTTAAACACACATTTAAGTTCTCCAAACCATTTAGAAAAGTTTTATATCACAATTAATTTCAACAAGCAACTCAGACATATTTAAGAGCAAAATAAATGCATATTAAATTTAAGCTCACATTTTTTTTATAAGATTATGCAACATATGTCTTGTTATCAATGTCAACCAAATTTTGCATAGTCAATCAAGCATTCAAATTTCATCAAGAATAGGTAACTAAATTCAAATTCTCTTCAAATAAAGTTTAGAGGTTACCCATCTCTATTATGTGTCTAGAGTATTCAATCTTCAATCTCACATTATGGCTCCTTGCTCTAGCACACCTATAAGAGACAATCTCATTTGATTTTTGGTACCCAAATTGCTTTGTGTCCTTGAGAGTTAGTAAGTCTCTTAAATGAAACTTTTCTTTTAATAGGATAAGTATATATAGTATGACCATGAAAATTATAAAAATTACATTTAATCATTTTAGCATTTAAACTCTTATCTAAAAACTCTTGTTTTTCATTCATCAAAACATTAAATTTCTTTTTCAAATCAAAATTTTCTTTTTCTAAAATTTCATACCTATTTTAAGAGGTTTCAAAATCTATTTTCAGTTTTTCATTTTCATTTTCCAAAACATTTTTTGCATTCATTAAAAACTCATTCTCTACATTCAACTTTGAAATCATTTTCTTATATTTCCTCTTCATTAATTCATATTCAAGATATAGCTCATTATAAGCATCTTGCAATTATCAAAAGCATATGAATTTGAATCAATAGAATTAGAGGTTACCTCCGGATCTTCAAGAGCCATGAGACATGATGTATTTCGATTGGATTATTGTCTTTCATGTATTTCATCCAATTTCTCCCATATCTCATTTGAGGTTGGATACTTTGAAACCAACTTGAATTTATGGGAGTCAAGAGCTCCATATAGTAAGCACTTGGCCTTGGCATCATTCATCACTTGCCTCATGTAGTTTGCATCATTTGAAGGAATTCCAAGCCTTTTTTCAATCACATTCCAAGCTTTAAAATCTTGGGCCATTATGAACATCTTCATCCTCCTTCTTCATTCACAAAACTTAAATTTATCAGCCATAGGAGCTTTGAGGACTTCCTTACCATCTTGGAACCAAATTGAGCCATAAGATCTTTACTCAAGGTGGTTAAACCTACAAAAAAAGACCAAAGCTACAAAAAGAGACCAAAACTCTGATACCAATTGTTAGCTTTTTAGGTGAGATGGTAATCCAAGAGGGGGGTGAATTGGATTTCTTCAAATTCTTCCCAAACAATGATTTCAATATAGTTGAATGGAAATTAAAACAATAAGCACTTTTGATAGAAATATAATGTAAACAATAATAATTAATGAACCTAAAATCAAATATAAACAACAATAAATTGTAAAGAGATAGGGATAGAGAAATCAAACACTATGATTTATAGAGGTTTGGTCCTTCTCTACAAGGCACCTACATCTTCTCTTCTTGGTTGTCCACACTAAGGCTTCAATCTACTATTCTTAAAATGAAAATACAACCTATCTTTTCCTTTCTAAGGCTTAAGATAGAAACCTTTACCTTTTGTAGTATTTTACCCAATCTCACTACAAAGCTCTCAAGAGGATACTTTACCTCTTGTTCTCTTCCACACTTGTATATCAAAGGTAATTTTGCAAACAATAGAACAACCTCTCTAAGGCTAAGTTTTTGCCAAGTTTAAGTACAAGAAAATGATGAATGAACAACAAATATAATTTGGATACAATAAATACAAAGATATAGACTTTGAAGCTCTAAAAACTCTTAATTCTTTGAGAGAATGAAAATATGGCTTATTAGCTCTTGCTCTCTTGATTCATCAATCTTCTTGGTGTGTTGGAGCACCCAATTTATAGAAAAATTGAAGAAGTAGCCATTGGGGAAGCTTGAAGTGAAGAAATGCTCGTTGGAATCATGAAAAAGTAGTCGTTGGTGTACTTGCACCCAAAACCGATCGATCCCTTGTTTGAGGGGATCGATTGGTTCATGTTTGGAACCATTTTTCACTTGAAAACAGACTAACCGATCAATCCCTTTTTGTAAGGGATTGATTGGTTAATAGGGTGAACAATCCCCTATGTGGGGGGATCGATCCCTTTTTTGGATTTTCATTCATGGAAGCATTCTATTTGAAAAATCAATCGATCCCTTCTAGAGGGGATTGATCATGTCTATGCTGGGTGGTAGTCTCATATTTTACAATTTACTTACTAATTTGATCATATCTTGAGTTATACAAATCCAAATTACAAACCGCTTGAAGATTTAGAAACTAGACTTAAAGAGCTTTCTATCCATATAAATTCATCACCTAATTCATTCAGTACAAAATATAGTGAATTTTCAAAGGTACCCCTTGTGCAGTTTTTCTGACAACTACAGAATGTCTAGTAAAAATTCAAAATCTTTTCTTAGAAAATTTGGATTTTAATTTTGTTTAATCCATTAGAAAGTAGATTCAAAGAGCTTTCCAACCATGTAAAATTCAAATATTAAAACTTTGTGAATTAATACAGAAAAATAAAATAAGTTCAATGTTGGAAAACTTTGTTCTTGTAAAATAGCTTTCTTAAGTTAATCTATTTCTCAAAACCAATATTGTCAAAATTGTATTAAGTCCAAAATGAAAAAATTCACTTTAAAACAACAATTGGACTTTCATTTAAGCTCAAATAAATAATCTTTAAAGGTAGATTTGGTTTGAGAAATATGAAACCAAGAAGGTTTGTTTAAACTTTGAAAATCATATTATTTATTTAGTACCAAAATAAAAAACTTAAGAACATGTACTAAATAAATCTTTTTCAAAATCTTGATCAAGTTTATTTAGCTTTAATATTTTGTCATTTCAAAATAAGGATCAATTCAAGGCTAACATTATTTAAATCTCTTACTTATCAGTTTTTATTATATTATTAATTTAGTAATATTTTACTCCAAACAAGATTGTATGAATGAAACAATTATTTTATGACAAAACAAAAATCATAATAATTTGAGATAGATAATTGTTCAAATAGTCATAACTATTTGAACTAGTTCGATAAATAAATTTAGTTTTTAAATCTCTTATTAATTTTTGAAATATTAATAAATTAGTATTATTTTATTTCAAATAAGTTTGTATGAATAGAAGCAATTGTTTTACAACAAAACAAAATGTCATATTGATTTGAAATAAATAATTATTCAAATAACAATAACTATTTGAATTCGCTCAGTAAATAGATTTATTTTTTAAATCTTTTACTTATTAATTTTTAAAATTTTAATAAACTAATATTATCTTATTCGAAATAATCTTTTATGAACAGAAACAATGGGTTTATGAGAAAACAAATTGTCATAACGATTTGAAATAGATAATTGTTTAAATAATCATAACTATTTGAAAGTGTCAAAAAAGCAATTTTATTTTAAAAATTTTTATTTATTAATTTTTAAAATATTAATAAATTTATATTATTTTATTCAAAATAAGCTTGCATGAATGAAAACAATTATTTTGTGATAAAACAAAAGGTCATAATGTTTTAAAATAGATAATTGTTCATAACTATTTGAACAAGGTTGGTAAACATATTCATTTTTTAATTCTCTTACTCATTAGTTTTTGAAATATTAATAAATTAGCATTATTTTATTTCAAATAAGCTTATTTGAATTGAAACAATTATTTTATTATAAAACAAAAGGTCATAATGATTTGATATATTTAATTATTCAAATTGTCATGACTATTTCAACTTGTTTGGTAAACATATTTATTTTTTTAAATCTTCTACTTATTAATTATCAAAAAATTAATAAATTAATATTATTTTAATCTAAATAACCTTGTACAAATAGAAACAATTGTTTAAAGGCAAAACAGAAAATCATAACAATTTGAAATAAATAATTGTTCAAATAATCATAATGATTTGAACTTGTTCAATAAACAAATTTATTTTTTAAATCTTTTACTTATTAATTGTATTAATATTAATAAATTTATATTATTTTATTTGAAATAAGCTTGTATGATCAAAAAAAATTATTTTATGATAAAACAAAAGGTTATAGTGATTTCAAATAAATAATTGTTTTAATTGTCATAATTATTTAAACTTGTCTGGTAAACAAATTCATTTTTTAAATCTATTAATTATTAATTTTCAAAATATTGATAAATTGTTATTATTTTATTTCGAATAAACTTATATAAATTGAAACAATTCTTTTATGATAAAACAAACGGTCATAACGGTTTGAAATAAATAATTATTCAAATAGTCATGACTAATTGATCTAGTTCGGTATACATATTTACTTTTTCAATTTTTTACCTATTAATTGTCAAAATATTAATAAATTAGTATTATTTAAATTGGAATAAGCTTATATGAATAGAAACAATTGTTTTATAGCAGAACAAAAAGTCATAACAATTTGAAATAAATAATTTGTTAAATAGTCATAACTATTTAAACTAGTTTGATAAATAGATTTATTTTTTAAATCTCTTATTAGTTTTTGAAATATTAATAGATTAGTATTACTTTATTCTGAACAAACTTATATGAACAAAACAACCAACAAACTTATATGAACAAAAATATTTGTTTATGACAAAACAAAATGTCATAATGATTTAAAATAGATAATTGTTCAGATAGTCATAATTATTTGAATTGGTTAGGTAAACATAATTATTTTTTAAAATCTCTTACTTATTAATTTATGAAATATTAATAAATTCATTTTATTTTATTCTAAATAAGCTAGTATGAATTGAAATTTTGGTTTTATGATGAAACAAAAGGTCATAATATTTTGCAATAGATAATTACTATTATAGTCTTAAATATTTGAACTAGTTTGACAAACAAATTTATTTTTAATTCTCTTAGTTATTAATTTTTGGAATATTGTTAGATTAGTATTATTTTATTTTGAATAAGCTTCTATGAACAAAAATAATTGTTTTATGATAGAATAAAAGGTTATAACAATGTGAAGTATACAATTGTTTAAATAGTCATAAATATTTAATTGATTTGGTAGATAGATTTATTTTTTAAATCTCTTATTAATTTTTGAAAGATTAATAAATTAGTATAATTTTATTCTGAATAAGCTTGAATGATCAAAGACATTTGTTATATGACCAAACAAAAGGTAATAATGATTTAAAATAGATAATTATTGAAATGTCCATGATTATTTGACATGATTCGGTAAATAGATTAAATTATTAATTTTTGAAATATTAATAAATTTGTATTATTTTATTTCAAATAAGCTTGTATGGACTAAAACGATTATTTGATGACAAAACAAATGTCATAACAATTTGGAACAGATAATTGTTTGTGTAGTCTTAATTGTTTGAACACTTCGGCAAATAGATTTATTTTTTAAATCTCTTAGTTATTAATTTTTGGAATATTATTAAATTAGTATTATTTTATTTTGAATAAGCTTGTATGAACTAAAACTATTATTTTATAATAGAACAAAAGGTTATAATGATTTGAAATAGGTAATTACTCAAATAGGAACTAGTTTGCTAAACATATTTATTTTTTAGATCTCTTATTAATTTTTGTAACATTAATAAATTAGTATTATTTTATTTTGAATAAGCTTGTATCATAAAAAATAGTTGTTTTATGACAAAACAAAAGTTCATAATGCTTTGAAATAGATAATTGTTAAAGTTACCATAATTATTTAAACTGATTTGGTAAATAGATTCACTTTTTAAATCAATTATTAATTTTTAGAATATTAATAAATTATTATTATTTTATTTCGATTAAGGTTGTATGAATTGATACAATTGTTTTATAACAAAACAAAATGTCATAATGATTTTAAATATAAAATTCAGAAAACTAATTTATTTTTTAAATCTCTTTCTTATTAATTTTTGAAATATTAATAAATTGGTATTATTTTAGTTTGGATAAGTTTTTTGAACTAAAATGATTGTTTTATGACAAAACAAAAGGTCATAACAATTTTAACTAAGTAATTATTCAAATAATCATAACTATTTGAGCTTGTTCGGTAAACAAATTTATTTTTTCAAATCTCTTGCTTATTAAATTTTTGAATGTTAATATATTTGGATTATTTTATTTGAATAAGCTTGTATGATATGAAACAAACATTTTATGATAAAAAAAGGTCAAAACGATAAGAAATAGATAATTATTCTAATAGTTTACTATTTGAACTAGTTAAACAAACACATTTTTTGTAAATCTCTTACTTATTAATTTTGAAATATTATTCAATTAGAATTATTTTTAACCGATTAAGCTTATTTGATCAGAAACAATTATTTTATGACAAAACAAAGATCATAACAATTTGAGATTGATAATTGTTCAAATAGTCATAACTATTCAAACTGATTCGATAAACAGATTTATTTTTTAAAATCTATTAGTAATTAATTTTTGAAATATTAATAAATTAGTATTATTTTATTTCAAATAAGCTTGTATGATCAAAAATAATTGTTTTATAACAAAACAAAAGGTCACAATGATTTGAAATAAATAATTGTTCAAATGGCCATAATTATTTTAACTAATTTAGTAAACAAATTTATTTTTTAAATCTCTTACTTATTATCTAAAACAATATTTTATGAAAAAAAAAAAAGGTCATAATGATTTTAAATAGACAATTGTTCAAATAGGAATAACTATTTGAACTTGTTCGGTAAATAGATTTATTTTTTAAAATCTCTTATTAATTTTTCAAACTTTGATAAATTAGTATTAATTTATTTCAAATAAGCATGTATGAACTTAAGCAATTGTTTTATGACTAAACAAAAGGTTAGAACAATTTGAAATAGATAATTATTATAATAGTCTTAGCCATATGAACTGGTTCGATAAACAAATTTATTTTTCAAATCTCTTACTTATTAATTTTTGAAATATTATTAAATTTTTATTTTATTTTGAATAAGCTTATAAGAACTTAAGCAATTGTTTTATGACAAAACAAAAGGTCATAACGATTTCAAATTGATAATCGTTCATATAGTCTTAACTATGTGAATTGGTTCTGCAGTTAGATTTATTTTTTTTCTTGGTTATTAAGTTTTTGAATATTATTAAATTAGTATTATTTTATTCCAAATAAAATAGTATGAACAAAACCAATTGTTTGATGACAAAACAAAAAGTCATAACAATTTGAAATAGATAATTATTCAAATAGCCAAAAGTGTTTGAAATGGTTTGGTAAACAGATTTATTTTTTAAATCTCTTATTGATTAATTTTTTAAATATTAATAAATTAGTATTATTTTATTTCGAACAAACTTATATGAACAAAACAATTGTTTTACTATAAAACAAAAAGTAATAACAATTTGAAAAAGATAATTGTTCAAATAGTTATACTTATTTGAACTGGTTTGGTAAATAGAATTATTTTTTAAATCTCTTATAAAATTTTGAAATATTAACAAATTAATTTTATTTTATTTCGAATAAACTTGTGAGAGCTGAAATAATTGTCTTATGACAAAATAAAGGTCATAACAATTTGAAATAGATAATTGTTCATATAATCTTAACTGTTTGAATTAGTTTAGCAGATAAATTTATTTTTTAAATCTCTTAGTTATGAATTTTCATAATATTATTAAAATAGAATTACTTTATTCTGAATAAACTTGTATGAACATAAATAATTATTTTATGATAGAATAAAAGGTTATAACAATTTGAAATAGATAATTGCTCAAATAGTCATAACTATTTGAACTAGTTCAGTAAATAGATTTATTTTTTAAATCTCTTACTAATTCTTGAAATATTAATAAATTAGTATTATTTTATTTCAAATAAGCTTGTAGGTTGCAAAACAATTGTTTTATGATAAAACAAAAAGTAATAATGTTTTTATTTCAAATAAGCTTGTATGTTGAAAAACAATTGTTTTATGAGAAAATGAAAGGTAATAACAATTTGAAATAGATAATTATTCAAATGGCCATAATTATTTTAACTATTCGGTAAACAAATTTGTTTTTTAAATCCTTTACTTATTAATTTTTGAAATATTAAAGAAGTAGTATTATTTTATTTTGGATAAGCTTTTGTGAATTGAAATAATTGTTTTATGGCAAATCAAAAGTTCATAACAATTTTAATAGATAATTGTTCAAATAATTATAATTATTTGAACTTGTTTGATAAACAAATTTATTTTTTCAAATCTCTTGCTTATTAATTTTTTGAATGTTAATAAATTAGTATTGTTTTATTTCAAATAAGCTTGTATGAACTGAGACAATTATTTTATGACTAAACAAAATGTTAGAATGATTTGAAATAGATAATTATTCTAACAGTCTCAACCATGTGAACTAATTCGACAAACACATTTATCTTTTAAATCTCTTACTTATTAATTTTTGAAATATTATTAAATTAGTATTATTTTTATTTGAATAAGCTTGTATGATTAGAAACAATTTTTTATGACAAAGCAAAGATCATAATGATTTGAGATTGATATTTGTTCAAATAGTTGTACCTATTTGAACTAGTTCAAAAAACAAATTTAGTTTTTAAATCTCTTCCTTATTAATTTTTGAAATATTAAAAAGCAGTATTATTTTATTTTGAATAAGTTTTTATGAACTAAAACAATTGTTTTATGACAAAACAGAAGGTCATAACGATTTTAAATAGATAATTGTTCAAATAGTCATATCTATTTGAGCTTGTTTGATAAATAGATTCATTTTTTTAAATCTCTTGCTTATTAATTTTTCTAATGTTAATAAATTATTTTTTTAATTCCAAATAACTTATTATGAACCGAAATAATTGTTTATGACTAAACAAAAGGTTAGAACAATTTGAAACAGATAATTATTCTAATGAAATATATAATTATTCTAATAATCTTAACTATATGAACCAATTTGGCAAAACACATTTATTTTTAAATTAATATTATCTTAATTCGAATAAGTTTATATAAAAAAACAATTGTTATATGAGAAAACAAAGATCAAAATGATTTGAGATAGATAATTATTCAAATAATCATAACTATTTGAATGGTTCAATAAACAAATTTAGTTTTCAAATCTCTTATTAATTTTCAAAATACAAATAAATTAGTATTATTTTATACTGAATAATTTTGTATGAATAGAAACAATTGTTTTACTACAAAACAAAAGGTTATAACAATGTGAAATAGATAATTATTTAAAAGGACATGACTATTTGAACTTATTTGGTAAACATATTTATTTTTTAAATCTCCTACCTGTTGATTTTCAAAATATTAATAAACTAGTATTATTTTATTATGAATAAACTTGTATGAATAAAAACAATTATTTTATGACAAAACAAAATATCATAACTATTTGAAATAAATAATTGTTCAAACAATCATAACAAATTTATTTCTTAAATCTTTTACATATTAATTTTTGAAATATTAATAAATTAGTATTTTTTATTTCGAATAAGCTTATATGAATAGAAACAATTGGTTTACAAAAAACCAAAAGGTTATAAATATTTGAAATAGATAATTGTTCGAATAGTCATAACTACTTGAATGTGTTTAGAAAATAGATTTATTTTTTAAATTTCTACTTAATAAACTTTGGAATATTAATAAATTTATATTATTTTATTCAGAATATGCTTGTATGAATAGAAACAATTGTTTTATGACAAAACAAATGGTCATATGATTTGAAATAGTTAATTGTCCAAATGGTCATAACTATTTGAACTTGTTTGATAAATAGATTCATTTTTTTAAAATCACTTGCTCATTAATTTTCAGAATATTAATAAATTAATATTATTTTATTTCAAATAATCCTATATAAACTGTTACAATTGTTTTATAATGAAACAAAAGGTTATAACGATTTGAAGTAGATAGTTATTTAAATAGTTATGACTATTTAGACTTGTTCCATAAACATATTTATTTTTAAAATTTACTTATTAATTGTCTAAATATTAATAAATTAATATTATTTTAATTCGAATAAGCTTGTATGAACAAAAACAATTGTTTTACAACAAAACAAAAAGTCATAATAATTTAAAATAAATAATTATTCAAATAGTCGTAACTATTTGAACTTATTCAGTAAATAGATTTATTTTTAAAATTTTTTACTTATTAATTTTTTGAATATTAACAAATTTGTATTATTTTATTTGAAATAAGCTTCTATGAAGAGAAGAAATTATTTTATGACAAAACCAAAGGTTATAGTGATATGAAATAGATAATTGTTCAAATAATCATTACTATTTGAACTTGTTCAGTGAATAGATTCATTTTTTAAATCTCTTATTAATTTTCAGAATATTAATAAATTAGAATTATGTTATTTCAAATAAGCTTGTACGAATAGAAACAATTGTTTTGTGATTAAACAAATGGTTATAACGACTTAAAATAGATAATTGTTCAAACAGTCATAACTATTTACACTAGTTAGGCCAACAAATTCTTTTTTTAAATCCATTACTTGTTAATTTTTAGAATATTAATAAATTAGCATTACTTTATTCTGAATAAGGCCATATGAACAAAAACAATTGTTTAATGACAAAATAAATAGTCATAATGATTTGAAATAAATAATCGTTTAAATAGCTATAACTAATTGAACTTGTTTAGTAAACTGATTTATTTTTTAATTCTCTTATTAATTTTCAAAATATTAATAAATTAATATTATTTTATTTCAAACAAACTTATTTGAACAAAAACATTTGTTTTATGACAAAACAAAAGGCCGTAATGATTTGAAATAGATAATTGTTCAAATAGTCATAATTATTTCAACTGGTTCAACAAATAAAATTATTTATTAAACCTCTTATTGATTAATTTTTGAAGTATTAATAAATTTATTTTATTTTATTCTGAATAAGTTAGTAAGAACCAAAAAAATTATATTATGATAAAACAAAATGTCATAACAATTTAAAATAAAAGAATTGTTCATATATCCTTAACTATTTGAACTAGTTTAGCAAACAAATTTATTTTTTAAATCAATTAGTTATTAATTTT
This sequence comes from Durio zibethinus, assembly GCF_047325235.1. Classification (NCBI taxonomy): domain Eukaryota; kingdom Viridiplantae; phylum Streptophyta; class Magnoliopsida; order Malvales; family Malvaceae; genus Durio; species Durio zibethinus. Next base: position 405,639 of record NC_143185.1, read on the forward strand.
CAGAATATTATTACATTAGTATTATTTTATTTCGAATAAACTTGTATGAACATGAATAATTGATTTATGATAGAACAAAAGGTTATAAGAAATTGAAATATAAATAGTCATAACTATTTGAATTGGTTCGATAAATAGATTTATTTTTTAAATCTCATGCTTATTAATTTTTGAAATATTAATAAATTAATATTATTTTGTTACGAATAGGTTAGTATGATGAAAAACAACTGTTTTATGACAAAACAAAAGTTCAAAATGATTTGAAATAGATAAATGTTCAAATGGCCATAATTATTTTAATTGATTTGAGAAACTAATTTATGTTTCAAATCTTTAACTTATCAATTTTTAAAATGTTACTAAAGTAATATTATTTTATTTGGGGTAAGCTTTTATGATATGAAACAATTGTTTTATGATAAAATAAAAGGTCATAATGATTTTAGATAGATAATTATTCAAATAGTCATAACTATTTGAACTTGTTCAATAAACATATTTATCTTTTTTAAATTTCTTGCTTATTAATTTTTTAATGTTAATAAATTAGTATTATTTTTATTTCAAATAAGCATGTATGAACTAAAACAATTATTTTATGACTAAACAAAAGGTTAGAATGATTTGAAATAGATAATTATTCTAATAGTCTTAACTATTTGAACTAGATCGGTAAACACATTTATTTTTTAAATCCTTACTTATTTAAACTAGTTCGATAAAGAGATTTAGTTTTTAAATCTCTTATTAATTTTTAAAATAGTAATAAATTAGTATTATTTTATTATAAATAATTTTGTATGAATGGAAACAATTGTTTTATGACAAAACAAAATATCATAATGATTTGAAATAGACAATAGTTCAAATGGACATGACTATTTGAACTTTTTAGTAAACTAATTAATTTTTTAAATCTTCAACTTATTAATTGTTAGAATGTTAATAAATTAGTATTATTTTACTCCAAATAAACTTGTATGAATTGAAACAATTGTTTTATGATAAAACAAAATATCATAATGATTTGAAATAAATAATTGTTCAAATAGTTATAACTATTTGAACTCGTTCAGTAAACAAATTTATTTTTTAAATATTTTACTTATTAATTTTGGAATATTAATAAATTAGTATTATTTTATTGCAAATAAGCTTGTTTGAACAAAAACAATTAGTTTATGACAAAACAAATGGTCATAACGATTTGAAATAGATAATTATTCAGATAGTCATAACTATTTGAATGTGTTTAGAAAATAGCTTTATTTTCTAAAATTTTACTTATTAATTTTTGGAATATTAATAAATTTATATTATTTTTTCAAAATATGCTAGCATGAATAGAAGCAATTATTTTATGACAAAACAAAATGTCATAATATTTTGAAATAGATGTTTGGATAGTCATAACTATTTTAGCTTGATCAATAAGCAAATTCATTTTTTTTAATTCTCTTACTCTTTAATTTTCAAAATATTAATCAATAATATTATTTTATTTCAAATAAGCTTATATGAACTAAAACAATATTTTATTACAAAACAAACGGTCATAATGATTTGAAATAGATAATTATTCAAATAGTCATGACTATTTAAACTTGTTTGATAAAATATTTATTTTTTAAATCTTTTACTTATAAATTTTTGAATATTAATAAATTAATGTTATTTTATTTCAAATAAGCTTGTCTAAACAGAACAAATTGTTTTATGACAAAACAAAAAGTCATAACAATTTGGAATAAATAATTGTTCAAATAGTCATAATGATTTGAACTTGTTCAATAAATAGATTTATTTTTTAAATCTTTTACTTATTACTTTTCTTAATATTAATAAATTTGTATTATTTTATTTGAAATAAGCTTGTATGAACAAAAAAATCATTTTATGACAAAGCAAAAGGCTATAGTGATTTCAAATAGATAATTATTTAGATAATCATAATTATTTAAACTTAGTTAGTAAATAGATTTATTTTTTAAATCTCTTAATTATTAATTTTTAGAATATTAATAACTTAATATTATTTTATTTTGAATAAACTTATATGTATTGAAATAATTTTTTACAACAAAAGAAAAGGTCATAACGATTTGATATAGATAATTATTCAAATAGTCATGACTATTTGATTTAGTTTAGTAAACATATTTATTTTTTTACATTTTTTACTTATTAAATGTCAAAATATTAATAAATTTGTATTATTTTAATCTGAATAAGCTTGTATGAATAGAAACTATTGTTTTATAATAAAACAAAAAGTATAATGATTTGAAATAAATAATTACTTAAATAGTCTTAATTTGAACCAGTTTAATAAACAGATTTATTTTTTAAATTTCTTATTAATTTTTGAAATATTAATAGATTAGTATTATTTTATTTCGAACAAACTTATATGAACAAAAACATTTGTTTTATGACAAAACAAGAGGTCATAACAATTTGAAATCGATAATTATTCAAATGTCATAATTATTTGAATTGGTTAGGTAAACATAATTATTTTTTAAATTTCTTACTTATTAATTTTTAAAATATTAATAAATTTATTTTATTTTATTCTAAATAAGCTAGTATGAATTGCAAATATAGTTTTATGACAAAACAAAAGGTCATAATGTTTTGAAATAGATAATTTTTCATATAGTCCTAACTATTTGAACTGATTCAACAAACAATTTTATTTTTTAAATCTCTTAGTATTAATTTTCAAAATATTATTAGATTAGTATTATTTTATTTCAAATAAGCTTGTATGAATAGCGATAATTGTTTTATGATAGAACAAAAGGTTATAACTATTTGAAGTATACAATTGCTCAAATAGTCATAACTCTTTAAATTGGTTTGGTAAACAGATTTATTTTTTAAATCTTTTAATTATTAATTTTTGAAAGATTAATAAATTAGTATTATTTTATTCTGAATAAGCTTATATGATAAAAAAACAATTGCATATGACCAAACAAAAGGTAATAACAATTTGAAATAGATAATTATTAAAATAGCCATAATTATTTGAATTGATTCAGTAAACATATTCAATTTTTAAATCACTTTTTGTATCTGTTCGGTAAATAGATTTATTTTTTTAAATCTCTTTCATATTAATTTTCCAAATGTTAATAAATTAGTATTAATTTATTTTGAATAAGCTTGTATGAACTAAAAAAATTGTTTTATGACTAAACAAAAGATCAGAATGATTTGAAATAGTTAATTATTCTAATAATCTTAAGCATTTGAATTGATTCAATAAGCAAATTTATTTTTTAAATCTCCTATTAATTTTTAAAATATTATTAAATTAGTATTATTTTAATCTGAATAAGCTTGTACAAACAAAACAATTGTTTTATGTTAAAAGAAAAGTCCATAACGATTTGAAATAGATAATCCTTCATAGAGTCTTAACTATTTGAACTAGTTTGACAAATAGATTTATTTTTTAATTTTCTCGGTTATTAAGTTTCAAAATATTATTAAATTAGTATTATTATATTCTAAATAAAATAGTATGAATAGAACCAATTGTTTGATGACAAAATAAAAGATTATAACGATTTGAAATAAATAATTATTGAAAACTATTTGAAATGGTTTGGTAAGCAGATTTATTTTTTAAATCTCTTATGGATTTATTTTCTAAATATTAATAAATTAATATTATTTTATTTCAAACAAACTTATATTAACAAAAACAATTGTTTTATGACAAAACAAAAAGTAGTAACAATTTAAAATAGATAATTGTTCAAATAGTTATAATTATTTGACTAAACAAAAACATAATTATAACTTTGCAAACCAAGTCAAATAATTATGACTATTTGAACAATTATCTATTTTAAATCATTATTACTTTTTGTTTTGTCATAATCCATATAACTTATTTGGATTAAAATAATACTAATTTAATAATATTTCAAACATTAATAAGTAAAAGATTTTTAAAGTTTTGTTTATTGAATTAGTTTAAATGGTTAAGACTATTAGAACAATTATCTATTTCAAATCATTCTGACTTTTTGTTTAGTCATAAAACAATTGTTTCAATTAAATCAAGCTTAGATGGAATAAAATAATACTAATTTATTAATATTTCCTAAATTAATAAGTAAGAAATTTAAAAAATAAATCTGTTTACCAAATTAATTAAAATAATTATTGTCATTTGAACGATTATCTATTTTAAATTCTTATAACCTTTTGTTTTGTCATAAAAAAATTGTTTTTGATCATATAAGTTTATTCGAAATAAAATAATACTAATTTGTTAATATTTCAAAAATTAATAAGTAAGAGATTTAAGAAATAAATCTATTTATTGACCTAGTTCAAATAGTTATGACTATTTAAATAATTATCAATCTCAAATCGTTAAGACCTAATTTAATAATATTTTAAAAATTAATAAGTAAGAGATTTAAAAAATAAATGTGTTTACCAAACTAGTTCAAATAGTTAAAACTACTAGAATAATTATCTATTTCAAATTGTTCTGACCTTTTGTTTAGTCAAAATTTGTTTCATATCTTACAAGCTTATTCAGGATAAAATAATTTAAATTTATTAACATTTGAAAAATTAATAAGCAAAAGATTTGAAAAATTAAATCTCTTTATCAAACTAGTTCAAATAGTTATGACTATTTGAACAATTATTTATTTAAAATCATTATGACCTTTTGTTTTGACATAAAAGAATTGTTTCAATTTATAAAAGCTTATCTAGAATAAAATAATATTGATTTCTTAATATTTCCAAAATTAATAAGCAAAAGTTAAAAAAATAAATTTGTTTACCAAACAAATTTAAATAGTTACGATTATATGAACAATTGTCTATTTAAAATTGTTATGACCTTTTTGTTTTGTCATAAAACAATTATTTCAGTTCATACAAGCTTATTCGAAAAAAATAAAAACTAATTTATTAATATTCCAAAAATTAATAGCTAAGTGATTTAAAAAGTTAATTTGTTTATCGAATCAGTTCAAATAGTCATGTCCATTTGAACAATTATGTATTTCAAATCATTATGACCTTTTGTTTTGTCATAAAACAATTGTTTTTGTTCATGGGAAATTATTCAAAACAAAAAAAAATATTGATTTATTAACATTCTAAAAATTAATAAGCAAGATAATTGAAAAAATAAATCTGTTTACTAAACAAGTTCAAATAGTTATGATTATTTGAATAATTATCTATTTAAAATCATTATGAACTTTTCTTTTGTCATAAAACAATTGTTTCAGTATAAAAGCTTATCCAAAATAAAATAATACTACTTTATTAATATTTCAAAAATTAATAAGTAAGAGATTTAAAAAATAAATCAGTTTACCAAATTAGATCAAATAATTATGGCCATTTGAACAATTATCTATTTCAAATCGTTATTACCTTTCATTTCATCATAAAACAACTATTTTTCGACTTACAAACTTTTTAAATAAAATCATTATTATCTTTCGTTTTGTCATAAAACAATTGGTTTTCAGCATACAAGCATATTTGATATAAAATAATACTAATTCTTTAATATTTCTAGAATTAGTAAGAGATTTTAAAAATAAATTTATTTACCAAACTAGCTTAAATAGTTATGACCAATTCAAATAGTTATTACTATTTGAACAATTATCTATTTGAAATTATTATAACATTCTGTTCTATCATAAAACAATTATTTCTATTCATATACAAATTTATTCAAAATAAAATAATACTAATTTAATAATAGTCTGAAAATTCATAACTAAGAGATTTAAAAACTAAATTTGTTTGCCGAACTAATTGAAATAGTTAAGACTATATGAACAATTATCTATTTTAAATTGTCATGACCTTTTGTTTTGTCATAAAATAATTATTTCAACTCATACAAGTTTATTTGAAATAAAATAAAACTAAATTGTTAATATTTCAAAATTTTATAAGAGACTTTTTAAAAAATTTTATTTACTAAACTAGTACAAATAATTATAACTATTTGAACAATTATTTATTTTAAATCGTTATTACTATTTGTTTTATCATAAAACACTTTTTTTTGTTCATATAAGTTTGTTTGAAATAAAATAATACTAATTTATTAATATTTAGAAAATTAATCAGTACGAGATTTAAAAAGTAAATCTATTTACTAAATCATTTCAAATAGTTTTGACTATTTGAATAATTATTTATTTCAAATCGTTTTAACCTTTTGTTTTGTCATCAAACAATTGGTTCTATTCATACTATTTTATTTAGAAAAAAATAATTATGGCCATTCGAATAATTATCTATTTCAAATCATTATGACCTTTTGTTTTGTTATAAAAAAATTGTTTGTGATCATTCTAACTTATTCGAAATAAAATAACACTAATTTATTAATATTTAAAAAAGTATTAAGTAAGAGATTTAAAAAATAAATCTATTTATTAAACCAGTTCACATTGTTATGATTATTTGAATAATTAAAATAATATAAATTTATTAATATTCATACAATTAATAAGTAAAAGATTTTTAAAAAAATCTATTTACCAAATAAGTTCAAATAGTTATGACTATTTGAATAATTATTTATTTCAAATCGTCACGACTTTTTGTTTTGTCATAAAACAATTGTTTTTGTTCACACAAGCTTATTCAGATTAAAATAATATTAATTTATTAATATTTTGACAATTATTAAGTAAAATATTTTAAAAATAAATATGTTTATCGAAGAAGTTCAAATAGTCATAACCGTTTGAATAATTATTTGTTTCAAATTGTTATGACTTTTGTTTAAAAAAAAAACAATTGTATCAATTCATATAGCCATATTCAAAATAAAATAATACTAATTGAATAATATTCCAAAATTATTGAGTAGGAGATTTAAAATATGAATCTGTTTACCAAATAAGTTTAAATAGTTATGATTATTTGAATAATTATTGATATTAATCATTATAACATTTTGTTTTGTCATAAAATAATTGATTCTATTCATACAAGCTTATTCCGTAGAAAATAATATAAATTTATTAATATTTCAAAAATTAATAAGAAAAAATTAAAAAACAATTTTATTTTTTGAACACGTTCAAATAGTTACGATTATATGAACAATTGTCTATTTAAAATTGTTATGACCTTTTTGTTTTGTCATAAAACAATTATTTCAGTTCATACAAGCTTATTCAAAAAAAATAAAAATTAATTTATTAATATTCCAAAAATTAATAGCTAAGTGATTTAAAAAGTTAATTTGTTTATCGAATCAGTTCAAATAGTCATGTCCATTTGAACAATTATGTATTTCAAATCATTATGACCTTTTGTTTTGTCATAAAACAATTGTTTTTGTTCATGGGAAATTATTCAAAACAAAAAAAATATTGATTTATTAACATTCTAAAAATTAATAAGCAAGATAATTGAAAAAATAAATCCGTTTACTAAACAAGTTCAAATAGTTGTGATTATTTGAATAATTATCTATTTAAAATCATTATGAATTTTTCTTTTGTCATAAAACAATTGTTTCAGTATAAAAGCTTATCCAAAATAAAATAATACTACTTTATTAATATTTCAAAAATTAATAAGTAAGAGATTTAAAAAATAAATCAGTTTACCAAATTAGATCAAATAATTATGGCCATTTGAACAATTATCTATTTCAAATCGTTATTACCTTTCATTTCATCATAAAACAACTATTTTTCGACTTACAAACTTTTTAAATAAAATCATTATTATCTTTCGTTTTGTCATAAAACAATTGGTTTTCAGCATACAAGCATATTTGATATAAAATAATACTAATTCTTTAATATTTCTAGAATTAGTAAGAGATTTTAAAAATAAATTTATTTACCAAACTAGCTTAAATAGTTATGACTAGTTCAAATAGTTATTACTATTTGAACAATTATCTATTTGAAATTATTATTACATTCTGTTCTATCATAAAACAATTATTTCTATTCATATACAAATTTATTCAAAATAAAATAATACTAATTTAATAATAGTCTGAAAATTCATAACTAAGAGATTTAAAAACTAAATTTGTTTGCCGAACCAATTCAAATAGTTAAGACTATATGAACAATTATCTATTTTAAATTGTCATGACCTTTTGTTCTGTCATAAAACAATTATTTCAACTCATACAAGTTTATTTGAAATAAAATAAAACTAAATTGTTAATATTTCAAAATTTTATAAGAGATTTTTTAAAAAATTTTATTTACTAAACTAGTACAAATAATTATAACTATTTGAATAATTATTTATTTCAAATCGTTATTACTATTTGTTTTATCATAAAACACTTGTTTTTGTTCATATAAGTTTGTTTGAAATAAAATAATACTAATTTATTAATATTTAGGAAATTAATCAGTACGAGATTTAAAAACTGAATTTGTTTACTAAATCATTTCAAATAGTTTTGACTATTTGAATAATTATCTATTTCAAATCGTTTTAACCTTTTGTTTTGTCATCAAACAATTGGTTCTATTCATACTATTTTATTTAGAAAAAAATAATTATGGCCATTCGAATAATTATCTATTTCAAATCATTATGACCTTTTGTTTTGTTATAAAAAAATTGTTTGTGATCATTCTAACTTATTCGAAATAAAATAACACTAATTTATTAATATTTAAAAAAGTATTAAGTAAGAGATTTAAAAAATAAATCTATTTATTAAACCAGTTCACATTGTTATGGTTATTTGAACAATTAAAATAATATAAATTTATTAATATTTAGACAATTAATAAGTAAAAGATTTTTAAAAAAATCTATTTACCAAATAAGTTCAAATAGTTATGACTATTTGAACAATTATTTATTTCAAATCGTTATGACTTTTTGTTTTGTCATAAAACAATTGTTTTTGTTCACACAAGCTTATTCAGATTAAAATAATATTAATTTATTAATATTTTGACAATTAGTAAGTAAAATATTTTAAAAATAAATATGTTTATCAAAGAAGTTCAAATAGTCATAACCGTTTGAATAATTATTTGTTTCAAATTGTTATGACTTTTGTTTAAAAAAAAAAACAATTGTATCAATTCATATAGCCTTATTCAAAATAAAATAATACTAATTGAATAATATTCCAAAAATTATTGAGTAGGAGATTTAAAATATGAATCTGTTTACCAAATAAGTTTAAATAGTTATGATTATTTGAATAATTGTTGATATTAAATCATTATAACATTTTGTTTTGTCATAAAATAATTGATTCTATTCATACAAGCTTATTCCGTAGAAAATAATATAAATTTATTAATATTTCAAAAATTAATAAGAAAAAATTAAAAAAACAATTTTATTTTTTGAACACGTTCAAATAGTTATGATTATTTGAACAATTATCTATTTCAAATAGTCATGACCTGTTGTTTTGTCATAAACCAATTGTTTTTGTTCATACAAGCATATTCAAAATAAAATAATACTAATTTATTAATATTCCAAAAATTAATAAGTAAATAATTCAAAAAAATATATCATTTATTGAGCAAGTTTAATTAGTTATGACTGTTTGAACAGTTATTTATTTAAAATAGTTATAATCTTTTGTTTTGTCATAAAATAATTGTTTCTATTCATACAAGTTTATTTGGAATAAAAAATACTAATTTATTAATATTCTAAAAATCAATAAGTAGGATATTTAAAAAATAAATATTTTTATCAAACAAATTCAAATAGTCATGTCCATTTGAATAATTATCTATTTCAAATTGTTATTTCCTTTTGTTTTGTCATAAAACAATTGTTTTTGTTCATGCAAATTATTCAAAATAAAATAATACTAATAGATTAATATTTTGAAAATTAATAAAAGATTTAAAAACTAAATCAGTTTATCAAAACAATTGAAATAGTTATGACTATTTGAACAATTATCTATCTCAAATAGTTATGATCTTTATTTTGTTATAAAACAATTGTTTCTTTTCATACAAGCTTATTTGGATTAAAATAATACTAATATAATAAAATTCCAAAAATTAGTAAGTAAGAGATTTAAAATAAATGTGTTTGCCAAACCATTTCAAATACTTAAGACTATTAGAACAATTACCTATTTCAAATCGTTTTGACCTTTTGTTTAGTTATAAAATAATTCTTTCAGTTCATACAAGCTTATTTAGAATAAAATAATACTAACTTATTAATATTTGAAAAACTAATGAGTGAGGGATTTAAAAAAAATAAATATGTTTCTTGAACAAGTTGAAATAGATTTGACTATTTAAACAATTATCTATTTAAAGCCATTATGACCTTTATTTTATCATAAAACACTTGTTTCAGTTCATAAAAACTTATTCAAAATAAAAATAATACTACCCTATTAATATTTTGAAAATTAATAAGAGATTTAAAAACTAAAGCTATTTTTTGAACCAATTCAAATAGTTATAAATATTTGAACAAATATCAACCTCAAATTGTTATGATCTTAGTTTTCTCATAAAACAATTGGTTCTAATCATACAAGCTTATTCAAATAAAAATAATACTAATTTAATAATATTTCAAAAATTAATAAGTGATTTAAAAAATAAATGTGTTTATTGAACCGGTTTAAATAGTTAAGAATATTAGAATAATTATATATTCAAATCATTTTAACCCTTTGTTTAGTCATATAATAATTGTTTAAGTTTATACAAGATTACTCGAAATAAAATAATACTAATTTATTAGGATTCAAAAAATTAATAAGCATGAGATTTGAAAAAATAAATGTGTCTACCGAACAAGTTCAAATAGTTATAACTATTTGAACAATTATCAATTTAAAATCATTATGAACTTTTTATTTTGTCATAAAACAATTGTTTTAGTTCGTAAAAGCTTATCTAAAATAAAATAATACTACTTTATCAATATTTCAAAAATTAATAAGTAAGAGATTTAAAAAATAAATCAGTTTATTGAATCAATTCAAATAATAATGGCTATTTGAACAATTATCTATTTCAAATCGTTATTGCTTTTTGTTTTGTCATAAAACAATTGTTTTTCAACATACAAGCTTATTTCAAATAAAATAATCCTAATTTATTAATAATTCAAGAATTAATAATAGATTTAAAAAATAAATTTATTTACTGAACCATTACAAATAGTTATGACTATTTGAATAATTATCTATTTCAAATTGTTATAACCCTTTGTTCTATCACAAAACAAATGTTTCTATTTATACAAGCTTATTCAGAATAAAATAATACTAATTTAGTAAAATTCTGAAAATTAATAACTAAGAGATTTAAAAAATAAATCCATTTGACAAACAAATTCAAACAGTTAAAATTATATGAATAATTATTTATTTCAAATTGTTATGACCTTTTGTCTTGTTAGAAAACAATTATTTTAGCTCATACAAGCTTCTTTGGAAAAGAATAAAACTAATTTATCAATATTTTAAAATTTTATAAGTAAGAGGTTTAGAAAATAATTCTATTTACTGAACTAGTTCAAATAATTATAACTATTTGAACAGTTATTTATTTCAAATCATTATTACTTTTTGTTTTGTCATAAAACAATTGTTTTTGTTAATATAAGTTTGTTTGAAATAAAATAATATTAATTTATTAATATTTAGAAAATTAATCAGCAAAGATTTAAAAAGTAAATCTACTTATCAAACCATTTCAAATAGTTTTGACTATTTGAATAATTAACTATTTCAAATCATTATAAGCTTTTATTTTGTCATCAAACAATTGGTTATGTTCATATTATTTTATTCAAAATAAAATAATACTAAATTAATAATATTTCAAAACTTAATAACCAAAAAAATTAAAAAATAAGTCCAATTACTGAACCAGTTCAAATAGTTAAGACTATATGAATGATAATCTATTTCAAATATAACCTTTTCTTTTGTCATAAAACAATTTTTTTGTTCATACAAGCTTATTTAGATTAAAATAATACTAATTAAATAATATTTCAAAAATTAATAAGAGATTTAAAAAATAAATTTGTTTATCGAATTAGTTCAAATGGTTAAGACAATTAGAAAAATTATCTACTTCAAATCATTTTGACCTTTTGTTTAGTTATAAAACAATTGTTTCGGTTAATACAAGCTTATTCAGAATAAATTAATATTAATTTATTAACATTCAAAAAATTAATAAGAAAGAGATTTAAAAAAATAAATCTATTTATCAACAAGTTCAAATAGTTATTATTATTTGAACAATTGTTTATTTAAAATCATTATAACCTTTTGATTTGTGATAAAACAATTGTTTCAGTTAATACAAGCTTAGACAAAACAAAATAATACTAATTTATTAATATTTCCTAAATTATTAAGTAAAAAATTTTAAAAATAAATTTGTTTACTGACTCAATTAAAATAATTATGGCCATTGAAATGATTATCTATTTCAAATCATTATGACCTTTTGTTTTATTATAAAACAATTGTTTCTTATTACAAAAGCTTATTTGGTTAAAAATAATACTAATTCAATAATATTCTAAAAATTAATAGGTAAGAAATTTAAAAAATAAATGTGTTTACTGAAATAGTTCAAATAATAAAACCTATCAGAATAATTTTCTATTTCAAATCTTTATGACCTTTTGTTTAGTCATAAAATATTTGTTTCATATCTTTCAAGCTTATTTGGAATAAAATAATCCAAATTTATTAACTTTCAAAAAATTAATAAATAAAAGATTTGAAAAAATAAATCTGTTTACAAAAAAAAAATTAAATAGTTATGACTATTTGAACAATTATTTATTTAAAATAGTCATGACTTTTTGTTTTATCATAAAACAATTGTTTTAGTTCATAAAAACTTATCCAAAATACAATAATGCTAATTTCTTAATATTTTAAAAATTAATAAGCATGAGTTTAGAAAATAAATTTGTTTACCTAACAAATTCAAATAGTTACTACTATTAAAACAATTGTCTATTTAAAATTGTTATTACCTTTTGTTTTGTTATAAAACAATTGTTACAGTTCATACAAGCTTATTCAAAATAAAATAATATTAATTTATTAATATTTCAAAAATTAATAAGTAGAAAATTCAAAAAGTGAATTTGTTTACTAAATCAATTCAAATAATTATGACCATTTCAACATTTATCTATTTCAAATCTTTATTACCTTTTGTTTGGTCATATAACAATTTTTTTTGTCACACAAGCTTATTCAAAATAAAATAATACTAATTTTTAATCTTTCAAAAATTAATAGTAAGAGATTTAAAAAATAAATCTGTTTACTAAACTAGTTTAAATAGTTTGACTGTTTGAACAGTTGTATGTCAAATCATTATAACCTTTTATTCTATCATAAAAAATTATTTTTATTCATTCAAACTTATTCAAAATAAAAATAATACTAATCTAATAATATTTCAAAAATTAATAACTAAGAGATTTAAAAATTAAATTTGTTTGTTGAACTAGTTCAAATAGTTAAGACTATATGAACAATTATCTATTTCAAATTGTTATGAACTTTTGTTTTGTCATAAAACAATTGTTTCAATTCATACTAGCTTATTAGGAATAAAATATTATGAATTTATTAATATTTCAAAAATTAATAAGAGATTTAAAAAATAATTCCATTTACTTAACCATATCAAATAATTATGACTATTTGAACAATTATCTATTTCAAATCATTACAACCTTTTAAAACAAAAGTTTTTTTTTCATATAAGTTTGTTTGGAAAAAAAAAATACTAATCTACTAATATTTCAAAAATTAATAAGAAACTTAAAAAATAAATATGTTTATCAAAATAGTTCAAATAGTTATGACTATTTGAGATTTATTTCAAATTATTATGAGTTTTTGTTATGTTATAAAACAATAGTTTCTGTTCATACAAGTATATTCGGATTAAAATAATATTAATTTATTACTATTTTGATAATTAATAAATAAAATATTTAAAAAAATAAAAATATTTACCAAACAAGTTCAAATAGTCATGACTATTTGACTAATTATCTATTCCAAATCATTCTAATTTTTTCTTTTATAATAAAAAAATTGTTTCAATTTATATAAGCTCATTTAATGTAAATTAATACTAATTTATTAATATTTCAAAAATTAATAGTAAGAGAATTAAAAAAGAATCTGTTTATCGAATAAGTTCAAATAGTTATGACTATCTAAACAATTATCGATTTCAAAACATAAGGACCTTTTGTTTTGTCATAAAACAATTGGTTCGGTAGGTACAAGCTTATTTCGAATAAAATAATATAAATTTATTAATATTCCAAAAATTAATAAATAAAATATTTAAAAAATAAATCTATTTATCGAATGAGTTCAAATAGTTATGACTCTTTGAACAATTATCTATTTCAAATCATTATGACATTTTTGTTTTGTTGTAAAACTATTATTTTTATTTATACAAACTTATTTAGAATAAAATAATACCAATTTATTAATATTTCAAAAATTAATAAGAGATTTAAAAGGTGAATTTGTTTACTGAACCAGTTTAAATAGTTATGACTATTTCAATAATTATCTATCTCAAATCATTATGATCATTGTTTTGTCATAAAATAATTATTTCTGTTCATACAAGCTTATTCAGAGTAAAATATAGCTAAACTAATAATATTATAAATTAATAATTAAGAGACTTTAAAAATAAATATATTTGTCGAACCAATTCAAATAGTTAAGACTATTAGAACAATTATCTATTTCACATTGTTCTGACCTTTTGTTTAGTCATAAAATAATTGTTTCAGTTCATACATGCTTATCCAAAATAAAATATTACTATTCTATTAACATTCAAAGAATTAATCAGCAAGAAATTTAAAAAAATAAATTTATTTACTGAACAAATTCAAATAGTTAAGTCTATTTGAACAATTATCTTTTTAAAATCATTATGGCTTTTTTGTTTATAATAAAACAATTGTTTTAGTTCATAAAAGCTTATGCAAAATAAAATAATATTACTTTATTAATATTTCAAAAATTAAGAAGTTGGAGATTTTTAAAATAAATCAAATTAAGTTAGTTCAAATAATTATGGCCATTTGAACAATTATCTATTTCAAATTATTATGAACTTTTGTTTTGTCACAAAACAATTGTTTTTCACTATATAAACCTATTTGAAATAAAAAAATACTAATTTCTATTATTGCAAAAATTAAATAGTAAGAGATTTAAAAAATGAATTTGTTCACCGAATTAGTTTAAATAGTTATGACTATTTGAACAATTATATTTTCAAATCATTATAACGTTTAGTTTTGTCATAAAATAATTATTTATGTTCATACAAGCTTATTCAGAATAAAATAATACTAATCTAATAATATTATGAAAATTAATAACTAAGAGATTTTAAAACTAAATTTGTTTGCCAAAACAGTTTAAATAATTAAGGCCATATGAATAATTATCTATTTTAAATTGTTATAACCATTTGTTTTGTTGTAAAACAAATGTTTTTTCTTCATCTAAGTTTATTTGGAATAAGATAATACTAATCTACTAATATGTCAAAAATCACTAAGAGATTTAAAAAGTAAATCTGTTTATCAAACCAATTCAAATAGTTATGACTATTTAAACAATTATTTATTTCAAATTGTTACGACTTTTTGTTTTATTATAAAACAATAGTTTTTGTTCATACAAGCATATTTGAATTAAAATAATATTAATTTATTAATATTTCGACAATTAATAAGTAAAAGATTTAATAAAACAAATATGCTTATCGAACAAGTTCAAATAGTCATGACTGTTTAAGTCATTATCTATTTCAAATTATTTTGAGCTTTTCTTTTGTAATAAAATAATTGTTTTAGCTCATATAAGCTTATTTGATGTAAAATAATACTAATTTATTAATATTTCAAAAATTAATGAGTAAAATAATTAAAAAAAAATCTGTTTAACGAATAAGTTTAAATAGTTATGATTATTTAAACATTTATCTATTTTAAAACAATTGGTTATAAAACAATTGGTTATATGGATGCAAGCTTATTTCAAATAAAATAATATAAATTTATTAATATTTTCAAAATTAATAAGTAAAAGATTTAAAAAATAAATCTGTTTATTGAACGAATTCAAACAGTTATGAGTATTTGAACAATTATTTATTTCAAATCGCTTTAACATTTTGTTTTGTCGTAAAACAATTGTTTTTATTCGTACAAAATTATTCAAAATAAAATAATACTAATTTATTAACATTTCAAAAATTAATAAGATATTTAAAAACTAAATATGTTTACTAGACTAGTTCAAATAATTATGACTATTTGAATAATTTTCTATCTCAAATCGTTATGATCTTTGTTTTATCATAAAACAATTGTTTCTCTTCATAAAAGCTTATCCAAAGTAAAATATTGCTAAACTAATAATATTCTAGAATTAAAAAGTAAGAGATTTAACAAATAAATGTATTTGTTAAATCAATTTAAATAATTAAGACTGTTAGAACAATTATCTATTTCAAATTGTTCTGACTTTTTGTTTAGTCATAAAATAATTGTTTCAATTCATACATGCTTATCTGAAATAAAATAATACTATTCTATTAACATTCAAAAATAATAATAAGCAAGACATTTTAAAAAATAAATTTCTTTACCAAACAAATTCAAATAGTCAAGTCTATATGAATAATTATCTATTTAAAATCATTATGACCTTTTGTTTTATAATAAAACAATTGTTTTCAATTCATAAAAGCTTATGCAAAACAAAATAATATTACTTTATTAATATTTCAAAATTTGAAAAGTTGAAGATTTAAAAAATAAATCAATTTATAGAATCAATTCAAATAATTATGGCCATTTGAACAATTATCTATTTCAAATCATTATGGATTTTTGGTTTGTCATAAAACAATTATTTTTCATCATATAAGCCTATTTGGAAAAAATAATGCTAATTTTTAATATTTCAAAAATTAATGAGTAGAAGATTTACAAAATAAATTTGTTTATCGAACCAATTCAAATAGTTATGACTATTTGAACAATTATATACTTCAAATTGTTATAACCTTTTGTTTTGTCATAAAAAATTATTTATGTTAATACAAGCTTATTTGAAAAAAAATAATACTAATCTAATAATATTATGAAAATTAATAACTTAGAGATTTAAAAAATAAATTTATTTGCCAAATCAGTTCAAATAGTTAAGGCTATATGAATAATTATCTATTTTAAATTGTTATGACCTTTTGTTTTATCATAAAACAAATGTTTTTGCTCATTTAAGTTTGTTTGGAATAAAATAATATTAATTTATTAATATTTTGAAAATTAATAAGAGATTTAAAAAATAAATCTCTTTACTAAACTAGCTCAATTAGTTATAATAATTTGAACTATTATTTATTTCAAATCATTATTGCCATTTGTTTTGTGACAAAACAATTGTTTCTATTGATACAGTCTTATTCGAAATAAAGTAATGTTAATTTATTAATATTCTAAAAATTAATAAGTAATTGATTTAAAAAATGAATTTGTTTGCCTGACCAATGTAAATAATTATGACAATTTGAATAATTATCTATTTCAAATTGTTCTGACCATTTGTTTTGTCATAAAATAATTGTTTCTATTCGTACAAGCTTATTCAGAACAACAAAATTCTAATTTACTAATATTCCAAAAATTAAAAAGGTAAATATTTAAAAACTAAATCCGTTTATCGAACAAGTTTAAATAGCTATGACTATTTGAACAATTATCTATTTCAAATCACTATAACCTTTTGTTTTGTCATAAAATAATTTTTTCTATTCATACAAGCCTATTTCAATTAAAATAAAACAAATTTATCAATATTCAAAAAATTAATAAGTGAAAGATTTTAAAAAATAAATTTGTTTACCGAATAAGTTCAAATAGTTATGACTATTTGAACAATTGTTTGTTTCAAATTGTTATGATTTTTTGTTCTATCATAAAACAATTTTTTTTGTTCATACAAATTTATTCGGATTACAATAATATTATTTTATTAATAATTTGATAATTAATAAGTAAAAGATTTTAAAAATAAATATCTTTACCGAAAAAATTCAAGTAGTCATAACTATTTGAATAATTATCTATTTCAAATTGTTATGACCTTTGGTTAAAAAATATAGCAAGTGTATCAGTTCATAGAGGTTATTCGAAATAAAATAATACTGATTTATTAATATTCTGAAAATTATTGAGTAAGATATTTAAATAGTAAATCTATTTACCGAACAAGTTCAAATGGTTATGACTATTTAAACAATTTTATATTTTAAATTGTTAAGATATTTTGTTTTGTCATAAAACAATTATTTGTGTTTGTACAAGCTTATTCCAAATAAAATAATATAAATTTACTAATATTCAAAAGATTAATAAGTAAAAATTTAAAAAATAAATATGTTTTCTGAACACGTTCAAATAGTTAAAACAATTTGAATAAGTATCTATTTCAAATGGTTATGACCTTTTATTTTGTCATAAACTAATTGTTTCTATTCATACAAGCGTATTCAAAATAAAATAATATTAGTTTAAGAATATTAAAAAAATTAATAAGTAAAAGATTTAAAAAGTAAATATCTTTACTGAGCAAGTTCAAATAGTTATCACTGTTTGAATAATTATTTATTTCAAATAGTTATGATCTTTTGCTTTGTTATAAAATAATTGTTTCTATTCATACAAGTTTATTCGTAATAAAATAATACTAATTTATTAATATTCTAAAAATTAATAGGTAGGAGTTTAAAAAATAAATCTATTTACCGAACAAGTTCACATAATCATGTCCATTTGAACAATTATCTATTTCAAATCGTTATGACCTTTTGTTTTGTCATAAAGTAATTGTTTCTATTCATGTAAAATTATTCAAAAAAATGATACTGATCTATTAATATTTTAAAAATTAATAAGAGATTTAAAAACTAAATCTGTTTACCAAAACAATTCATATAGTTATGACTATTTGAACAATTATCTATCTCAAATCGTTATGATCTTTATTTTATCATAAAACAATTGTTTCTTTTCATACAAGCTTATTTGAATTAAAATAATACTAATTTAATAGTATTCCAAAAATTAATAAGAGATTTAAAAAATAAATGTGTTTATCGAACTAGTTTAAATAGTTAAGACTATTAGAATAATTATCTATTTCAAATCATTATGACTTTTTCTTTACTCATAAAATAATTATTTTAGTTCATACAAGCTTATTCAAAATAAATTAATACTAATTTATTAACATTAAAAAAATTAATGAACAAGAGATTTAAAAAAATAAATTTATTTGTCGAACAAGTTCAAATATATTTGACTATTTGAACAATTATCTATTTAAAGTTGTTATGACCTTTTGTTTTGTCATAAACAATTATTTCAGTTCATCAAACCTTATCCGAAATAAAATAATACTACTTTATTAATATTTCAAAAATTAATAAGCAAGAAATTTAAAAAGTAAAGCTATTTTACAAACCAGTTCAAATAATTTATGACTATTTGAACAAGTATCAATCTCAAACAGTTATAATCTTTGTTCTATCATAAAACAATTGTTTCTAATCATACAAGCTTATTTAGATAAAAATAATACTAATTTAATAATATTCTAAAAATTAATAAGAGATTTAAAAAATAAATGTGTTTGTCGAACCAGTTCAAAGACTATTAGAATAATAATCTATTTCAAATCATTCTGACCTATTTTTAGTCATATAATAATTTTGTTTCAGTTCATACAAGCTTATTCTATTTATTGAATAAGTTCAAATAATTATAGCAATTTGAACAACTATCGATTTCAAATCGTTATTGCCTTTGTTTTGTCATAAAACAATTATTTTTCAACATACAAGCTTACTCAAAATAAAATAATACTAATTTGCTAATATTTCAGGAATTAATAAGAGATTTAAAAAATAAATCTATTTACCGAACTAGTTCAAATAGTTATGACTATTTGAACAATTATCTATTTTAAATTGTTATAACCTTTTGTTCTATCATAAAATAACTATTTCTGTTCATGCAAACTTATTCGAAATAAAATAATACTAATTTATATCTGAAAATTAATAACTAAGAGATTTAAAAATAAATCCGTTTATCAAACCAGTTTAAACAATTAGGACTATATGAACAATTATTTATTTCAAATTGTTATGACCTTTTGTTTTGTCATAAAACAATTATTTCAGCTCACACAAGCTTATTCGAAATAGAATAAAACTAATTTATTAATATTTAAAAAATTTATAAGTAAGAGATTTAGAAAATAATTCTATTTACCAGACCAGTTCAAATAATTATAACTATTTGAACAATCATTTATTCCAAATCTTTATTACTTTTTGTTTTGTCATAAAGCAATTTTTTTTATTAATATAAGTTTATTCACAATAAAATAATACTAATTTATTAATATTTAAAAAATTAATCAATAAGAGATTTAAAAAGTAAATCTGTTTACTAACCATTTCAAATAGTTTTGACTATTTGAAAAATTATCTATTTCAAATTATTATAACCTTTTATTTTGTCATCAAACAATTGCTTCTATTCATACTATTTTATTTGAAACAAAATAATAATAATTTAATAATATTTTGAAACTTAATAGCCTAAAAAATTAAAAAATAAATCTAATTGCCTAACCAGTTCAAATAATTAAAACTATATGAACGATTATCTATTTGAAATCATTATGACTTTTTCTTTTGTTGTACATCAATTATTTTTTTGTACTAGCTTATTCTGATTAAAATAATACTATTTAATAATATTTCAAAAATTAATACATAAGAGATTTAAAAAATAAATTTGTTTACTAAATCAGTTCAAATGATTAAGACTATTAGAATAATTATCTATTTCAAATTGTTCTAATTTATTCTTTGGTCATAAAACAATTATTTTAGTTCATACAAGCTTATTTAGAATAAATTAATACTAATTTATTAACTTTAAAAAAATTAATAAGAAAGATATTTGAAAAAATAAATATGTTTATTGAACAAATTCAAATAATTATTACTATTTGAACAATTGTTTATTTAAAATCATTATAACCTTTTGATTTGTTATAAGACAATTGTTTTAGTTAATACAAGCTTAAATGGAATAAAATAATACTAATTTATTAATATTTCCTAAATTAATAAGTAAAAAATTTAAAAAATAAATTTGTTTACCAAATCGTTAAAATAATTATGCCCATTTGAATGATTATCTATTTCAAATCGTTATGACATTTTGTTTTCTCATAAAACAATTGTTCTTGGTCATAAAAGCTTATTCAAAAATAAGATAATGCTAATTTATTAATATTTCACAAATTAATAAGTAAGAGATTTAAAACATAAATCTATTTATTGAACCAGTTCAAAAAATTATGACTATTTGAATAATTATTAATTTCAAATCATTTAGATATTTGTTTTGTCATAAGACAATTGTTTTTGATCATAGAAGCTTATTCGATTAAAAATAATACAAATTTTATAATATTTCAAAAATTAATAAGTAAGAAATTTAAAAACTAAATGTGTTTGCTGAACAGATCAAATCGGTAAAACTATTAGAATAATTATCTTTTCCAATCGTTTTGTTTAGTCATAAAATATTTGTTTCATATCTTAGAAGTTTATTTAAAATAAAATAATCCAAGTTTTTTAACATTAGAAAAATTAATAAGCAAAAGATTTGAAAAAAAAAATTGTTTACCGAACAAGTTCAAATAGTTATGACTATTTGAACAATTATTTATTTAAAACCATTATGACCTTTTGTTTTGATATAAAACAATTGTTTCAGTTCATAAAAGCTTATCCAAAATAAAATAATACTAATTTCTTAATATTTTGAAAATTAAAAAGCAAGAGTTAAAAAAATAAATTTGTTTACTAAACAAATTCAATGTTACAACTATTTGAACAATTTTCTATTTAAAATCATTATGACCTTTTGTTTCGTCATAAAACAATTGTTTCAATTTATACAAACTGTTAGCTTTTTAGTTGAGATGGTGATCCAAGAGGGGGGTGAATTGGATTTCACCTAATTCTTCCCAAACAATGATTTCAATATAGTTGAATGGAAATTAAAACAATAAGCACTTTTGATGAAAACATAATGCAAACAATAACAATTAATGAACCTAATATCAAATATAAACAACAATAAATTATAAGAAGATAGGGATAGAGAAATCAAACACAATGATTTATAGAGGTTCGATCCTTTTCCACAAGTTACCTATGTCCTCTCTTCTTGGTTGTCCACATCAAGGATTCAATCCACTATTCTTGAATCGAAAATACAACCTATCTTTTTCTTTCTAAAGCTTAAGATAGAAACATCTACCCTTTGTAGTATTTTACCCAATCTCACTACAAAGCTCTCAAGAGGATACCTCACCTCTTGTTCTCTTCCACCTTTGTATATCAAAGGTAGTTTTGCAAACAATATAACAACCTTTCTAAGGCTAAGTGTTTGTTAAGTTTAAGTACAAGAAAATTATGAATGAACAAAAAATATAATTTGGATACAATAAATACAAAGATATAGACTTTGAACCTCTAAAACATCTTGATTATTTGAGAGAATAAAAATATGGCTTGTTGGCTCTTGCTCTCTTGATGCATCAATCTTCTTGGTGTGTTGGAGTGCTCAATTTATAGAGAAATTGTGGAAATGGCCATTGGAAGTGTTTGGCAGAAGAAAATAACTGTCGGAAGCATGAAAAAATAGCCATTGGAGTGATCTTGCCCAGACCCAATCGATCCCTTCCCTTAGGGGATTGTTTGGTTCACTTTTAGAAGCCAATTTTGCCTTTAAAAATGCCTACCCGATCAATCCCTTTATATAGGGGATCGATTGGTTAAGGGGGTGATCGATCCCCTACATGGGGTGATCTATCCTTCTTGCCATTTCAACAAAAATTTCGTTTTTGGGTAAAAAAGCAATCAATCCCTTCCTTGAGGGGATTGATCCTATCTAAGCTAGGTGGTTGTTTCCCGTTTTGTACTCTACTCACTAATTTGATCATAACTTGAGTTATACAAATGCAAATCACAAAGTGTTTGAGGATTTAGAAACTAGACTTAAAGGGATTTCTATCCATATAAAATTCATCAACTAATTCATTGTGTACGAATTATAGTGAATTTTCAAAATTACCCCTTGTACAGTTTTTAGACAACTGCAGAGTGTCTAGTAAAAATTCAAAATCTTTTCTTAGAAAATTTGGATTTTTATTTTGTTTATCCATTAGAAAGTAGACTCAAAGAGCTTTCCAAGCATATAAAATTCAAATATTAAAACTTTGTGAATTAATACAAAAAAATAAAATAAATTCAATGTTGGAAAACTTTGTTCTTGTAAAACAACTTTTTTAAGTTAATCTATTTATCAAAACCAATATTATCAAAATTGTATTAGGTCCAAAATAAATAAGTTTACTTTAAAAACAACAATTGAACTTTCATTTAAGCTCAAATAAATAATCTTTAAAGATATATTTGGTTTGAGAAATATGAAAACAAAGAAAGGTTTGTTTACACTTTGAAAAAACACATTATTTATTTAGTACCAAAATATAAAACTTAAGAATAGATACTAAATAAATCTTTTTCAAAATCTTGATCAAGCTTATTTAGCTTAATGTTTTGTCATTTCAAAATAAGGATCAATTCAAGGCTAACACAAACTTATTCAAAAAAAAATACTAATTTATTGATATTTCAAAAATTAATAAGTTAGTGATTTAAAAAATGAATCTGTTTACTGAATCAATTCAAATAATTATGGCTGTCATAACGTCTAGATCCGGGGATCTATCGCTAGACATTGACTTGAAAGAGTCGTCACCAATCTTTTCTATCTAGGTGTGATTGGCCACTTAAGGAATCTATCCTTTTAAGAAACACCTAAGTCTAAGGGTCCCTAAAAGAATAGGTTCATGTCTACTAACTAGAACAGGGTTCGAAAGTACAGTTACATGTGAAGAAGGTTGTAGCACCCTCACAACACCCATCGAAAGATGGTACTAGCTTAATTTTGTGTTATACAATAAGCCTTAAAAATTTACCAAGTAATTAATTATTAAAAATTATTCTCAATTGACTCTAATACTTTTAGCAAAAAATTGAAAAAATTTTCTCACCTCAAGAGTATCCAAAGAGACTGTTATTTCACTTGCAGAGGCTCTATCGTTGGATTATTTATCATTAAAGAAAATTCAAGAAACAAAAAGGAAAAGAAATAAAACGAAAAAAGGAAAGAAAAAAAAATGATTTAGCTTTAGGTATAAATTTTTTTCTCTTCAAAAGAACTCATTGCTTTCGTACAAGGAAAATTGATACTTTCAACTTTTCCCCAAAATATTTTTCTAAAACTTTAACTTCGAGGAAAATTGATACTTTCAACTTTTCCTCAAAAATATTTTTTTAGAAAATTATTTTCAAGGAAAATTGATACTTTCAACTTTTCCTTAAAAATATATATATTTAAAATTTTTATTCTTGAAAAGATCATTGAAAATTAAAAAAAAATTAATTGAATGAATAAATTATTTCAATTTAATTAATAAATAAATAAGAATAAATAAATACATAAATAAAAAACTAATAAAAAAAAACATTTGGCGTAACTCGGTTCAGTGGTTCAACAAGGATGCAACTCCAAAGACAAACGCAGCTGAAAAGTGTGGCTTGGGGTGCACGACTCAGTTCTTCTAGTGCAGCGAATCGAAAGAAAGCCTCAGCAATTTCAACACTATTACTCTAGGCAAATGCCTTTTGACCAGCTACTGCTCCTACTGATCCATGTGGTTGTTTTCATTTATTGTTCCCTAAGAAGCTCCAGCAGCAAGCTCATTCAACTCTAATGAAGACAAGATAGCCCAAAGATGCTTGTTGTTCTGGAGTTCGATCATAGAATTTGATGCTGAATGACGGATCAGGAGATGAAGAAAATCTGATCATAATGTAGACATTCGAACGCTGAGAGCAAGATCTTCCTAAAGTGTGGAATTGAAGTCAATAGAAGCCTTGTTGTTCCATTTTGGGTGCAGCACATACAGAGGCTTTCTATTTGATGAAGGGGAGTAGCATCTTCATCATCAGTGGATATAGCTTCGACTATCGATTCGACGTCGTCCACTGTTTTCTCTTTATTGCTGGATAGAGATGCTGGACATTCCCTGACTTTGGGATAGAATTTAATTTCTCTAGAACAAGTTGATGCTTGACTTTGTTTTTTTTTAGATCGAGATATGCGACATCCCCTGATTTGATGATAGAATTTAGCTCCTCAATGAACATAGCAATACTTGTGTTTCTCAGGTGAATCACTTTGTTTCATCATAGATGTCTTGAGCCATAATGCATTTTAGTCCAATCATTTCGTTGTCATCATCGACGGCATCCATTTGGTCAATGGACCCCACAACAAAAGGAAACACAGCATTGGAAACATTTTCGTCAGCAAAACCAACTTTGTAAGTGTGAGACCTTAGGTCTATCACTATAGCCGATACTTCATCCTTTTCGTACATGGCTGTAACTTTCAGTGAAAGAAATAGACATTGGAGGGAATAGAGACATGTGGAGAAAAAGAAAGAGAGAAGTGTGGCAGCGCCAACACCAGATGTGGTCACTAGGTAAGAGGATAGGCGGTTGTCGGTAGCTTGGGGCAGAAAGGCCCAGCGAAGTGGGAAGCGAGGAAAAAAGTTTTCTTCTCTTTTTTTCTTCCTTCCCCTCGCTCTCTCTAGAATTCTAGATTTTCGATTGAATGCTTCACCGAAAACTAGGAAAGACTTCCAGAAACATTCTTGAAAGGTAATATGAACCATCAAGTGCTCTAGACCATTGCTTGGTCTTGTCAAATTGTTCAACTTGTTCTCTGGAAAACCTTGGGTTAAGAACATGGCTACATCATCTAATGATGGGTCATTAATTTCATACCCATCAGAGAAACAATACACCTTCTCTGTTCGAAGATTGATGTAGACATGATGTCCTCCTTTTAGACTATGAGTGTAAGCACGAAACTTCTTCCCTTTTTCTTGGTAATACTTCCCACAGACCAGACGCACATGCACATTCAAATTCAACAAAGAGACTGAACAAGACTTCTAAAAATCAAAATCCAGCACCTGGTGGTTAACAGTATCATGGTAAGGGCAGTCTTTTCGTACTTTAACCTGGCAATTTGTTTCTTCTAGAACTGACCTTTGCCCACATGGATCATCATCATTGTCATCTTCTTTAATTTCAAATCTGTGACCATCTTCTTCTCCACCATCGATGTGAATCAGTGCCCTCCTTTCATCATCTTCATCATCATTGTAAGGCACCAGTGGCTCTTCTGAAAGTGAAGATGGCGAATCCACAATCTTCTGCCTTTTTTTGACTGCCCCCCCTTTTTCTTATCCTCTATTGCTGTGAATTGTAATGATATATAAAACCAAGTGATTGTGTTTCAGTTCAATTCTGATTATCATCCAAAGCTAAAGATTAGCATCTCTAATATTTTTTGATAACAATCATCACCAAGCCTAATCTCATTCTTTTAGCTTTTTTTTTTAAAAATTAATCTGATAATGGAGAAAGAAAAAGAAAATGATAAATATGAAATAAAAAATCTAAAATAAAAATCCCTACAATCAAGCTTAAATTAGTCTCGATTGACAAAGAACCCCGGACAAAATAAGGTGTCTACAGCTGCCTCTCTTTGCACATTTTCTGTGAAACAGGAATTGTGCAAAGATGTAGACACCCATTTAAGACTCAACTTGATGTTTTTTTTTTTGTTTTTTTTGTTAAAATTTTGATCAAAGCTCCTCTAAGTAGAAGCTCAACGACAGAGACTCAATAACTTTGAAAAAAAATAAACAAAGGCTCCTTTAAGCAGAGGCTCAATGACTTTGGAAATAAATGGCTCATCTAATCAGAGGCTCAACAACTTTGGAAAATAAATGGCTCCTCTAATCCAGAGGCTCAACGACATTGGAAAATAAATGGCTCCTCTAATCAGAGACTTAACGACTTTGGTAATCAAAGGCTCAGTGACTATGGAAAATAAATAGCTCCTCTAATCAGAGGCTCAACAACTTTGGAAAATAAATGGCTCCTTGACAATCATTTTCGAAGGAGTCATAAATCGTATCTGATGGAAACTCAAAGATTCATAATTTGAGTTTGCAAATCAAAGGTTCAGATTTGCAAGAACCTTTCAGCTTCGCAGGAATTCACTAAAATTTGATTCTCAAAATTTTAGTTTTATAAGAATTCAAATTTGCAAGATCTTAAGATTCGCAGTTGCAAATTATAAAACTCGTATCTACATTCTAAAGATTCTTATTTGAATTTTGGAGATTCTCATCCAAAAATTCAAAGCTTCTCATTCAAGCTCAAAAGTTCTCATTCAATAAACCTCAAAGTTTCATATCTAAAAAATTCTCATTTAAAACTTAAAGCTCCAAGATTTTTCTTTGAAATTCAAAGATTTTCATTTGAAAGATTTTCATCAAAAGGTTCATAATTTTTTTTCAGGTGACCTAAAATTTTGCATGAATGAATGTCATAATCAAATATGCAAATACCTTCTTAATGATGCAAATGCAACAACCTAGATTCTCATTTGAAACTCAAATATTTTCATTTGAGTTTAAAGATTCACATTCAAGAAACCTTGGAGTTTCACATATTAAAGATTTTCCTTTGGAACTTAAAACTTTAAGATTTTTCTTTGAAATTCAAAGATTCTCATTTGAAATTCAAAAATTTTTATCAAAAAGTTCATAATTTCTTTCCAAATGACCCAAAATTTTGCATGAATGAATGTCATGATCAAAGATACACATGCCTTCTTAATGATGCAAATGCAACAACCTAGATTCTTATAATGCCAAAACATCAAATTATGTGAATGTACTATTTAAGCAACGATGCCAACATGTTGCATGTAATGCGAATGTCAATAATGTCATGATATCATAAATAATTGTGGAATATGGTCCTCAAGACCCTACCATCTCACATTCTCCCCTTATTTAGCTTCTCAACATTTTGGAACAAGCTTCATCAACTGATCATCATTGTTTCCATTGCTTGATCACCATCCAGAGGTTTCTCAGCGCCAACAAATTTTACGTATTACCTTACATGCCAAGCTTATCAGCAATAACAATTTCAAAATAAATTTCATGTTCTGTCACTTGGTCATCATTCATAAGCTTCTCAATACTAGCCATTTCACAATAAATTTCATCATCTGTCACTTAGTCATTGTTCATAAGCTTCTCAGCACTAGTTTTGTCTATTACCCTATATCATTTTCATCACTTAACCATAACTTATAGGTTATATCAACCAATACATCCCCATATTCATCACTTGATTATACCACTTTTTAAGATTTGCCCCATCTTCATTTTATTGTCCAATCCATCATCATATTCTCCATTTGGTCACATATATGTCCTTTCAAATCATCTCTTTTAGGTTTTTACCATTTTTTCATTTTGTTACCACCATCATCTTAGATTTTTCTTTAAAGGAATGCAAGACTTTTTTATGCACATTGTCATTCATTCATCATCATTTCAATTCTTGACAATTATAATGCACTCATACATTTTCTTGATTTATTCTAGGGATGTAACAATAAGAGAACACAAGGTGAATTATGGTAAAGATAATCAATGAAGATCTATTTTGGTACAAAACAAATGGGAAAGGAAATAAATTGGATACATGTCATTGGGATGAATGGTATGTCCAAACGATGAATATTCAGATAATTCTCAACATTAATCTAGGATTCTTTTTCAAAAACTCATTCCATTTACTGTTGAAGTCATTTTGAGCTTGGCGAACTTTGTCCCAGTCTTTGAGAGATCTTCAGATGTTTTTGATCTTCCATCCATGTGAACCATTTGACCTAGATCTTTTTCTACCCAAATCACCTTTTCAGGTTTTCAATTTGAATATTTTTTTTTCATTTTCTCATTTTTTTTCTTTTTTTTTTCTTTCTTTCTTTTTTTCTCCATTTTTTTCATTTTTTTAATCATCTTCTTTTCTTTTTTCTCATTTTTCATCCATTGTTGATATCTTTCCACACATCAAACTTTAAAGCAATGTAGCATGATTCCATTGTTTCATCATGAGCATGCCTTCGCTCAATATATGATCATTCAAGTTGAGCATTCACACTTGATCCAAATAAACTTTTCAAGGTTGTAATGTAAGTCAAGGTGAGGGGTCATAAAAGAAATGGATATAATAAGCTCAAAACATGTATTAAAAAGGTTCAAGACCAAATGATCATTTAATGCAACTTGACATTTTGCCCCCACATCATTTCACTACTTTTTTCTTTCCTCACACAAAGGATTCTTATTATTTTACCCCAAATCATGTGTGGCATTTATTTTTTTCTTTTGTTTTTCTTTCTCTTTCCATCTTTGAGACCTTTTGTGATTTTTTTTCGAAAATTACACCCCAGTGTAGAGGGTGATCTTTGGTTAGGGTTCTTTAGAAAAAGAAATCATAATAGGCTCAAAAGGGGTAGCAATGAATGGTTTTTCGAGTGGTAAAAGAAATATGGCCATTTTTCATCTCAATTGTGAATATTTTTCTTGAACATCATCTATTGAACAAAGCTCATGAACCTGTATAAAAGATTGCACATCTTCAAGACATATCTATTTCACCTCTAATAATAGCTTACTTTTTTTTTGCTCAAATCATCTCCTCATATTAATGTGGATGAGTTCTCAAAATTAAATCCTATAATTATTGTTATCATTGTCTAAATATTCATCATCTAAAATTTGAGAATGAGAATGTAAAGTTACGAAAGGTAACAGAGCATGGAGTAATGGTTGAGTGAAAGAGAAAATGTAATGAAATGTATTAACTTGCCTTTATTAAAATGATAAGAAGTGAAATCATATTACAAAAAAGAAATCCTAACATTACTTTAAAAGAACTTTTAGAATGACAAGTAGCATTCAACCAGTTTTAACATCCTTCTTTAAAATCATGCCTTTGTGTAATCAGGTGAAGGATTTTTATCTCGCCCCCTTGATTCATTACGATTCTTTAGGCCTTTTTGAATTAACATATTCTTGATTCTTATTCAGAGCATTAACATTGTGATTAGGCAATGGATTACGACTAATATTAGGTGTTGTTGCTCTTCTTTGATCAAAACTTACCATTTCATCCTTGATTAACCATTGCACCTTATGCTTTAAAGCAGTGCAATTTTTAGTGAAATGGCCAGCAATTCCATAGTGATAGTCACAGTGAACTATAGGATCATACCATTTAGGATAAGATGGCTTAAGCAGCTCCACACAACTTGAGGGCAATCGGGTGGCTATTATAGAGCTTTCAGTATAACTCCGTATAAGTCATGGGGATTGGATCAAATACGACTTTTCTAGAATAGTCTGTTGCTCTCGTGAACCACTTGCCAGGCTAATAAGATGAATTTAGGGTCTTACAGGAGTTTGACTGTTAAGGCTGTATATGGGAGCTTGAGAGATAAAAACAGGCTGGTATATGGATGAATTAGGTGATTGTGGGGCTAGTTGGTATGGATAAGATGAAGTATTGTTCACAACAGGATAGTATGGAAAGTAACCTTAGAATGGATAGGGTTGATATCCTCTGAACTATCTGTCAAAGTCTACAGCTTGAGCTTCAGTCTCTTTCTTCTTGAGTGCCTTCTTGGTTTTTCCTCCTTTCAGCTTACCATTTTTAATGGCATTCTCAATGATTTCGCCTGAAATCACCATGTTAGCATAATCTTTTATGGCATTCCCTATCATCTTTTCATAATAGGAGGATTTCAAAGTGCTGACAAACAATACGGTGATCTCATTTTTAATCAAAGAAAGTTGCACTTGAGTAGCCATGTCTTTCCACCTCTGGACATATTTTTTGAATGATTCAGTTGCTTTCTTCTCCATATTCTGTAAAGAAAGATGATCAGGGGCCAAGTCTATTATATGCCGGTATTGATTAATGAAAGCATGAGCCATATCGCTCTAAAAACAAATGCGGGTCTTGTCCAACTCGACATACCATCTAGCAGCAGAGCCTGTTAAGCTGTCTTGAAATACATGCATTAATAGCTTTTCATTATTAGCATGGGCAGCCATTTTTTTATAGTACATGGTAATGTGAGTTGTTAGACATTTTGTACCATCATACTTCTCAAACTCTGGCACCTTGAATTTTGGGGGAATAACCACATCTGGGATTAAATAGAGTCCAACAGCATAAACTGAGCTATAAAAATTAATTCCCTCCACTGCTTGTAGCCTTTCCTCTAACAAGTTTATATTTTGTTCAGCTTTTGAGGCTTCTACAAGCTCCTTCTCTTTGGGCCTTAATTTTTTTTCTTTTAGATCATCCAAATTAGGGACTAATATTATTTTTACAGTAAATACATGATTTATATAACTTTGGTATCATCTTTGATTTGAAGCTGATGGCATTCTAGGATATGTGTACCCTATAGGATAGGTGAACTATTGAGGTGGTGAACCTTGTACAGGTTAGACTTGATGTGGCTTAAAACCAGAAGGGTACAGTGGGTTAACCATTTCTTGCAATAGAGGGCCTTGTTGGCTTGTATTTTTTTCTATCCCTTTTTTCTTTGGTTCAACTTGTTGACAGCTTTTAGAATCTTACTCATTCTCAATCTTTTTCTGTGCTTCTTTCAATTTCTCAAATCGATGAGAGTTTTCTTGCTCCATTTGTCTGGCTCGAGCCCTTGTATTGTATTGGTGAGTGAGGTTGTTTGGTGGAGCTATCCTTGAACCTTTAGCACCACAATTATGATTAGAAATGCTATGCTATGTTTTATGTATGATATGTTGATGCATGAATAGAATATGGATCTTCATGGATGAAATGTTGCAAATGATAATGAAAATGATGCATAGAATGAAATAATGCAGATACATAAAATCAGACAAACAACATGATTAGTTTCATGACTGAAATAAAAGTGATACAGATGCATAATGTTACATACGATGATGAAAATGATGCACAAAGTCAAACAATCAAAATAATTAGATAAACATCCTTCTTGTGTCTTAGTTTCAGGGTATATCTGTCATTGGGTATAAAAGGGCTTTATCTTAGGTCAGCCTCTTAAATGTACACTGTATGTGGTTCAAGGCTAAAGTCTAAAAGTTCTCAAATTGCTCATTACATCATTGTCTGTCACAGACTACTAAGGCACCCTAATCCTCACCCATTACAGGTTACAAGCAGAAAAGGTTCAATTTGAGTGGGAGTATTTCACTAGCCACTGCGGAGGCATTAAATCTCACAAAAGCAATAAGTACTTTACTCCTTCCTATAGGGACAGAGCTAGGGTATAGAGCTCATATTATGCATATGCATATGAATGACATAATTAATAAAGTAAATAAACATGAATGAATAAAAAAAATCTATACAAAAGGTTCAATTTTATTAGGCTTTTGGATAACACAAATTTATTTGCTGGCTTGACTCTCAGACTTCCCCAGTGGAGTCGCCAAACTGTCATAACGTTTAGATCTAGGGATCTATCACTAGACATTGACTTGAAGGAGTCACCACCAATCTTTTTTATCTAGGTGCGATTGACCACCTAAAGAATCTATCCTTTTGAGAAACACCTAAGCCTAAGGGTCCCTAAAAGAATAGGTTCATGTCAACTAACCAAAACAGAGTTCAAGAGTATGGTTACGTGTGAGAAAGGTTGTAGCACCCTCACAACGCCCATCGAAAGATGGTACCAGTTTAATTTTGGGTTATCCAATAAGCCTTAAAAATTTACCAAGTAATTAATTATTGAAAATTATTCTCTATTGACTCTAATACTTTTAGCAAAAAATTGAGAAAATTCTCTCACCTCAAGAGTATGCAAGGAGACTACTATTTTACTTACAAAGGCTCTATTGTTGGATTATTTATCATTAAAGAAAATTCAAGAAACAAAAAGGAAAAAAAATAAAACAAAGAAAGGCAAGAAAAAAAATGATTCAGCTTTAGGTATAAATCTTTTTCTCTTCAAAAAAACTCATTGCTTTCATACAAGGAAAATTGATACTTTCAACTTTTTCTCAAAATATTTTTTTGAAACTTTAACTTCGAGAAAAATTGATATTTTCAATTTTTCCTCAAAAATATTTTTTTAAAAAATTATTTTCAAGGAAAATTGATACTTTCAACTTTTCCTTAAAAATATATATTTTTAAAATTTTATTTTTGAAAAGACCATTGAAAATTTTAAAAAAAAATTAATTGAGTGAATAAATTATTTTAATTTAATTAATAAATAAATACAAAAATAATAAACTAATAAAAAAAACCTTTGGCGTAACTCGGCTTAGTGGTTCAACAAGGATGTAGCTCCAAAGACAAACACAGCTGAAAAGTGTGGCTCGGGGTGCACGACTCAGTTCTTCTGGTGCAGAGAATCGAAAGAAAGCCTCAGCAATTTCAACACTATTACTCTAGGCAAATGCCTTTTGACCAGCTACTGCTCCTACTGATCCATGTGGTTGTTTTCATTTATTGTTTCCTCAGAAGCTCCAGCAGCAAGCTCATTCAACTCTGATGAGGACAAGATAGCCCAAAGATGCTTGTTGTTCTGGAGTTCGATCATAGAATTTGATGCTGAATGACGGATCAAGAGATGGAGGAAATCTGATCACAGTGTAGACATTCGAACGCTGAGAGCAAGATCTTCCTAAAGTGTGGAATTGAAGTCAATAGAAGCCTTGTTGTTCCATTTTGGGTGCAGCACTTGCAGAGGCTTTCTATTTGATGAAGGGGAGTAGCATCTTCATCATCAGTGGATATAGCTTCGACTACCGATCCGATGTCGTCCACTATTTTCTCTTTATTACTGGATAGAGATGCTGGACATTCCCTAACTTTGGGATAGAATTTAATTTCTCTAGAACAAGTTGATGCTTGACTTTGTGTTTTTTTAGATCGAGATATACGACATCCCCTGATTTGATGATAGAATTTAGCTCCTCAATGAACATAGCAATACTTGTGTTTCTCAGGTGAATCACTTTGTTTCATCATAGATGTCTTGATCCATAATGCATTTTAGTCCAATCATTTCGTTGTCATCATCGGTCAATGGACTCCACAACAGAAGGAAACACAGCTTTGGAAACATCTTCGTTAGCAAAACCAACTTTATAAGTGTGAGACCTTAGGTCTGTCACTATAGTTGATACTTCATCCTTTTCGTACATGGCTGCAACTCACAATGAAAGAAAGAGACATTGAAGGGAATAGAGACACGTGGAGAACAAGGAAAAGAGGAGTGTGGCAGCGCCAACACCAGATGTGGTCGCTAGGTAAGAGGAAAGGCAGTTGTCGGCAGCTTGGGGCAGAAAGGCCTAGCGAAGTGGGAAGCGGGGAAGAAAGTTTTCTTCTCTTTTTTCTTCCTTCCCCCCGCTCTCTCTAGAATTCTAGATTTTTGGTTGAATGCTTCACCGAAAACTAGGAAAGACTGTCGGAAACATTCCTGGAAGGTAATCTGAACCATCAAGTGCTCTAGACCATTGCTTGGTCTTGTCAAATTGTTCAAATTGTTCTCTAGAAAACCTTGTGTTAAGAACATGGCGTACATCATCTAATGATGGGTCATTAATTTCATACCCATCAGAGAAACAATACACCTTCTCTGTTCGAAGATTGATGTAGACATGATGTCCTGCTTCTAGACTATGAGTGTAAGCACGAAACTTCTTCCCTCTTCCTTGGTAATACTTCCCACAGACTAGACGCACATGCACATTCAAATTTGACAAAGAGACCGAACAAGACTTCTCAAAATCAAAATCCAGCACCTGATGGTTAACAGTATCATGGTAAGGGCAGTCTTTTCATACTTTAACCTGGCGATTTGTTTCTTCTAGAACTGACCTTTGCCCACATGGATCATCGTCATCATCATCTTCTTTAATTTCAAATCTGTGACCATCTTCTTCTCCACCACCGATGTGACTCAGTGCCCTCCTTTCATCATTTTCATCATCATTGTAAGGCACCAATGGCTCTTCAGAAGGTGAAAATGGCGAATCCACAATCCTCTGCCTTTTTTTGAGTGCCCCCCTTTTTTTGTCCTCTATTGCTATGAATTGTAATGATATATTAAACCAAGTGATTGTGATTAAGTTCAATTCTGATTATCATCCAAAGCTAAAAGATTAACATCTCTAATATTTTTTGATAACAATCATCACCAAGCCTAATCTCATTCTTTCAACTTTTTTTTTTTTTAAATTAATCTGATAATGGAGAAAGGAAAAGAAAATGATAAATATGAAATAAAAAATCTAAAATAAAAATGAATAAAAATCCCTACAACCGAGCTTAAATTAGTCTTGATTGATAAAGAACCCTAGACAAATAAGGTGTCTACAATGGCTATTTCAATAATTATCTATTTTAAATCGTTATTACATTTTGTTTGGTCATATAACAATGTTTTTAATCATAAAAGTTTATTTGGAATAAAATAATACTAATTTATTAATCTTTCAAAAGTTAATAAGTAGGAGATTTCAAAAATAAATTTTTTTACCAAATGAGTTTAAATAGTTATGACTATTTGAACAATTGTATACTTTAAATTGTTATAACCCTTTGTTTTGTCATAAAACAATTATTTATATTCATACAAGCTTATTTGAAATAAAATATTACTAATCTAATAATATTTTAAAAATTAATAACTAAAAAATTTAAAAAATAAATTTGTTTGCCAAACTTGCTCAAATAGTTAAGAATGTATGAACAATTATCTATTTCAAATCGTTTTTGTTTCATCATTAAACAATTTTTTCAATTCACGTTAGCATTTTAGAAATAAAATAAAATGAATTTATTAATATTTCAAAAATTGATATGTAAGAGTTTTAAAAAATAATTTTGTTTACCTAACCAGTTCAAATAATTCTAACTATTTAAATAATTATCTATTTCAAATCATTATGTCCCTTTGTTTTGCCATAAAACAAATGTTTTTGTTCATATAAATTTGTTCAGAATAAAATAATAGTAATCTATTGATATTTCAAATATGAATAAGGGATTTAAAAAATAAATCTATTTATCAAACTAGTTAAATAGTTATGACTACTTAAGCATTTATTTATTTCAAATCATTATGACTTTTTGTTTTTTATAAAACAATAGTTTCTATTCATGCAAGCATGTTCAGATTAAAATAAAACTAATTTATTAGTATTTTGACAATTAATAAGTAAAAAATTTTAAAAATAAATATATTTATTGAACTAGATCAAATAGTCATGACTATTTGAATAATTATCTATTTCAGCTCATACATGACTATTTGAATAATTATCTATTTTAGTTCATATAAGCTTAT
This sequence comes from Durio zibethinus, assembly GCF_047325235.1. Taxonomy (NCBI): domain Eukaryota; kingdom Viridiplantae; phylum Streptophyta; class Magnoliopsida; order Malvales; family Malvaceae; genus Durio; species Durio zibethinus. The sequence continues at coordinate 442,188 of NC_143185.1, forward strand.
TCAAAATAAAATAAAACTAATTTATTAATATTTTAAATTTAATAAGTGAATGATTTAAAAAATGAATATTTTTACTAAATCAGTTCAAATAATTATGGCCATGTCAACAATTATCTATTTCAAATCATTATGACCTTTTATTTCATCATATAAGAATTGTATTTGAATATTCAAGCTTATTTGGAATAAAATGATATTAATTTATTAATCTTTCAAAAGTTAATAAGTAAGAGATTAAAAAAATAAATCTGTTTATCAAACTAATTTAAATAGTTATGACTATTTGAACAACTATAAACTTCAAATCCTTATTACCTTTTGTTCTATCTTAAAACAATTATTTTTGTTCATACAAGTTTATTGGAAATAAAATAACACTAATCTAATAATATTCCAAAAATTAATAACTAAAAGAATTAAAAATTAAATTTGTTTGCTGAACTAGTTTAAATATTTAAAACTATGTGAACAATTATCTATTTTAAATCATTATGACCTTTTGTTTTGTCATAAAATAGGTTTTGTTGAATTCGTACTAGCTTTTTTGGAATAAAATAAAATAAATTTATTAATATTTTAAAAAATTAATAAGTAAAAGATTTAAAAAATAATTCTTTTACCTAACCAATTCAAATAATTATGACTATATGAACAATTATATATTTTAAATCATTATGACTTTTTGTTTTGTCATAAAATAAATGTTTTTGTTCATTTAAGTTTGTTCTAAATAAAGTAATACAAATCTATTAATATTTCAAAATTTAATAAGAGATTTAAAAAATAATTATGTTTATCAAACTAGTTCAAATAGTTATGAATATTTAAGCAATTATTTATTTCAAATCATTATTATTTTTTGTTCTATTATAAAACAATAGTTCCTATTCACACATGCTTATTCAAATTAAAATATACTAATTTATTAATATTTCGACAATTACAAACTAACAAGGTTTAAAATTAAATATGTTTACTAAACTAGATCAAATAATCATGACTATTTGAATAATTATCCATTTCAAATTGTTATGACCTTTTATTTTATCATAAAAGAATTATTTCAGTTCATATAAGCTTATTCAAAATAAAATAATATTAATTTATTAATAATCCAAAAATTAATAATAAAGAGATTTAAAAAATGAATCTATTTATTGAACAAATTTAAATAATTATGACTGTTTGAACAATTATCTATTTGAAATATGTAGAACCTTTTGTTTCGTAATAAAAGAATTTTTTTCTATTCTTCCAAGCTTATTTTGAATACAATAATACAAATTTATTAATATTAAGGCAATTAATAAGTAAAAGATTTAAAAAATAAATCTATTTACCGAATAAATTCAAATCATTATGTCCATTTGGGCAATTATTTATTTCAACTTGTTATGACTTTTTGTTTTGTCATAAAACAATTATTTCTATTCATACAAGTTTATTCATATTAAAATAATATTAATTTATAAATATTTTGACAATTAATAAGTAAAAGATTTAAAAATAAGTATGTTTATCGAACAAGTTCAAATAGTCATGACTATTTGAATAATTATCTATTTCAAATTATTATGACTTTTTCTTTTGTTATAAAACATTTGTTTCAATTCATTTAAGCTTATATGAAGGAAGATAATACTAATTTATTAATATTCTAAAAATTAATGAGTAAGAGAATTAACAAAAGAATAGGTTCACCGAATAAGTTCAAATAGTTATGATTATCTGAACAATTATCTATTTCAAAATATTATGACCTTTTTTTTGTCATGAAACAATTGGTTCTATTCATGTAAGCTTATTTTGAATAAAATAATTTAAATTTATTAATATTCCAAAAATTAATAAGTAAAATTTTAAAAAAGTAAATATATTTTTTGAACATGTTCACACAGTTATGACTATTTGAAGAATTATCTATTTGAAATCATTATGACCTTTTGTTTTGTCATAAACCAATTATTTCTATTCATAAAAGATTTTTCAAAATAAAATAATACTAATTTATTAAAATTCTAAAAATTAATAAGTAAAATATTTAAAAAGTAAATATGTTTACTGAGTAAATTCAAATAGTTATGACTATTTGAATAATTATTTATTGCAAATTGTTATGATCTTTTGTTTTGTCACAAAATATTTGCATCTATTCATACAATTTTATTCAAAATAAAATAATACTAATTTATTATATTCTAAAAATTAATAAGTTTGAGATTTAAAAAATAAATCTATTTACTAAACAAGTTCAAATAGTCATGTCTATTTGAACTATTATCTATTTCAAATTGTAATGGCATTTAGTTTTGTCGTAAAATAATTGTTTTTGTTCATGCAAAATTATTTAGAATAAAATAATATTGATCTATTAATATTTTTATAATTAATAAGAGATTTAAAAATGAAATTTATTTACTGAAATAGTTCAAATAGTTATGACTATTTGAACAATTATCTATCTCAAATCTTTATGATCTTTATTTGTCAAAAAACAATTTTTTCTTTTCATACATGCTTATTCGGATTAAAATAATACTAATTTAATAATATTCCAAAATTTAGTAAGTAAGAGATTTAAAAAATAAATATGTTTGTTGAACCAGTTTAAATAGTTAAGACTATTAAAATAATTATATATTTCAAATCATTTTAACCTTTTGTTTAGTCATAAAAGAATTATTTTAGTTCATACAAGCTTATTCAGAATAAAATAATATTAATTTATTAACATGTGAAATATTAATGAGCAAGAGATTTAAAAAAATAAATTTGTTTACTAAACAAGTTGAAATAGATTTGACAATTTGAATAATTATTTGTTTAAAGTTGTTATGACCTTTTTTTCATAAATCCATTATTTCAGTTCGTAAAAACTAATCTAAAATAAATAATACTACTTTATTAATATTTCCAAATTTAATAAGCAAGAGATTTAAAAACTAAAGCAATTTTCTAAACTATTTCAAAATAGTTATGACTATTTGAACAAATATCAATCTCAAATCGTTATAATCTTTGTTTTCTCATAAAACAATTATTTTTTATCATACAAGCTTATTCGAACAAAAATAATACTAATTGAATAATATTCTAAAAATTAGTAAGAGATTTAAAAAATAAATGTATTTGTCAAACCAGTTTAAATAGTTAAGGCTATTAGAATAATTATCTTTTTCAAATTGTTTTGACCTTTTGTTTAGTCATATAATAATTATTTCAATTCATACAATCTTATTTGGAATAAAATAATAATTTATTTACATTCAAAAAATTAATAAGCATGAGATTTGAAAAAAATAAGTTTGTTTACCGAACAAGTTCAAATAGTTATGATTATTTCAACAATTATTTATTTAAAATCATTATGACCATTTATTTTGTCATAAGACAATTGTTTTAGTCTATAAAAGCTTAACCAAAATAAAATAAAACTATTTTATTAATATTTCAAAAATTAATAAGTAAGAGATTTAAAAAATAAATCAGTTTATCGAATTAGTTCAAATAATTATGGCTATTGAAACAACTATCTATTTTAAATCGTTATTACGTTTTATTTTATCATAAAACAATTGTTCTTCAACATACAAGCTTTTTTGAAATAAAATAATGCTAATTTATTAATATTTGAAGAATTGATAAGAGATTTTAAAAACAAATCTATTTGCTGAACCAGTTCAAATAGTTATGACTATTTGAACAATTATCTATTTCAAATTGTTATAACCTTTGTTCTATCATAAAACAATTGTTTTTGTTCATACAAGCTTATTTGAAATAAAATAATAATAATTTTGCAATATTCTGAAAATTAATAACTATTAGATTTAAAAAATAAATCCATTTGCCAAACTAGTTCAAATAGTTATAATTATACATTTCAAATTGTTATAACCTTTTGTTTTGTCATTAAACAATTATTTCAGCTCATATAAGCCTAATCAAAATAGAATAAAATTAATTTATTAATATTTCAAATTTATAAGTAAGATATTTAGAAAATAATTCTTTTTACAATATCAGTTCAAATAATTAAAACTATTTGCACAATTATCTATTTCAAACATTATTACTTTTTGTTTTGTCATAAAATAATTGTTTTTGTTAATATAAGTTTGTTCGAAATAAAATAATACTAATTTACTAATATTTAGAAAATTAATCAGTAAAAGATTTAAAAAGTAAATTTGCTTGCCAAACCATTTCAAATAGTTTTGACTATTTGAATAATTATCTATTTCAAATCATTATAATCTTTTATTTTGTCATCAAACAATTGGTTTTATTTATACTATTTTATTTGAAATAAAATAATGCAAATTTAATAATATTTCAAAACTTAATAACCAGAAAAATTAAAAAAAATCTAATTGCCAAACCAATTCAAATAGCTAAGACTATATGAATGGTTATCTATTTTAAATCGTTATAACTTTTCTTTTCTTACAAAACAATTGTCTTCTTTGTTCAAGCTTATTCAGATTAAAATAATACTAATTTCATAATATTTCAAAAACTAATATGCAAAAGATTTAAAAAATAAATTTGTTTATCAAATCATTTCAAATGGTTAAGTCTATTAGAATAATTATATACTTCAAATCATTTTGACTTTTTGTTTAGTCATAAAATAATTTTTTTAATTCATACAAGCTTATTCAGAATAAATTAATACTAATTTAATAACATTCCAACAATTAATAAGAGATTTAAAAAATAAATCTATTTATGGAACAAGTTTATATAGTTATTATTATTTCAACAATTGTTTATTTAAAATCATTATAACCTTTTGATTTGTCATAAAATAATTGTTTCAGTTAATACAAGCTTAGATGAAATAAAATAATACTAATTTATTAATATTTCCTAAATTAATAAGTAAGAAATTTAAAAAATAAATATGTTCACCAAATCAGTTAAAATAATTATGACCATTTGAATGATTATCTATTTCAAATCATTATGGCCTTTTATTTTGTCATAAAACAATTATTTTTTATCATATAAGCTTATTCAAAATAAAATAATGCTAATTGATTAATATTTCAAAAATTAATAAGTAACAGATTTAAACAATAAATCTATTTACTGAATCAATTCAAATAGTTATGACTATTTGAACAATTATCAATCTTAAATCATTAAAATCTTTGTTTTGTCATAAAACAATTATTTCTAATCATAGAAGCTTATTTGTTTAAAAATAATACTAATTTAATAATATTTTAAAAATTAATAAAATATTTAAAAAATAAATATGTTTGCTAAACCAGTTCAAATAGTTAAAAACTATTAAAATAATTATCTATTTCAAATCATGCAAACCTTTGGTTTATTTAGTCATAAAATATTTGTTTTATGTCTTACAATCTTATTTGGAATAAAATAATCCAAATTTATGAACATTTGGAAAATTAATAAGCAAAAGATTTGAAAAATAAATCTGTTTACTGAATAAGTTCAAATAATTATAACTATTTAAACAATTATTTATGTAAAATCGTTATAATTTTTTGTTTTGACATAAAACAATTGTTTCAGTTCATAAAAGCTTATCCAAAATAAAATAATACTAATTTCTTAATATTTTGAAAATTAATAAGCAAGAGTTTACAAAAATAAATTTGTTTATCAAAAAAATTTAAATAGTTACGACAATTCAAACAATTGTTTATTTAAAATCACTATGACTTTTCGTTTTGTCAAAAAATAATTGTTTCAGTTCATACAAGCTTATTCGAAATAAAATAATTCTAATTTATTAATATTCCAAAAATTAATAATTAAGTGATTTTAAAAAGTGAATCTATTTGCTAAATCAGTTTAAATAATTATGGCCATTTCAACAATTATCTATTTCAAATTGTTATCACCTTTTGTTTGGTCATATAACAATTGTTTTTGATCATACAAGCTTATTTGGAACAAAATAATACTAATTTATTAATTTTTCAAAAATTAATAAGTAAGAGATTTAAAAAATAAATCTCTTTACCAAACTAGTTCAAATAGTTATGACTATTTGAGCAATTGTACACTTCAAATCATTATAACATTTTTGGTTATGTCATAAAACAACTATTTCTATTCATACAAGCTTATACGAAATAAAATAATGTTAATCTAATAATATTCCAAAAATTAATAACTAAGAGATTTAAAAAATAAATTTGTTTGTCGAACTAGTTCAAATAGTTAAGACTATATGAACAATTATCTAATTCAAATCGTTATGACCTTTTGTCTTATCATAAAACAATTTTCTCAATTTATACTAGCTTATTCGAAATAAAATAAAATGAATTTATTAATATTTCAAAAATTAATAAGTAAGAGATTAAAAAAAATTCTATTTACCTAACCAGTTCAAATAATTATGACTATTTAACAATTATCTATTTCAAATCGTTATGACCTTTGGTTTTGTCATAAAACAAAAGGTTTTTGTTCATAGAAGTTTGTTCGGAATAAAATAATACTAATCCATTAATATTTCAAAAATTAATAAGAGATTTAAAAAATAAATCTATTTATCAAACCAGTTTAAAAAATTATGAATATTGAAGCAATTATTTATTTCAAATTTTTATGACTCTTTTTTCTCTTATAAAATAATAGTTTCTATTCATACAAGCTTATTTAGATTAAAATAATACTAATTTATGAATATTTTGACAATTAATAAGTAAAAAATTTTAAAAATAAATATATTTATTGAACTATATCAAATGGTCATGATTATTTGAATAATTATCTATATAAATCATTATGACCTTTTGTTTTATCATAAAAAATTATTTTAGTTCATATAAGGTTATTCAAAATAAAATAATATTATGTTATTAATATTCTAAAAATTAATAAATAAGAGATTTAAAAAATGAATCTATTTACTGAACAAGTTTAAATAATTATGATCATTTGAACAATTATTGATTTGGAATCACTATAACCTTTTCGTTTGTCATAAATTGATTTTTTCTATTCATATAAGCTTATTTTGAAAAAATAATAAATTTATTAATATTAAGACAATTAATAAGTAAAAGATTTAAAAAATAAATCTATTTATCCAACAAGTTCAAATCGTTATGTTTATTTAAACAATTATTTATTTCAAATTCTTATGACTTTTTTGTTTTATCATAAAATAATTGTTTTTGTCCATATGAGCTTATTCAGATTAACATAATATTAATTTACTAATATTTTGACAATTAATAAGTAAAAGATTTAAAAGATATATGTTTATAGAACAAGTTTAAATTGTCATGACTGGTTGAATAATTATCTTCTTCAAATCATTGTGACCTTTTGTTTTGTAATAAAACAATTGTTTCAATTCATGTTAGCTTATTTGAAATAAAATAATACTAATTTATTATTATTTCAAAAATTAAAGAGTAAGAGAATTAAAAAAATAAATATGTTTACTGATCAAGTTCAAATAGTTATGACTATCTAAATAGTTATCAATTTCACAATATTATGACATTTTATTTTGTCATAAAACAATTGGTTTTATTCATGCAAGCTTATTTCAAATAAAATAATATAAATTTATTAACGTTCCAAAAATTAATAAGTAAAAATTTAAAAAATAAATATATTTTTTGAACACATTCAAAACGTTATGGCTATTTGAATAATTATCTATTTCAAATCATTATGACCATTTGTTTTGTCGTAAACCAATTGTTTCTATTCAAAAAACCTTATTCGAAATAAAATAATACTAATTTATTAATATTCTAAAATTAATAAGTAAAAGACTTTAAAAATAAATCTGTTTACCGAGAGAGTTCAAATAGTTATGACTATTTGAATAATTATTTATTTCAATTCGTTACGATCCTTTGTTTTGTCACAAAACAATTATTTCTATTCATACAAGTTTATTCAAAATAAAATAATACTAATTTATTAATATTCTAAAAATTAATAAGTTGAAGATTTAAAAAATTAATCTATTTACCGAACAAGTTAAATTGTCATGTCCATTTGAACTATTATCTATTACAAATCGTTATGACATTTTGTTTTGCCGTAAACAATTGTTTCTATTCATACAAAATTATTTCAAATAAAATAATACTAAGTTATTACTATTTCAAAAATTAATAACAGATTTAAAAAATAAATATCTTTGCTGAACCAATTCAAATAGTTGTGACTATTTGAATAATTATCTATCTCAAATCATTACATCTTAGTTCTATCCTAAAACATTTATTTATGTTCATACAAGCTTATTCAGCGTAAAATATTGCAAAACTAAATACTTACTTATTAATGTTCCAAACATTAATAAGTAAGGATTTAAAAACTAAATGTGTTTCCCGAATCAGTTCAAATAATTAGGACTATTAGAACAATTATCTATTTCAAATCATTCTGACCTTTTATTTAGTCATAAAGAAATTGCTTCAGCTCATACATGCTTATTTGAAATAAAATAATACTAATTTACTAACATTCAAAAAATTAATAAGTAAGAAATTAAAAAAAAAATCTGTTTATCAAACAAGTTCAACTAGTTTTGACTATTTGAACAATTATCTATTTAAAATCACTATGACCTTTTATTTTATCATAAAACAATTATTTCAGTTCAAAAAAGCTTATTTGAAATAAAATAATATTTATTTATTAATATTATAAAAATAGATAAGTTAGAGATTTAAAACATAAATCAGTTTACCGAATTAGTTCAAATAATTATGGCCATTTGAACAATTATCTATTTCAAAACATTATGAGCTTTTGGTTTTTCATAAAACAATTATTTTTCATCATACAAACCTATTCGGAATAAAATAATACTAATTTATTAATATTTCAAAAATTAATAAGTAGGAGATTTAAAAAATAAATTTGTTTATCAAACCAATTCAAAATAGTTATGACTATTTGAACAATTATATATTTCAAATTGTTATAACCTTTTGTTATGTCATTAAACAATTATTTATGTTCATATAAGCTTATTCGAAATAAAATAATATTAACGTAAGAATATTCGAAAAACTAATAACTAAGAGATTTAAAAAAAAATTTATTCATCAAACCAGTTCAAATAGCTAAGGCTACATGAACAATTCTTTATTCAAATTGTTATGACCTTATATTTTGTCATAAAACAAGTTTTTTAGTACTTACTAACTTATTTGAAATAAAATGAAACAAATCTATTAATATTTCAAAAATTAATCAATAAGAGATTTAAAAAATAATTTTCTTTGCCAAACCAGTTCAAATAATTTTGATTATTTTAGCAATTATCTATTTCAAATTGTTATGTCCTTTCGTTTGGTCACAAAACAAATGTTTTTGTTCATATAAGTTTGTTCAAAATAAAATAATACTAAGATATTAATATTTTGAAAATTAATAAGATATTTAAAAAATAAATTTATTTATCAAACCAATACAAATAGTTATGAATATTTAAGCAATTATTTATTTCAAATCATTATGATTTTTTGTTCTATTATAAAACAATAGTTTCTTTTCATACAAGCTTATTTAGATTAAAACAATACTAATTTATTAATATTTTGACAATTGATAAGTAAAAAATTTAAAAATAAATATGTTTACCAAACTAGATCAAATAGTCATGACTATTTGAATAATTATCTATTGCAAATCGTTATGACCAACTGTTTTGTCATAAAAAAATTATTTCAATTCATATAAGGTTATTCGAAATAAAATAATACTACGTTATTAATATTCTGAAAATTAATAATTAAGAGATTTAACAATGAATCTATTTATCGAACAAGTTTAAATAATTATGACTATTTGAACAATTATAGATTTAGAATTGCTATAACCTTTTGGTTTGTTATAAAATGATTGTTTCTATTCATACAAGCTTATTCCAAAAAAAAATAGTACAAATTTATTAATATTAAGACAATTAATAAGTAAAAGATTTAACAAATAAATTTGTTTACCAAACAAGTTCAAATCATAAAAAAGTAATACAAACTTATTAATATTAAGATAATTGATAAGTAAAAGATTTAACAAATAAATTGGTTAACCAAACAAGTTCAAATCGTTGTGACTATTTGAATAATTATTTATTTCAAATTCTTATGACTTGCTTGTTTTGTCATAAAACAATTATTTCTGTCCATACAAGTTTATTCGGATTAAAATAGTATTAATCTATTAATATTTTGACAATTAGTAAGTAAAAGATTTTAAAAAATATATATGTTTACTGAACAAGTTCAAATAGTCATGATTATTTGAATAATTATCTACTTCAAATCATTGTGACCTTTTGTTTTGTCATAAAATAATTGTTTCAATTCATGTAAGCTTATTTGAAATAAAATAATACTAATTTATTAATATTCCAAAAATTAAAGAGTAAGAGAATTAAAAAAATAAATCAGTTTACTGAACAAGTTCAAATAGTTATGACTATCTAAATAATTATCTATTTCAAAACATTATGACCTTTTGTTTTGTCATAAATCTATTTACCTAGTGAGTTCAAATAGTTATGACTATTTGAACAATTATTTGTTTCAATTCATTATGATTCTTTATTTTGTCATAAAACAATTGTTTCTATTCATACAAGTTTATTTGGAATAAAATAATACTAATTTATTAATATTCTAAAAATTAATAAGTTGAAGATTTAAAAAATTAATCTATTTACTAAACAAGTTCAAATAGTCATGTCCATTTGAACTATTATCTATTACAAATTGTTATGACATTTTGTTTTGTTGTAAAACAATTGTTTCTACTTATACAAAATTAATTAGAATAAAATAATACTAATTTATTACTATTTCAAAAATTTATAACATATTTAAAAACTAAATATCTTTACCGAACCAATTCAAATAGTTATAACTATTTTAACAATTGCCTATCTCAAATCGTTACATCTTTGTTCTATCCTAAAACATTTATTTCTGTTCATACAAGCTTATTTGGATTAAAATAATATTAATTTAATAATATTTTGACAATTAATAAGTAAAAGATTTAAGAAAAATATGTTTACCAAACAAGTTCAAGTAGTCATGACTATTTCGATAATTATCTACTTCAAATCATTGTGACCTATTGTTGTGTAATAAAATAATTGTTTCAATTCATGTAAGCTTATTTGAAATAAAATAATACTAATTTATTAATATGCCAAAAATTAAAGAGTAAGAGAATTAAAAAAATAAATTTGTTTACCGAACAAATTCAAATAGTTATGACTATCTGAACAATTATCTATTTTAAAACATTATGACCTTTTATTTTGTCATAAAACAATTGGTTCTATTCATACAAGCTTATTTCAAATAAAATAATATAAATTTATTAATGTTCCAAAAATTAATAAGTAAAAATTTAAAAATAAATATATTTTTTGAACACATTTAAATAGTTATGACTATTTAAATAATTATCTATTCCAAATCGTTATGACTATTTGTTTTGTCATAAACCAATTGTTTCTATTCAAAAAGACCTTATTTGGAAAAAATAATACTAATTTATCAATATTCCAAAACTAATAAATAAAAGATTTTAAAATAAATCTGTTTACCAAGTGAGTTCAAATAGTTATGACTATTTAAACAATTATTTATTTCAAATCATTATAATCTTTTATTTTGTCATAAAATAATTATTTCTATTCATACAAGTTTATTCAAAATAAAATAATACTAATTTATTAATATTCTAAAAATTAATAAGTTGAAGATTTAAAAAAATTAGTCTATTTACCGAACAAATTCAAATAGTCAAGTCCATTTGAATTATTATCTATTTCAAATCGTTATAACATTTTGTTTTGTCAAAAAACAATTGTTTATATTCATAATAAAATAATAATAATTTATTACTAGTTCAAAAATTAATAAGAGATTTAAAAACTAAATCTCTTTACCGAACTAGTTCAAAAGTTATGACTATTGAAATATTAATAAATTTATAGTATTTTATTTAGAATAAGCTTGTATGAATAGAAATAATTGTTTTATGACAAAACAAAATGTCATAATGATTTGAAATAGAAATTTGTTCAAATAGTCATAATTATTTAAACTTGTTCGGTAAATAGATTCATTTTTTAAATCTCTTATTCAATAATTTTTAGAATATTAATAAATTAGTATTATTTTATTTCGAATAAGCTTATATGAACTAATACAACTATTTTTTGACAAAACAAAAGGTCATAACAATTTGAAATAGATAATTATACAAATCTTTATGACTATTTGAACTTGTTTGGCAAACATATTTATTTTTAACATATTTACTTATTAATTGTCAAAATATTAATAAATTAATATTATTTTAATCCAAATAAGCCTGTATGAACAAAAAAATTATTTTATGACAAAAGAAAAAGTCATTATGATTTGAAATAAAATAATTGTTTAAATAGTCATAACTATTTAAACTTACTCGGTAAACAGATTTATTTTCTAAATCATTTACTTATTAATTGTTTGAATATTAATAAATTTGTATTATTTTAATTAAAATAAGCTTGTATGAACAGAAAAAATTCTTTTATGACAAAACAAAAGGTTTAGCAATTTGAAATAGGTAATTGTTCAAATAGTCATAACTATTTAAACTCATTTGATAAACAGCTTCAATTTTTAAATCTTGTACTTATTAATTTTCAAAATATTAACAAATTAGAATTATGTTATTTTGTATAAGCTTGTACAAACAGAAACAATTGTTATGTGACAAAACAAAAGGTCATAATGATTAGAAATAGATCATTGTTCAAACAGTCATAACTATTTGCATTGATCAGGCCAACAGTTCATTTATTAAATTCGTTACTTATTAATTTTCAAAATATTAATAAATTAGCATTACTTTATTTTGAATAAGACTATATCAATAGAAACAATTGTTTTATGACAAAATAAATGGTTATAACTATTTGAAATAAATAATTGTTCAAACAGTTATAAATAATTAAACTAGTTTGGTAAATAGATTTATTTTTTAAATCTTTTATTAATTTTCAAAATATTAATAAATTAATATTATTTTATTTCGAACAAACTTATTTGACCAAAAACATTTGTTTTACGACAAAACAAAAGGTCATAATGATTTGAAATTAATAATTATTCATATAGCCTTACTATTTGAACTGGTTTGGCAAACAAATTTATTTTTTAAATCTCTTAGTTATTAATTTTCATAATTTTATTAGATTAGTATTATTTTATTTTAAACAAACTTATATGAACTTAAATAATTGTTTTATGATAAAACAAAAGGTTATAATGGTTTGAAATATATAGTTGTTCAAATAATCATAATTGTTCAAATAGTTATAACTATTTGAACTGGTTCTATAAACAAATTTATTTTTTAAATCTCCTACTCATTAATTTTTGAAATATTAATAAATTAGTATTCTTTTATTCCAAATAGGCCTATATGATGAAAAACAATTGTTTTATGATAGAAAAAAAGTTCATAATGATTTAAAATAGATAATTGTTCAAATGGCTATAATTATTTGAATTGATTTGATAAACTAATTTATTTTTTAAATCTCTAACTTCTCAATTTTTGAAATATTAATAAAGTTATATTATTTTATTATAGATAACCTTTTATGAATATAAACAATTGTTTTATTATAAAACAAAAGGCCATAATAATTTTAAATAGATAATTGTTCAAATAGTCATAACTATTTAAATTTGTTCAGTAAACAGATTTATTTTTTTAAATTTCTTACTTTCTAATTTTTTGAATGTTAATAAAATAGTATTATTTTATTTGAATAAACATGTATGAATTGAAACAATTATTTTATGACTAAATAAAAGGTCAAAATGATTTTAAAAAGATAATTGCTCTAATAGTCTTAACTATTTGAACTAGTTTGGCAAATATATTTAGTTTTTAAATCTCTTATTAATTTTAGAATATTATTAGTTTAGTATTATTTTACTCCGAAGAAGCTTGTATGAATAGAAACAATTGTTTTATAACAAAACAAAGATCATAATGATTTGAGATAGATAATTATTCAAATAGTCATAATTATTTGAACTGCTTCAATAAACAGATTTAGGTTTTTAATCTCTTATTAATTTTTGAAGCATTAATAAATTAGTGTTATTTTATTCTGAATAATTTTGTATAAATAAAAATAATTGTTTTACAATAAAACAAAAATGTCATAATGATTTAAAATAGATAATAATTCAAATGGACATATGACTCTTTAAACTTTTTCAGTAAAAGATTAAGTTTTTAAGTCTACAACTCATTAATTTTATAATAATAATAAATTAGTATTATTTTATTTTGAATAAACTTGTTTGAATAGAAACAACTGTTTTATGACAAAACAAATGATTATAACAATTTGAACTAAGTAATTGTTCAAATAGTCATAACTATTTGAACTTGCTTGGTAAATAGATTTATTTTTTTAATCTTTTACTTATTAATTTTTTGAATTTTAATAAATTAGTATTATTTTATTTTGAATAAGTTTGTATTAATAGAAACAATTGGTTTATCATAAAACAAAAGGTCATAACGATTTGAAATGGATAATTGTTCAAGTAGTCAAAACTATTTGAACGCGTTAAGAAAATAGATTTATTTTTTAAACTTTTACTTATTAATTTTTGGAATATTAATAAATATATATTATTTTATTCTTGCATGAATAAAACCAATTGTTTTATGACAAAACAAAAGGTCATAATGTTTTGAAATAGATAATTGTTTAGATTGTCATAACTATTTGAACTTGTTCCATAATCAGATTTTTTTTTAATTCTCTTACTCATAAATTTTTTAAATATTAATAAATTAGTATTATTTTACTTCAAATATGCTTATATGAACTGAAAAAATTATTTTATTACTAAAGAAAAGGTCATAATGATTTGAAATTGATAATTATTCAAATAGTCATGACTATTTAAACTTGTTCAGCAAACATATTTATTTTGTAAATCTTTTGTTTATTAATTGTCAAAATATTAATAAATTAAAATTATTTTAATCCAAATAAGCTTGTATGAACAGAAACAATTTTTTTATGACAAAACAAAAAGTCATAACAAGTTGAAATAAATAATTGCTCAAATAGTCATCACGATTCGAACTTGTCTGGTAATAGATTTATTTTTTAAATCTTTTACTTGTTAATTGTCTTAATATTAATAATTTTGTATTATTTTATTTGAAATAAGCTTGTATGAATAGAAAAAATCATTTTATGACAAAACAAAAGGTTATAGCAATTTCAAATAAATAATTATTCAAAATAGTCATAATTATTTAAATTTGTTAGGCAAATAGATTGATTTTTTAAATCTCTTAATTATTAATTTTTGGAATAGTAATAACTTAGTATTATTTTATGTCAAATAAGCTTATATAAACAGAAATAATTTTTTTATGATAAAACAAAAAGTCATAATGATTTGATCTAGTTCGATAAATATATTTATTTTTAAAATTTTTACTTATTAATTGTTGAAATTTTAGTAAATCAGTATTATTTTAACCCAAATAAGCTTGTATGAACATATAATAGAACAAAAAGTCATAATGATTTGAAGTAAATAATTATTCAAGTAGTCATAACTATTTGAACTGGTTTGATAAATAGATTTATTTTTTAAATATCTTATTAATTTTTGAAATATTAATAGGATTAGTATTATTTTATTCTGAGCAAACTTATATCAACAAAAACATTTATTTTATGACAAAATAAAAGGTCATAACAATTTGAAATAGATAATTGTTCAAATAGTGATAATTATTTGAACTGATTAGGTAAACAAAATTATTTTTTAAATCTCTTACTTATTAATTTTTGAAATATTAATAAAATCATTTTATTTTATTCTGAATAAGCTAGTATGAATTAAAAAAATTGTTTTATGACAAAACAAAATGTCATAATGATTTGAAATAGATAATTGGTCATATAGTCTTAACTATTTAAACTGGTTTGACAATCAAATTTATTTTTTAAATCTCTTAGTTATTAATTTTTGGAATATTATTATATTAGTATTATTTTTTTTCCAATAAGCTAGTATGAATAAAAATAATTGTTTTATGATAGAACAAAAGGTTATAATGATTTGAAGTTTACAATTGTTCAAATAGTCATAACTATTTGAATTAGTTCAATAAACAAATTTATTTTTTAAATATCTTCCTTATTAATTTTTGAAAGATTAATAAATTGATATTATTTTATTTCAAATAAGCTTGAATATTCAAAAAAAACTATTTTATGACCAAACAAAAGGTAATAATAATTTGAAATAGATAGTTGTTGACATGGCCATAATTATTTCAATTGATTCAGTAAACATATTCATATTTTAAATCTCTTACTTATTAATTTTTAAACATTAATAAATTAGTATTATTTTATTTTGAATAGGCTTGTATGAATTGAAACAATTATTTTATGACAAAACAAAAGGTCACAACAATTTGAAATACATAATTATTCATAAATTCTTAATTGTTTGAACTACTTCGGTAAACAGATTTATTTTTTAAATCTCTTAGTTATTCATTTTTAAAATATTATTAAATTAGTATTATTTTATTTTGAAAGGCTTATATGAACTAAAACAATTATTTTATAATGGAACAAAAGGTTATAATGATTTGAAATAGATAATTATTCAAATATGAGCTAGTTCGGTAAATAGATTTATTTTTTAAATCTACTACTTATTAATTTTTGAAATATTAATAAATTAGTATTATTTTATTCTAAATATGCTTGTACGATGAAAACCAATTATTTTATGATAAAACAAAAGTTCATAATGATTTGAAATAGTAATTGTTCAAATGGCCATAATTATTTGAACTGATTCAATAAACTAACTTATTTTTAAATTTCTAACTTATCAATTCTTGAAATATTAATAAAGTAAATTATTTTATTTTGCATAAGCTTTTATGAACTGAAACAATTGTTTTATGATAAAACAAAAGGTCATATTTATTTAAAATAGATAATTGTTCAAATAGTCATAACTATTTGAACTTGTTCGATAAACAGATTTATTTTTTTAATCTCTTGCTCATTAATTTTTGAATGTTACTAAATTAGTATTATTTTATTTGGAATAAGCATGTATGAACTAAAAAAATTATTTTATGACTAAACAAACGGTCAGAACAATTTGAAATAGATAATAGTTTTAATAGTTTTCACTATTTGAACTAGTTCAACAAACACATTTATTGTTTAAATCTCTTACTTATCAATTTTTATTATATTATTAATTTAGCAATATTTTACTCCAAATAAGCTTGTATGAACAAAAATAATTATTTTATGACAAAACAAAAATCATAATGATTTGTGATAGATAATTTTTCAAATAGTTATAACTATTTGAATTGGTTCGATAAATAGATTTAGTTTTTAAATCTCTTATTAATTTCTGAAATATTAATAAATTAGTATTATTTTATTTTGAATAATTTTATATGAATAGAAACAATTGTTTTATGACAAAACAAAATGTCATAACGATTTAAAATAAATAATAGTTTAAATTGACATGACTATTTGAACTTATTTGGTGAACAAATTTATTTTTTAAATCTACTACTTATTAACTTTTAGAATATTAATAAATTAATATTATTTTATTTCAAGTAAGCTTGTATGAATAGAAGCAATTGTTTTACAACAAAACAAAAGACCATAACGATTTAAAATAAATAATTATTCAAATAGTCATAACTATTTGAACTCGCTCGGTAAAAAAAAATTATTTTTTAAATCTTTTACTTATTAATTTTTGGATTTTTAATAAATTAGTATTATTTTATTCTTAATAAGCTTTTATGAACAGAAATAATTGGTTTATGACAAAATAAAATTGTCATAACTATTTAAAAATTAATAAGAGATTTAAAGCCTAAATATGTCTACCAAACCAATTCAAATATTTATGACTATTTGAATAATTATCTATCTCAAATCGTTATGATCTTTGTTTTGTCATAAAATAATTGTTTCTATTCATACAAGCGTATTTGGAGTAAAATACTGCTAAACTAATAATATTCTAAAATTAATAAGAGATTTAAAAAATAAATGTATTTACTAAACTAGTTCAAATAGTTAAGACTATTAGAACAATTATCTATTTCAAATTATTCTGACCTTTTGTTTAGTCATAAAATAATTATTTTAGTTCATACATGCTTATCCAAAATAAAATAATACTATTCTATTAACATTCAAAAAATTAATAAGCAAAGAATTTTAAAAAAAAATCTGTTTACTGGACAAATTCAAATAGTCAAGTCTATTTGAACAATTATCTATTTAAAATCATTATGACCTTTTATTTTATAATAAAATAATTGTTTTCAGTTCATAAAAGCTGATGTAAAAAAAATAATATTACTTTATTAATATTTCAAAATTTGAAAAGTTGGAAAGTTAAAAAATAAATTAGTCTATCAAATCAATTCAGATAATTATGGCCATTTGAATAATTATCTATTTCAAATCATTATGAATTTTTGATTTGTCATAAAACAATTGTTTTTCATTGTTTAAGCTTATTGGAATAAAATAATACTAATTTTTAATTTTTCAAAAATTAATGAGTAGAAGATTTAAAAAATAAATCTGTTTATCAAACTAGTTCAAATAGTTATGACTATTTGACCAATTATATATTTCAAATTGTTATAACCTTTTGTTTTGTTATAAAAAATTATTTATGTTAATACAAGCTTATTCAAAACAAAATAATACTAATCTAATAATATTATGAAAATTAATAACTTAGAGATTTAAAAAATGAATTTGTTTGCCAAACCAGTTCAAATAGTTGAGGCTATATGAATAATTATCTATTTTAAATTGTTATGAACTTTTGTTTTGTCATAAAACAAATGTTTTTGTTCATTTAAGTTTGTTCATAATAAAAAATATTAATCTATTAATATTTTGAAAATTAATAAGAGATTTAAAAAATAAATATCTTTGCTAAACCGATTCAATTAGTTATAACAATTTGAACAATTTCAAATCATTATTCCCATTTATTTTGTCATAAAACAATTGTTTCTATTGATACAGTTTTATTTGGAATAAAGTAATGCTAATTTATTAACATTTTAAAAACTAATAAGTAATGGATTTAAAAAATGAATCTATTGGCCTAATCAGTGCAAATAATTATGACAGTTTGAATAATTATCTATTTCAAATAGTTCTGACCTTTTAATTTGTCATAAAATAATTGTTTCTATTTGTACAAGCTTATTCAGAACAACATAATTCTAATTTATTAATATTCAAAAAATTAATAAGGCAAATATTTAAAAACTAAATCTATTTATTGAACAAGTTCAAATAGCTATTACTACTTGAACAATTATCTATTTCAAATCACTATAACCTTTTGCTTGGTCATAAAATAATTTTTTCCATTCATACAAGCTTATTTCAATTAAAATAAAACAAATTTATCAATATTCAAACTATTAATAAGTAAAAGATTTAAAAAAATAAATATGTTTATCGAATAAGTTTAAATAGTTTAACTATTTGAACAATTATTTATTTCAAATTGTTATGACTTTTTGTTCTATCATAAAACAATTTTTTTTGGTTCATACAAATTTATTCGGATTAAAATAATATTATTTTATTAATATTTTGATAAATAATAAGTAAAAGATTTTAAAAATAAATATGTTTACCAAACAAGTTCAAGTAGTCATAACTATTTGAATAATTATCTATTTTAAATCATTATGACTTTTTATTTCATCATAAATCAATTGCATCAGTTCATATAGGCTTATTCAAAATAAAATAATGCTAATTTATTAATATTCCAAAAATTAATGAGTAAAAGATTTAAAAAGTGAATCCATTTACCAAACAAGTTCTGATAGTTATGACTATTTGAACAATTTTATATTTCAAATCATTATGGCATTTTGTTTTGTCATAAAATAATTGTTTCTATTCATACAAGTTTTTTCCAAATAAAATAATATAATTTTATTAATATTCAAAAAATTAATAAGTAAAAATTTAAAAAATAAATATATTTTTTGAACACATTCAAATAGTTATGACTATTTAAACAATTATCTATTTCAAATAGTTATGACATCTTTTTTTGTCATAAACTAATTGTTTCTATTCATACAAGTATATTCAAAATAAAATAATACTAGTTTAATAATATTCAAAAAGTTAATAAGTAAAAGATTTAAAAAATAAATATGTTTACCGAGCAAGTTCAAATTGTTATGACTGTTTTAATAATTATTTATTTCAAATAGTTAGGATCTTTTCCTTTGTCATAAAATAATTGTTTCTATTCATACAAGTTTATTTGTAATAAAATAATACTAATTTATTAATATTCTAAAAATTAATAAGTAGGAGATTTAAAAAATAAATCTATTTACCGAACAAATTCATATAATCATGTCCATTTGAACAACTATCAATTTCAAATCTTTATGAAATTTTGTTTTGTCATAAAGCAATTGTTTATGTTCATGCAAAATTATTCAAAAAAATAATATTGATTTATTAATATTTTGAAAATTAATAAGAGATTTAAAAACTAAATCTATTTACCAAAACAATTTACATAGTTATGACTATTTAAACAATTATCTATCTCAAATTATTATGATCTTTATTTTATCATAAAACAATTGTTTCTTTTCATACAAGCTTATTCAAATTAAAATAATACTAATTTAATAGTATTTCAAAAATTAATAAGAAAGAGATTTAAAAAATAATTGTGTTTGCCGAACCAATTCAAATAGTTAAGACTATTAGAACAATTATCTATTTCAAATCATTCTGACCTTTTCTTTAGTCATAAAACAATTATTTTAGTTCATATAAGCTTATTCAAAATAAATTAATACTACTTTATTAATATTCAAAAAATTAATGAGAAAGAGATTTAAAAAAATAAATCTGTTGCCGAACAAGTTCAAATAGATTTAACTATTTGAACAATTATCTATTTAAAGTCATTATGACCTTTTGTTTTATCATAAAATAATTATTTCAGTTCATAAAAACTTATCCGAAATAAAATAATACTACTTTATTAATACTTCAAAAATTAATAAGCAAGAGATTTAAAAACTAAAGCCGTTTTCTTAACCAATTCAAATAGTTATGACTATTTGAAGAAATATCAATCTCAAACCATTATGATCTTTGTTTTGTCATAAAACAATTGTTTCTGATTATACAAGCTTATTTAGATAAAAATAATACTAATTTAATAATATTCTAAAAATTAATAAAAGATTTAAAAAATAAATATGTTTGCCGAACCAATTCAAATAGTTAAAACTATTAGAATAATTATCTATTTCAAATCGTTATGACCTATTGTTTAGTCATATAATAATTGTTTCAGTTCATACATGCTTAATCAGTTCAAATAATTATGGCTATTTGGACAACTATCGATTTCAAATCATTATTTCTTTTTGTTTTGTCATAAAACAATTGTTTTTCAACATACAAGCTTATTTGAAATAAAATAATATTAATTTGCTAATATTTTAAGAATTAATAAGGGATTTAAAAATTAAATTTGTTTACCGAACTAGTTCAAATAGTTATGACTATTTGAATAGTTATCTATTTCAAATTGTTATAATTTTTTGTTCTATCACAAAATAATTATTTTTGTTCATACAAACTTATTTGCAATAATATAATACTAATTTAGTAATATTTTGAAATTTAATAACTAAGAATTTAAAAAATAAATCCGTTTACCGAACCAATTTAAACAGTTATGACTATATGAATAATTATTTATTTCAAATTATTACGACCTTTTGTTTTATCAAAAAATAATTATTTCAACTCGTACAAGGTTATTTGGAATAAAATAAAAATAATTTATTAATATTTCAAAAATTTATAAGTAAAAGATTTAGAAAATAATTTTATTTACCAAACTAGTTCAAATTATTATAACTATTTGAACAATTGTTTATTCCAAATCTTCATTATTTTTTGTTTTGCCATAAAATAATTGTTTTTGTTAATGTAAGTTTATTTGAAATAAAATAATCTAATTTATTAATACTTAAAAAATTAATCAGTAAGAGATTTAAAATGTAAATCTGTTTACAAATCATTTCAAATAGTTTTGGCTATTTGAATAATTATCTATTTCAAATTGTTATAACATTTTATTTTATCATCAAACAACTGGTTCTGCTCATACTATTTTATTTGGAATAAAATAATAATAATTTAATAATATTCCAAAACTTAATAACCAAGAAAATTAAAAAATAAATCTAATTGCCTAACCAGTTTAAATAGCTTAAACTATATGAATGATTATCCATTTGAAATTGTTATCACCTTTTTTTTCGTACTACCTTTATTCTGATTAAAATAATACTAAGTTATTAATATTTCAAAAATTAATAAGTAAGAGATTTAAAAAAAATTGATTAACCAAATCAATTCAAATGGTTAAAACTATTAAAACAATTATCTATTTCAAATCATTTTGACTTTTTCTTTAGTCATAAAACAATTGTTTTAGTTCATACAAGCCTATTAAGAATAAATTAATACTAATTTATTAACATTCAAAAAATTAATAAGAAAGAGATTTAAGAAAATAAATTTGTTTACCGAACAAATTCAAATAGTTATTACTATTTGAATAATTGTCTATTTAAAATCGTTATAACCTTTTGATTTGTTATAAGACAATTGTTTCAATTAATACACGCTTAAATGGAATAAAGTAATACTAATTTATTAATATTTCCTAAATTAATAATTAAAAAATTTTAAAAATAAATTTGTTTATTGAATCAGTTAAAATAATTATGCCTATTTGAACGATTATCTATTTCAAATTGTTGTGACATTTTGTTTTGTCATAGAACAATTGTTTTTGGTCATACAAACTTATTCAAAATAAGATAATACTAATTTATTAATATTTCAAAAATTAATAAGAGATTTAAAAAATAAATTTGTTTACTGAATCAGTTTAAATAGTTATGACTATTTGAACAATTATCAATCTCAAATCGTTACATGTTTGTTTTGTCATAAAAGAACTATTTTTTTATCATAAAAGCTTATTTGGTTAAAAATAATACAAATTTGACAATATTTCAAAAATTAATAAGTAAGAGATTTAAAAAATAAATGTGTTTGCCAAACCAAATTAAATAGATAAAACTATTAGAATAATTACCTATTTCCAATTGTTCTGAACATTTGTTTAGTCATAAAATATTTGTTTCATATCTTGCAAGTTTATTCAAAATAAAATAATCCAATTTTATTAACATTCAAAAAATTAATAAGCAAAAGATTTGAAAAAATAAATCTATTTACCAAACAAGTTCAAATAGTTATGACTATTTGAACAATTATTTATTTAAAATCATTATGACATTTTGTTTTGATATAAAACAATTGTTTCAGTTCATAAAAGCTTATCCAAAATAATATAATATTAATTTCTTAATATTTTAAAAATTACTAAGCAAGAATTAAAAAAATAAATTTGTTTACTGAACAAATTCAATAGTTATGGCTATTTGAATAATTGTCTATATAAAATCGTTATGACCTTTTGTTTTGTCATAAAACAATTGTTTTAATTTATAAAAGTTTATTCAAAATAAAATAATACTAATTTATTAATATTTCAAAATTTGATAAGTTAGTGATTTAAAAATTGAATCTGTTTACCGAATCAGTTTAAATAATTATGGCCATTTCAACAATTATCTATTTTAAATAGTTATTACCTTTTGTTTGGTCACATAACAATTGTTTTTTATCATACAAGTTTATTCAAAATAAAATAATGCTAATTTATTAATCTTTCAAAAATTAATAAGTAAGAGATTTAAAAAATAAATCTATATACTAAACTAGTTTAAATAATTATGACTATTTGAACAATTGTATACTTCAAATCGTTATAACCTTTAGTTCTATCATAAAACAATTATTTCTATTCATACAAGCTTATTTGAAATAAAATAATATTAATCAAATAATATTCTAAAAATTAATAACTAAGAGATTTAAAAAATAAATTTGTTTGTCAAACTAGCTCAAATAATTATAAGTGTATGAACAATTATCTATTTTAAATCATTTTTGTTTTATCATAAAACAATTTTTCCAATTCACATTAGCTTTTTCAGAATAAAATAAACTGAATTTATTAATATTTCAAAAATTATTATCTAAGAGATTTAAAAAATAATTTTGTTTACCTAACCAATTTTACTAACTTTGATTATTTGAACAATTATCTATTTCAAATAGTTATGTCCCTTTGTTTTGTCATAAAACAAATGTTTTTGTTCATATAAGTTTGTTTGGAATAAATGATACTAATCTATTGATATTTAAAAAATTAATAAGAGATTTAAAAAAGAAATCTATTTATTAAACTGGTTAAAGAGTTATGGCTACTTAAGAAATTATTTATTTCAAATAGTTACGACTTTTTGTTCTCTTATAAAACAATAATTTCTGTTCATGTAAGTGTATTTGGAATAAAATAAAACTAATTTATTAATATTTTAAGAATTAATAAGTAAAAAATTTTAAAAATAAATATGTTTACCGAACTAGATCAAATAGTCATGACTATTTGAATAATTATCTATTTCAGTTCATACAAGCTTATTCAAAATAAAATAAAACTAATTTATTAATATTTTGAAATTTAATAAGTAAGTGATTTAAAAAGTAAATTTGTTTACTGAATCAATTAAAATAATTATGGCCATGTCAACAATTATCTATTTCAAATCGTTATTATCTTTTGTTTTGTCATATAAGATTTGTATTTGAACATTCAAGCTTATTTGGAATAAAATAATACTAGTTTATTAATCTTTCAAAAGTTAACAAGTAAAAAAATAAATTTATTTACCAAACTAATTAAAATAGTTATGACTATTTGAACAATTGTAAACTTCAAATCATTATAACCTTTTGTTCTATCATAAAACAATTATTTTTATTCATACAAGTTTATTTGAAATAAAATAACACTAATAATTAGGAGAATTAAAATATAAATTTGACTGTCGAACCAGTTCAAATATTTAAAACTATATGAACAATTATCTATTTTAAATTATTATGACATTTTGTTTTGTCATAAAATAGCTTTTGTTGAATTAAAACATAAATCAATTTACCGAATCAATTCAAATAATTATGGCCATTTGAACAATTATCTATTTCAAATCATTATTAACCTTTGTTTTGTCATAAAACAATTATTTTTCATCATACAAGACTGTTCAAAATAAAATAATACTAATTTATTAATATTTCAAAAATTAATAAGTAGAAGATTTAAAAAAAAAATCTGTTTATTGAACTAGTTCAAACAATTCTGACTATTTGAATAATTAATTATATATTTCAAATTGTTATAACCTTTTGTTATGTCATAAAATAATTATTTCTGTTCATAAAAGCTTATTCAAAATAAAATAATATTAATGTAATAATATTCTAAAAATTAATAACTAAGAGATTTAAAAAATAAATTTATTTACTGAACTAGTTCAAATAGCTAAGGCTATAAGAACAATTCTTTATTCAAATCGTTATGACCTTTTATTTGTTGTAAAATAATTTTTTTAGTTCTTACTAACTTATTTAAAATAAAATAAAAAAATTTATTTAAAATAAAATAAAAAAATTTATTTAAAATACAAAAATTTATTAATATTTCAAAAATTAATCAGAAGAAATTTAAAAAATAATTATGTTTACCAAACCAGTTCAAATAATTATGACTATTTGAATAATTATCTATTTCAAATTGTTATGTCCTTTTGTTTTGTCATAAAACAAATGTTTTTGTCCATATAAGTTTATTCAAAATAAAATAATACTAAGATATTAATATTTTGAAAATTAATAAGATATTTAAAAAATAAATCTGTTTATCAAACCAATTCAAATAGTTATGAATATTTAAGCAATTATTTATTTCAAATCATTATGAGTTTTTGTTTTGTTATAAAACAATAGTTTCTATTCATACAAGCTTATTCAAATTAAAATAATATTAATTTATTAATATTTTGATAATTAATAGGTAAAAAATTTAAAAATAAATATGTTTATCGAACTATATTAAATAGTCATGACTATTTGAATAATTATCTATTTCAAATCGTTATGACCTATTGTTTTGTCATAAAAAAGTTATTTCAATTCATATAAGGTTATTTGAAATAAAAGAATACTATGTTATTAATATTTTGAAAATTAATAATTAAGAGATTTAAAAAAAATCTATTTACCAAATAAATTTAAATAATTATTACTATTCAAACAATTATTGATTTGTAATCGCCATAACCTTTTGGTTTGTCATAAAATGATTGTTTATATTCATACAAGCTTATTTAAAAAAAAATAATATAAATTTATTAAAATTAAGACAATTGTTAGCTTTTTAGGTGAGATGGTGATCTAGGGGTAAATTGGATTTTTTCAAATTCTTTTCCAACAAATCATTTCAATATAATTGAATGGAAATTTAAACCAATATCAAAATATGATGCAAATAACAATGAATTGATGAACTATAACCAAATATAAACCATAATCAAAATAAAAAGATAGGGATAAAGAAATCAAACACAAGAATTTATAGAGGTTCGGTCTTTCTCCACAAGGCACCTACATCCTCTCTTTTGGTTGTCCACACTAAGGCTTCAATCCACTATTCTTGAATTGAAATTACAACCCTATCTTTTTCTCTCTAAGGCTTAAGATAGAAACCTTACACTCTCTACTTTTTAGGCTAAGTAGAAACATTTCAATCTTACAAATACAAGAGGATACCTCACCTCTTGATTATAAAATAATCTTGATAGAAATACAAATTCAAAACACCTCTCAAAGGCTAAGTGTTTGCCTAATAAAGTGCAAAGAAAATGATGAATGAAACACAACAATATTTTGGATACAAGAAACACAAAGAAATAGACTTTAAAGCTCTAAAACTCTTGATTTCTTTAAAAGAATGAAAATATAGCTTGTTGACTCTTGCTCTCTTGCTTCATCAACCTTTTTGGTGTGTTGGAGTGGCCAATATATAGAGAAATTGAAGAATTAGCTATTAGGGAAGCTTGGGAAGAAGAAATACCCATTAGAAGCAAGAAAAACTAGTCGTTGGAGTGTTATGGGCAAGACCTAATCGATCCCTTCCATGAGGGAATCGATTGGTTCATGTTTTGGAACTAGTTTGCCTTTGAAAATCACAACCCGATCAATCTCTTCCTTGAGGGGATTGATTGGTTAAAGGGGGTGATCGATCCCCTACATAGGGTGATCAATCCCTTTTTGCCTTTTTAACACAAAAGTTACTTCTATAAGAAAAATCAATTGATCCTTTCCTTGAGGGGTCGATCCTGTCCACCTAGGTAAATGTTTCCAGTTTTGCACTCTACTAACTAATTTGATCATATCTTGAGTTATACAAATCCAAATCACAAACCATTTGAAGATTTAGAAACTAGTCTCAAATGGCTTTCTAAAATTCATCACTTAATTCATTGTGTACGAATTATAGTGAATATTCAAAACTATCCCTTGCGCAGTTTTTAGACAATTGCAAAGTGTTTAGTAAAAATTTAAAATCTATTCTTAGAAAATTAGGATTTTTATTTTCTTTGATCCATTAGAAAGTAGACTCAAAAAGCTTTCCAACCATATAAAATTCAAATATTAAAGCTTTGTGAATTAATACAAAAAAATAAAACAAGTTCAATGTTGGAAAATTTTGTTCTTGTAAAACAACTTTTTTAAGTTAATCTATTTCTCAAAACCAATACTATTAAAATTGTATTAAGTCCAAAATGAATAAGTTTACTTTAAAAACAACAATTGAACTTTCATTTAAGCTCAAATAAATAATCTTTAAAGATAGATTTAGGTTGAGAAATATAAAAACAAAGAAAGGTTTGTTTACACTATGAAAAACATATTATTTATTTAGTACCAAAATATAAAACTTAAGAACATGTACTAAATAAATCTTTTTCAAAATCTTGATTAAGCTTATTTAGCTTAATGTTTTGTCATTTGAAAATAAGTATCAATTCAAGGCTAGCAATCTCCTCCTTTTTGATATGACAAAACTTAAAGATAAATTTGCTTGATAAAAAAAAACTTTCTTTGAAACATGTAAGATTTTGAAAAATATTTTGAAAGACTCCCCCTTAAACAATGCATGGCAAAACTCCCCCTCGATTTATGCATCATAATCCAACACAACTCAACTAACATATGTTAGAGCATATATAACAATTAATCACACATAAACATATGTATATCAAGCATAAGCAAATTTATCCACCAAATATTTCTCCCCCTTTTTGTCATTGCAAAAAGGCATGAGCATATTAATGAGCAATTAAACACAAAGAGACATCATTAACAAATATATTCATGAAACATTTCTTCTCCTTTTTGTTTATGCTCTTCATACCAAATGTTTAAGCTCTTATATCAATTGCTATAAGCATACAAGAAGAAATATCTGTAAACTCTTTCTCCTTTTTTGTCATTTCAAAAGAAAGGGAGATTAATTCAAGGCATGGGACAAAATGCTTGATACCAATAATATCAAAAGTATTTTGAATGCATGTAATCAAGTATAATATGCACAATGAAGTTCACATGCATGTAGTCAAGCATAAAAGCATAAGAGTATGCAATTTTAGCAATTTAGCACAAGTCATCAAATTTACTACATGAAATTTATGAGCAAAGGATAATGAATGATATGCAATCTACTCATAAATCATTTTAGGATAAGATGTGCTTAGAACATAAAACATCAATAGCAATTAAGCATAAATTCATGCACATGCATACAGCTCATACCAATTGTTATGGATACCAATTGTTAAAGATATGTTATCATAGAGCATACCAAATGTTATCACAAAACAAATCAAGCAAAATTGTATTCTAAGATTATTCTTCTTTTCAAAATAAGAATTAATCAATTTAAGGCACACACAATTTTGCATGAAAACTACAAGCTATATTAAGGATAGGCACATAAATAAACATCTATGAAAGTTCAAAAAAATCTTTAGCAATTTGATACCAATTGTCAGCAATTTTATTCAATAACTTTCATAGAGCACACATATTTTAAGCATATGCAAAAACATTTCAAATTACATATAGCAATATACCAATAACTATACAAACATTTAGACATAATATGGTACATGCTATCTTAATGATCTCAATCAATGAACATGTATATAAATTTCAAATTTATAATTCATAATCTGAGTCAAATCAATTAAAAATCAAGAAATCAATATAGCTAACTCATAGCCATGTTCAAAAATTCAAACAAATATTCATGCTATAAAAACTATTAATCAAAGCAATCAAGAACTAGGCATGAATATTAATCAATCCAAGCATTTAACAAAGTTAAGACAAATTTTATCAAGTAGCTTGGTGATTAATTTGTGCAAAGTGTTCATAAATTTAAACACAATATCTCATTTTTGCACATATAAAAGCAAGCACTTATCAAATCATGCATTAAACATTATAAATCATAGGCACATAGCATAGATTCCATACAATTACCTCCATCCTTATCAAGCTATGTTATTGTGCTCATTGTAGTTGAGTGAGGCATTGAATCCTCCATTTCACATCATTTGAGTTAAGTCTTTGATGTACTTGGGCTTGATTGATGAAGATGACTTGCTTTGCTTGTTCCACTTAAAATCCCAAAAATGTTAGTTCATTCATGCATATTTCAAGTTCTCCTAGCATAGATTTAGAAAAATTTCTTGACAAAGGATTTTCATTTAAAGCATTAAGAAAATCAATTGATAAAAATTATACCAATTGTTAGAAAAAATTCTATATTCTAAGTCATTATAGGCAAAAAAAATTTTATTCACTAAGCACAAGTTGCCAATTACAAGAGAGATATATATAAACTTAAGCTAAAAGCCATGTATCAAGTTAAGCATCAAATATCACAATATTGGCACTAAAACTAAAGTTCTCATGTAATGTGCAAAAATCAAACCTTTTAGATCATTCATGAACACAAAATAGACATATTCCATATTCATATATATTTAATAAATCACCAAGGAATATGTCAAAATCAATTTAAGGCCCTACAGAATTCAAACATACTCAAGAAGGACATATTTATCATCAAAAACATATTCAAAAAAAAATTTAGCCTAAAGGCATAAATATGTCTACACTAATTATAGGCCATAATCAATAATGACTTAAACTAAAAATAAGCATCATAAGAAATTCATTTACTTAAGTCATGTTGCGACCATGTCAAGTCAAGAAAAATCACATTTTATCATATATGCACACATTTGACAAGAACAATAGATGAACCAAAACCACTTACCATTTAAAAAAAAATAAGTAGTTCATTAATTCAAAATCAAAATGAAAAAAAAAAATTAAGGGATAAAACAGTTAAGCACAAGATCCAAAATATTTCATAAAATTAATGAATCAATTTAGCACAAGAGCAAGTATATTAAAAATATTTTAAAAATCAAGAGATAAAAAATTTAAGTGTTTTCAAATCATAAGCATTAAGGTCAAGTTGAATTAATGATCATATAAGCATATATCTTAACCAAGACTAGAGATGAACCAAGAATCAATATATTCCATTTAAGCACATAAAGTTCATCAATTCATCAATCACAAATCAAGAGTTAAGGGAGTTGAGAATGAAGCAATCAAGTTTTAAAACATAGTTCACACTATCCAAGCATTAAGAACAAATTGAGTAATTTTAATCAACATGGTCATATAGGCTTGTTTAACAATCACAAATCATTATGTATAAAAATCACAAAATCATTTCCATCATGCCAAAATCATTCAAACAAATATGTTTATGCAAAATACAATAGGATAAATCATTCAAAGCTCAATATTTCCAAGAATTTTATTTTTGATATTTTAAAGCTCATTTTTGCTTGAAAAAGACCTTCATAAATCTCATAACCAATCAAGCTCATTTTTAACCAATTTGAACCTTTCCAACAAGTTTCAAATGACAAAACAAAGTTGTTCAAGTGGTCATTTGGCATTAGAAACAAGGAAATAAAAAAGTCAACTCTTAATCCCATATTTCTTTGAAAAAGGCTATTAAAATGGGCAAATATGTTTAAACACACATTTAAGCTCTTCAAACCATTTAGAAAAGTTTTATATCACAATTTGAAATTGTCTAAATGGTTTTTATGCCCATCTATGTTCAAAAACAAAATTTAATCTTTTAAGCTCCAAAATCCTTTAAAACTACCATATAGCACTTATGAAAATTTTAAACCATTGCAAGTTATCGAGTTATCTTTGCTTGAACAAGTTTAAATCATTGAATTTAAGATATTCAAATTCATTTTACAATAAAAAACTTGCTAAAACAAAATTTCATATTTTAAGGCTTGACTCTAGCAAAAATCATTTTCAAAGCTAAATATAAAGTCTCAAAATCATTAAGCTTTGAGTGCTCCCCCTAAGTTTGTGCATAAATATAAAAACAATTTAGCACATAAATAATCACACCAAGCATCAATAAAAAATTCATCAACAAAATTATGCTCAAGCAATTTAACACCACAAATAATTTCAACAAGCATCTCAAACATATTTAAGAGCAAAATAAATGTATATTCAATTCAAGCTCACATTTTCTTAAGATTATGCAACATATGTCGTGTAATCAATGTCAACCAAATTTTGCATAATCAATCAAGCATTAAATTTCATCAAGAATAGATAACCAAATTCAAATTCTCTTTAAATAAACGTTTAGAGGTTACCCATACCCATTGTGTGTCTAGAGTTCCATTCTTTAAAATCACAATATAGCTCTTTGCTCTAGCATACCTATAAGAGACAATCTCATTTGAAGAACTAACCTGTTGACTCTTGTTCTCTTGCTTCATCAACCTTCTTGATTGTTGGAGTGGCCAATATATAAAAAAATTGAAGAACTAGCCATTAGGGAAGCTTGGGAAGAAGAAATGCCTATTGAAAGCATGAAAACTAGCCATTGGAGTGTTTTGGGCAAGTCTCGATCGATCCCTTCCATGAGGGGATCGATTGGTTCATGTTTTGGAACCAATATGCCTTTAAAAATCATGACCTAATCGATCCCTTCCTTGAAGGGATCAATTGGTTGAAGGGGGTGATCAATCTCCTACATAGTCTGATCGATCCTTTCTTGCCTTTTTAATACAAAAGTTGCTTTTGTAAGAAAATCCAATCAATCCTTTCCCTGAAGGGATCGATCTTGTCCATCTAGGTAAATGTCCCATGTTTTACACTCTACTCACAAATTTGATCAAATCTTGAGTTATACAAATCAAAATCACAAACCGTTTAAAGATTTAGAAACTACACTTAAAGGGCTTTGTATCCATATAAAATTCATCACTTAATTCATTTTGTACGAATTATAATGAATTTTCAAAGCTATCTTTTATGCAGTTTTTAGACAACTACAAAGTATCTAGTAAAAATTTAAAATCCTTTCCTAGAAAATTTGGATTTTGATTTTGTTTGATCCATTAAAAAGTAGACTCAAAGAGCTTTCCAACCATATAAAATTTAAATATTAAAGCTTTGTGAATTAATATAGAAAAATAAAACAAATTCAAAGTTAGAAAACTTTGTTCTTGTAAAACAACTTTCTTAAGTTAATCTATTTCTTAAAACCAATATTATTAAAGTTGTATTAAGTCCAAAATGAATAAGTTCACTTTAAACAACAATTGAACTTTCATTTAAGCTAAAATAAACAATATTTAAATATAGATTTGGTTTGAGAAATATGAAAATAAAGAAAGGTTTGTTTACACTATGAAAAACATATTATTTATTTAGTACCAAAATATAAAACTTAAGATCATGCACTAAATAAATCTTTTTCAAAATCTTGATCAAGTAGCTTAATGTTTTGTCATTTCAAAATAAGGATCAATTCAAGGCTAACAACAATTAATAAGTAAAAGATTTAAAAAATAAATCCATTTACCAAACACGTTCAACTTGTTGTGACTATTTGAACAATTATTTATTTCAAATTCTTATGACTTTTTTGTTTTGTCATAAAATAGTTATTTCTATCCATACAAGCTTATTAGCATTAAAATAATATTAATCTATTAATATTTCAACAATTAATAAGTAAAAGATTTAAAAAAGATATATTTACCGAATAAGTTCAAATTGTCATGACTATTTGAATAATTATCTACTTCAAATCATTATGACCTTTTGTTTTGTAATAAAACAATTGTTTCAGTTCAAGTAAGCTTATTTGAATTAAAAAAATACTAATTTATTAATATGCCAAAAATCAAAGAGTAAGAGAATTAAAAAAATAATCTATTTATCAAACAAGTTTAAATAGTTATGACTATCTGAATAATTATCTATTTCAAAACATTATATCCTTTTGTTTTATCATAAAACAATTGGTTCTATTCATGCAAGCTTATTTCAAATAAAATAATATAAATTTATTAATGTTCAAAAAATTAATAAGTAAAAATTTAAAAAATAAATCTATTTTTTGAGCATGTTCAAATAGTTATGACTATTTGAACAATTATCTATTTCAAATCATTATGACTATTTGTTTTGTCATAAACCAATTATTTCTGTTCAAAAAACCTTATTCAGAATAAAATAATACTAATTTATTAATATTTCAAAATTAATAAATAAAATATTTTAAAAATAAATATGTTTACTATGTGAGTTCAAATAATTATGACTATTTAAATAATTATTTATTTTAAATCATTATGATCCTTTGTTTTATCATAAAACAATTATTTCTATTTATAAAAGTTTATTTGAAATAAAATAATTCTAATTTATTAATATTCTAAAAATCAATAAGTTGAAAATTTAAATAATTAATTTGTTTACCAAACAAGTTCTAATAGTCATGTCCATTTGAACTATTATCTATTTCAAATCATTATGACATTTTGTTTTGTCATAAAATAATTGTTTATATTCATACAAAATTATTCAGAATAAAATAATACTAATTTATTACTATTTTAAAAATTAACAAGAGATTTAAAAATTAAATCTCTTTACCAAACTAGTTCAAATAGTTATGACTATTGAAATATTAATAAATTTATATTATTTTATTTGGAATAAGCTTGTATGAATAGAAATAATTGTTTTACGACAAAACAAAATGTCATAACAATCTGAAATAGAAAATAGTTTAAATAGTCATAACTATTTGAACTTGTTTGGTAAATAGATTCATTTTTTAAATCTCTTATTCAATAATTTTTAGAATATTAATAAATTAGTATTATTTTATTTCGAATAAGCCTATATGAACTGATACAATTGGTTTTTGATGAAAAAAAAGGTCATAACGATTTAAAATAAATAATTATTCAAATAGTTATTACTATTTAAACTTGTTTGGTAAACATATTTATTTTTAACATCTTTACTTATTAATTTTCAAAATATTAATAAATTAATAGTATTTAATCTGAATAAGCTTGTATGAACAAAAGCAATTATTTTATAATAAAATAAAAAGTCATAACAAGTTGAAATAAATAATTGTTCAAATAGTTAAAATTATTTGAACTTGTTCGATAAATAGATTTATTTTTTAAATCTTTTACTTATTAATTGTCTTAATATAAATAAATTTCTATTATTTTATTCAAAATAAGCTTGTATGAATAGAAAAAATCATTTTGTGACAAAACGAAAGGTTATAGCAATTTCAAATAAATAATTATTCAAATAGTTATAATTATTTAAATTTGTTCAGTAAATAGATTCATTTTTTAAATCTCTTAATTATTAATGTTTGGAATATTAATAACTTAGTATTATTTTATTCCAAATAAGCTTATATGAATAGAAATAATTTTTTATGATAAAACAAAAGGTCATAACGATTTGATCTAGCTTGATAAACATATTTATTTTTTAAATTTTTTACTTATTAATTGTTGAAATTTTAGTAAATCAATATTATTTTAACCCGAATAAGCTTGCATGAACATATAACAAAACAAAAAGTCATAATGATTTGAAGTAAATAATTGTTCAAGTAGTTATAACTATTTGAACTGGTTTGATAAACAGATTTATTTTTTAAATCTTTTATTAATTTTTTAAATATTAATAAGATTAATATTATTTTATTCTGAACAAACTTTTATGATAAAAAACATTCATTTTATGAAAAAACAAAAGGTCATAATGATTTGAAATAGATAATGGTTCAAATAGTCATAATTATTTGAACTGGTTAGGTAAATAGAATTATTTTTTAAATCTCTTACTTATTAATTTTTGAAATATTAATAAATTCATTTTATTTTATTCTGAATAAGCTAGTATGAATTAAAAAATTATTTTATGACAAAACAAAAGGTCATAACGATTTGAAACAGATAATTGTTCATATAATCTTAACTATTTAAACTAGTTCGACAAACAAATTTATTTTTTAAATCTCTTAGTTATCAATTTTTGGAATATTACTAGATTAGTATTATTTTATTTTGAATAAGCTAGTATGAACAAAAATAATTGTTTTATGACAAAACAAAAAGTTATAATGATTTGAAGTTTACAACTATTTAAACAATCATAACTATTTGAACTAGTTCAATAAACAGATTTATTTTTTAAATCTCTTATTTATTAATTTTTGAAATATTAATAGATTGGTATTATTTTATTTTGAATAAGCTTGAATGTTCAAAAACAATTGTTATATGATCAAACAAAAGGGAATAATGATTTGAAATAGATAATTATTGACATGGCCATAATTATTTCAACTGATTCAACAAACAGATTCACATTTTAAATCACTTATTAATTTTTGAAATATTAATAAATTAGTATTATTTTATTTTGAATAAGCTTGTATGAATTGAAACAATTGTTTTATGATAAAACAAAGGGTTATAATGATTTGCAATAGATAATTATTTATAAAGTCTTAACTGTTTGAACTGCTTTAGTAAACAGATTTATGTTTTAAATCTTTTAGTTATTCATTTTAAAAATATTATTAAATTAGTATTGTTTTATTTTGAAAAAGCTTATATGAACTAAAGTAATTATTTTATAATGGAACAAAAGATTAAAACGATTTAAAATAGATAATTATTTAAAAAAGAGTTGATTCGGTAAATAGATTTATTTTTTAAATTTGCTACTTTTTATTTTAGATAAGCTTTTATGAACTGAAACAATTATTTTATAATAAAACAAAAAGTCATATTTATTTTAAATATATAATTGTTGTAATAGTCATAACTATTTGAACTTATTCGGTAAATAGATTTTTTTTTTAATTTCTTGCTTATTAATTTTCTAAATGTTAATAAATTAGTATTATTTTATTTGAAATAAGCATGTATGAACTGAAAAATTATTTTAAGAATAAACAAAAGGTCAAAACAATTTGAAATAGATAATAGTTTGAAAAGTCTTAACTATTTGAACTAGTTCAACAAACACATTTATTATTTAAGTCTCTTACTTATCAATTTTTATTATATTATTAATTTAGCAATGTTTTACTCCAAATAAGCTTGTATGAATAAAAATAATTGTTTTATGGCAAAACAAAAATCATAATGATTTGAGATAGATAACTGTTCAAATAGTCATAACTATTTGAACTGGTTCGATAAATAGATTTAGTTTTTAAATCTCTTAATAATTTTTGAAATATTAATAAATTAGTATTATTTTATTTTGAATAATTTTATATGAATAGAAGTAATTGTTTTATGACAAATCAAAATATCATAATATTTAAAATAGATAATAGTTCAAATAGACGTGACTATTTAAACTTGTTCGATGAACAAATTTATTTTTTAAATCTCCAACTTATTAACTTTTAGAATATTAATAAATTAGTATTATTTTATTTCAAATAAGCTTGTATGAATAGAAGCAATTGTTTTACAACAAAATAAAAGATAATAATGATTTGAAATAAAAATTATTCAAATAGTCATAACTATTTAAACCCTTTCAGTAAATAGATTTATTTTTTAAATCTTTTACTTACTAATTTTTAAAATTTTAATAAATTAGTATTCTTTTATTCTGAATAAGCTTTTATGAATAGAAACAATTAGTTTATGACAAAACAAATTGTCATAATGATTTGAAATAGATAATTATTCAAATAGTTATAATTATTTGAAAGTGTCAAGAAAACATATTTATTTTTAAAATTTTTGCTTAATACTTTTTGGAATATTAATAAATTTATATTGTTTTATTCAAAATAAGCTTGCATGAACGAAAACAATTATTTTGTGATAGAAAAAAAGGTCATAATTTTTTTAAAATAGATAATTGTTTAGATAGCCATAACTATTTAAACATGGTTGGTAAACCGATTCATTTTTTAATTCTCTTACTCATTAATTTTTGGAATATTAATAAATTAGTGTTATTTTATTTCAAATGAACTTATTTGAACTGAAACAATTGTTTTATTACAAAACAAAAAGTTATAATGATTCACAATAATTAATTATTCAAATTGTCATGACTATTTCAACTTGTTCGGTAAACATATTTATTTTTTAAATCTTCTACTTATTAATTGTCAAAAAATAATAAATTAATATTATTTTAATCTGAATAACCTTGTATGAATAGAAATAATTATTTTATAGCAAACCAAAAAGTCATAACAAGTAGAAATAAATAATTGTTCAAACAATCATAACGATTTGAACTTGTTCGATAAACAAATTTATTTTTTAAATCTTTTACTTATTAATTGTCTTAATATTAATAAATCTATATTATTTTATTCCTAATAAGCTTGTATGAATAGAAAAAAATTATTTTATGATAAAACAAAAGGTTATAGTGATTTTGAATAAATAATTGTGCAAATTATCATAATTATTTAAACTTGTCTGGTAAACAAATACATTTTTTATGTTTCTTAATTATTAATTTTCAAAATATTGATAAATTGGTATTATTTTATTTCAAGTAAACTTATATGTGGCAGCTGAAAGTTGTTGTGCCAAGTTTTGTAGATTAAGCAACAATTAGAGGATTTTGGAATAACCATGGATCATATTCCCATTAAATGTGACAATACTAGTGCCATCAATCTCACCAAAAATACAATTCAACACTCTAGAACCAAACATATTGAAATTAGGCATCATTTTATTAGAGATCATGTTCAAAAGGGTGATATTGTGCTTGAATATGTGGATACCTTGCATCAACTAGCTAATATCTTCATAAAACCTCTTGACAAGGATAGATTTTATGCAATTAGAGGTGAACTTCGCATGATGAATGTTCTTTGAAGTGGATTTCTTGATGTTATGATAAATAGTGCACTCTTGATTGATCTAATATGTGTTTATCTAAATTTTTTTTGTAATTTGTGCATGATTGTATGCTTGAATGATCATAATGCATGTTTCTCAAATCTTTTTATTAAAAAAAAAATGCTACAGCTCAACCCAATCGATCCTCTTTTGGAATGGATCGATTGGTTCTTCACCTAGCAGCCATCTTCTCACTCTCATCATCCTCATCAATCTTCTCATTCTTCACCTCCACCATAATGAACTTCACTAGTGTCATCCCTTATGTTTTTCCCACATTATTATATTTTGTAAATCTAACTTTGCATTTTTGTTTGTAAATATTGGCACTTGATCTTCATATCAATAAAATTCATCTTTCATTCTATTATTGTGTGCTATTTTTGTGTTGTTTAATGATTGATGACTAAGTGGCCTTGAATTGATTTTCTCTCATTTGGTTTCATTTTGCTTTATTTCATCTTTTTTTGTTATGACAAAAAGAGGGAGAAATATTGTATGAAAAATTGTTTTGATGACTCAACAATATTGGTTTGGTGATATTGAGTTTCCTTAGTTGGCTTATAACTAATGCTTAAATTTAAGGGGAGTTATATTCTTCAGAGGGAGTTGGTTTTTCATAGATTAAGAAGGAGCTTTTTTTTCAAAAGGAAAATTGTTTTTAAGCAAATTTTTCACTTGGTTTTGTCATATCAAAAAGGGGGAGATTGTTAGCCTTGAATTGATTAAGAGTTTTGATTTGACAAAATAAAAATTTTCCAAACTTGTTTCAATATTGCCTAAGCTTAAATTGAACATTTTTCCACCCTTCTATCTTGCCAAAATTCATTTGAGAATCAAAACAACTCAAATTCTCAGAACAAAACATGATTTATGCAAGTTTTAATAGAAGGGATCGATCCCCTACCAAAAGGGATCGATCTTGTTTTCAACCAAAATCGAAAGTTCTCAAGATTTAGCAAAAATTGATCGATCCCCTCCCTGTAGGGATCGATTGGTTAGGGTTTCAAGCTGAACGGATCGATCCTCTCATTCAAGGGATCGATAACTTTTTCATATAGAATGTTTGTATCGTGCAATTTTCCAGAAAACGGATCGATCCCATCACATAGAGGATTGATCCCTTCTTAAAGGGATCGATCGATTGCTCAGACAGAATGTTGCCCAAGTTTGAAAACCCAAAAAAGGGATCGATCCCCTATTAAAAGGGATCGATCGATTGCTCAAACAAAATGTTCCCCAGTTCGAAAACCCAGAAAAGGGATCAATCGAGTACGACAAATTAGGCACAAAATCGAGCCTTCTCCAATATGAACCAATCGATCCCCTATGATAAGGGATTGATCCCCTGAAGGCTAACAACTTCTAACGGCTATTTTTTTGTCTGAATTTTTGTAGGTTTGAAGCATTAAATGCAATCCAATAGCTCTCAACTACTTCCTAATTATAAATCAAGCATTCCACTGCAGACCAAGAGAAACAAGACCAAGAAAACTTATTTCCATTCACCTACCAATTTGCTCAAGCATTCAAAGTTGTTCCAAGTTAGAAAAATGCAGAATTCATATCAGTTTTTCTCTATTTTGTTGTCTATACCACTGTGTACTTCAAATTAGCAAACGCCCAACCTTTGAGAGATTCTTAGAGTTTGCAAAACACTTCATATCTCTGTATTGTGAGTTTGTGAGCTTAAGAGGGAGGATAACCCTTAAGAGTATATTGTGTTGAGTTTGTAAAGCTTAAAGAAGCTTGGTTGTAATCTTCAACACTTATAGTGGATTGAACTCCTTGGCAAGAGAGGCTAAGGGAAAGGACGTAGGTGCCTAAAAAAGGACCGAACCTCTATAAATCTCGGTGTTATATTCTTTATCCCTATCGTTCATTTACTTTCAATTATTGTGTTTAATTGTTTAGCAAAATTTGTGCTTATTGAATAATGTTTTTCAAAAAATTATTAAAACCAATTCACCCCCTTTTGGTTTATTCCAAATCTTTGAGCTAACAAAAAGGAAATGTCATAATGATTTGAAATAGATAATTATTCAAATAGTCATGACTATTTGAACTTGTTTAGTAAACATATTTATTTTTTAAATCTTTTACTTATTAATTGTCAAAATATTTATAAATTAATATAATTTTAATCCGAATAAACTTGTATGAATATTAATAATTGTTTTATGACAAAATAAAAAGTCATAACAAGTTTAAATAAATAATTGTTCAAATAGAAATAACGATTTGAACTTATTTGATAAATAGATTTATTTTTTAAATCTTTTACTTATTGTCATAATATTAATAAATTTGTATTATTTTATTCGAAATAAGCTTGGATGAACATAAAAGAATTCTTTTATGACAAAACAAAAGGTTATACCTATTTCAAATAGATAATTGTTCAAATAGGCATAATTATTTAAATTTGTTTAGTAAATAAATTCATTTTTTAAATCTCTTTATTATTAATTTTTAGGTTATTAATAAATTAGTATTACTTTATTTTGAATAAGCTTATATGAATTAAAACAATTCTTTTATGACAAAATAAAAGGTCATAACAGTTAATTATTTGAACGGTTAGGTAAACAAAATTATTTTTTAAATCTACTACTTATTAATTTTTGAAATATTAATAAATTTATTTTATTTTATTTCGAAAAAGCTAGTATGAATTCAACAAAATGTTTTTTATGACAAAACAAAAGGTCATAATAATTTAAAAAAATAATTGTTCATATAGTTTTAAATATTTGAACTAGTTCAACAAACAAATTTATATTTTAATTCTCTTAGTTATTAATTTTTGGAATATTATTAGATTAGTGTTATTTTATTTCAAATAAACTTGTATGAACAAAAATAATTGTTTTATGACAGAACAAAAAGTTATAACAATTTCAAATAGTTATAACTATTTGAACTAGTTTGGTAAATAGATTTATTTTTTAAATCTCTTACTTATTAACTTAAGAAAGATTAATAAATTAAAATTATTTTATTCTGAATAAGCTTCAATGTTCAAATACAATTCTTATATGATGAAACAAAAGGTAATAACAATTTGAAATAGATAATTATTGACATGGCCATAATTATTTGAACTGATTCGATAAACAGATTCACTTTTTAAATCACTTACTTATTAAATTTTGAAATATTAATAAATTAGTTTTATTTTATTTTGAATAAGCTTGTATGAACTGAAATTATTGTTTTATGACAAAATAAAAGGTCATAACGATTTGAAATAAATAATTGTTCACATAGTTTTAATTGATTGAACTACTTCGGCAAATAGATTTATTTTTTAAATCTCTTAGTTATTAATTTTCAGAATATTATTAAATTAGAATTATTTTATTCTAAATAAGCTTATACGAACTAAAATAATTATTTTATAATAGAACAAAAAGTTACAACAATTTGAAATAGATAATTGTCCAAATAGGAACTGGTTTGATAAATAGATTTATCTTTTAAATAACTACTTACAAATGTTTGAAATATTAATAAATTAGTATTATTTTATTCCAAAATGGCATGCATGATAAAAACAATTGTTTTATGATAAAACAAATTTTCATAATGATTGGAAATAGATAATTGTTCAAATGGCCATATTATTTAAACTGATTCGATAAAATGATTTATTTTTTAAATCTCTAACTTATCAATATTTGAAATATTAATAAAGTAATATTATTTTATTTCAAATAAGCTTTTATGAACTAGAACAATTATTTTATGATAAAACAAAAGGTCATATTTATTTTAAATAGATAATTGTTCAAATAGTCATAACTATTTGAACTTGTTTGGCAAATAGATTTATTTTTATAAATTTCTTGTGTATTAATTTTCTAAATGTTACTAAATTGGTATTATTTTATTTCAAATAAGCATCTATGAGCTAAAAAATTTTTTTTATGACTAAACAAAAAGGTTAAAATGATTTGAAATAGATAATTGTTCTAATAGTCTTAATTATTTGAACTGGTTTAATAAACACATTTATATTTTAAATCTCTTACTTATTAATTTTTAGAATATTATTAATTTAGTACTATTTTACTCTTAATAAGCTTGTATGAATAGAAATAATTGTTTTATAAAAAAATAAAGATCATAACGATTTGAATTGGTTTAATAAACAGACTTAATTTTTAAATCTCTTATTAATTTTTGAAATATTAAAAAATTAACATTATTTTATTCTAAATAATTTTATATAAATAGAAACAATTATTTTACGACAAAATAAAATGTCACAATGATTTGAAATAGATGATAGTTCAAATGGATATGATTATTTGAACTTGCTTGGAAAACAAATTTATTTTTTAAATCTCCAACTATTTAATTTTTAAAATATTAATAAATTAGTATTATTTTATTTTGAATGAAATTGAATGAATAGAAAAAATTGTTTTACGACAAAACAAAAAATCATAGCGATTTAGAATAAATAATTGTTCAAATAGTCATAACTATTTAAACTCGCCTAGTAAATAGATTTATTTTCTAAATCTTTTACTAATAAATTAATATTATTTTATTTCAAATAAGCTTTTATAAACAGAAAAAATTGCTTTATGACAAAACAAAAGGTCATAATGATTTGAAATAGATAATTCTTCAAATAGTCATAACTATTTGAATGTGTTTAGAAAACCTATCTATTTTTTAAATTTTTACATATTAATGTTTGGAATATTGATAGATTTATATTGTTTTATTCAAAATAAACTTGCATGAACAGAACCAATTGTTTTATAACAAAACAAAAGGTCATAATGTTTTAAAATAGATAATTATTCAGATAGTCATAACTATTTAAACATGTTCAGTAAACAGATTCATTTTTTAATTCTCTTACTCATTAATTTTTGGAATATTAATAAATTAGTACTATTTTGTTTCATT
Source organism: Durio zibethinus (assembly GCF_047325235.1). NCBI lineage: Eukaryota > Viridiplantae > Streptophyta > Magnoliopsida > Malvales > Malvaceae > Durio > Durio zibethinus. The sequence goes on from NC_143185.1 coordinate 485,652, forward strand.
AATTAGTACTATTTTGTTTCAAATAAGTTTAAATGAACTAAAACAATTCTTTTATTACAAAACAAAAGGTTACAGTGATTTAAAATAGATAATTATTCAAATAGTCATGACTATCTCAACTTGTTTGGAAAACATATTTATTTTTTAATCTTTTACTTATTATTTGTTGAAATATTAATAAATTAATTGTTTTATGAATTAATAAATTACTTATTATTTGCATGAATAAAAACAATTGTTTTATGACAAAACAAAAAGTCATAACAATTTGAAATAAATAATTGTTCAAATAGTCATAAAGATTTGAACTTATTTAGTAAATAGATTTATTTTTTAAATCTTTTACATATTAATTTTCTTAATATTAATAAATTTGTATTATTTTATTCGAAATAAGCTTGTATGAATTAAAAAATCATTTTATGACAAAACTAAAGGTTACAGCAATTTGAAATAGATAATTGTTGAAATAGTCATAATTATTTAAACTTGTTTGGTAAGTAGATTCAATTTTTTTAATTCTTTTAATTATTAATTTTTGAAATATTAATAACTCAGTATTATTTTATTTCGAATAAGTTTATATTAACTAAAATAATTTTTTTATGACAAAACAAAAGGTCACGTTGATTTGAAATCGATATTTATTTAAATAGTCATGATTATTTGATCTAGTTCGGTAAACATATTTATTTTTTTGTTATTCATTATCAAAATATTAATAAATTAGTGTTATTTTAATCTGAAGAAGCTTGTATGAATAGCAACTATTGTTTTACAATAAAATAAAAAGTCATAACAATTTGAAAGAAATAATTGCTCAAATAGTCATAATTATTTAAACTAGTTTGATAAACAGATTTATTTTTTAAATCTCTTATTAACTTTTGAAATATTAATAGATTAGTATTTTTTTTCAAACAAACTTACATGAACAAAAGCTAGTATGAATTGAAAAATTATTTTATGGCAAAACAAAAATTATTTGAAATAGATAATTGTTCATATAGTCATAACTATTGGAATTAGTTCGGCAAACAACTTTATTTTTTAAAATCATTTGGTTATTAATTTTTGGAATATTATTATATTAGTATTATTTTATTTCAAATAAGCTTGTATGAACAAAAATAATTGTTTTATGACAAACCAAAAGGTTATAATGATTTGAAGTATACAACTATTCAAATAGTCATAATTATTTAAACTGGTTCAGTAAACATATTTATTTTTTAAATCTCTTACTTATTAATTTTTGAAAGATTAATAAATTAGTATTATTTTCTTCCAAATAAACTATTATGATAAAAAATAATTGTTATATGACAAACAAAATGTAGTAATGATTTGAAATAGATAATTGTTGAAATGGCCATAATTATTTGAACTGATTCAATAAACGAATTCACTTTTTAAATTACTTATTAATTTTTAGAATATTAATAATTAGTATTATTTTATTTTGAATAAGCTTGTATGAACCGAAATAATTATTTTATGACAAAATAAAAAGTCATAACAATTTGAAACAAATAATTATTCATATAGTCTTAACTGGTTAAACTACTTCGACAAATAGATTTATCTTTTAAAACTCTTAGTTATTAATTTTTGGAATATTATAAAATTAGTATTATTTTATTCTAAATAAGCTTATATGAACTAAAATAATTATTTTATTACAAAATAAAAGGTTATAATGATTTGAAATAGATAATTGTTCAAATAGGAATTAGTTTAGTAAATAGATTTATTTTTTCAATCTCTTATATATTAATTTTTGAAATATTAATAAATTAGTATTATTTTATTCCAAATAAGTTTGCATGATGAAAAACAATTGTTTTATGACAAAACAAAAGTTCGTAATGATTTGAAATAGATAATTGTTCAAATGGCTATAATTATTTGAACCGATTTGATAAACTGACTTATTTTTTAAATCTATAACCTATCAATTTTTGAAATATTATTAAAGTAATATTATTTTATTTCAAATGAACTTTTATGAACTGAAACAATTGCTTTATGATAAAACAAAAGATCATATTTATTTTAAATAGATACTTATTCAAATAGTCATAACTATTTGAACTTATTCAATAAACAATTTTATTTTTTAAAATTTCTTGTATATTAATTTTTTGAATGTCAATAAATTAGTATTGTTTTATTTCAAATATACATGTATGAACTAAAAAAATTATTTTATGACTAAACAAAAGGTAATAACGATTTGAAATAGATAATTATTCTAATAGTCTTAACTACTTGAACTGGTTCAGCAAACACATTTATTTTTTAAAATCTCTTACTTATTAATTTTTAGAATATTATTAATTTAGCAATATTTTACTCTAAATAAGCTTGTATAAACAGAAACAATTATTTTATGACAAAATAAAGATCATAACATTTGAACTAGTTCAATAAATAGATTTAGTTTTTAAATCTCTTATTAATTTTTGAAATATTAAAAAAATTAGTATTATTTTATTTTGAATAATTTTGTATGAATAGAAGCAATTGTTTTATAATAAAACAAAATGTCATAACGATTTAAAATAGATGATAGTTCAAATGACATGACTATTTGAACTTGTTTGGTAAACAAATTTATTTTTTAAATCTCCAACTTATTAATTTTTAAAATATTAATAAATTAGTATTATTTTATTACAAATAAAATTCTATGAATAGAAACAACTGTTTTATGATAAAACAAAAGATCATAACAATTTGAAATAAATAATTGTTTAAATAGTCATAACTCTTTAAACTCGCTTAGTAAATAGATTTATTTTTTAAATCTTTTACTTATCAATTTTTAGAATTTTAATGAATTAGTATTATTTTATTCCAAATAAACTTTTATGAATATAAAAAATTGATTTATGACAAAACAAAAAGGTCATAATGATTTGAAATAGATAATTGTTCAAATAGTCATAACTATTTGAATGTGTTTAGAAAACATATTTATTTTTAAATTTTTACTTATTAATTTTTAGAATATTAATAAATTTATATTATTTTATTCAAAATAAGCTTGCATAAACAAAACCAATTGTTTTATAACAAAACAAAAAGGTCATAATGTTTTGAAATAGATAATTGTTCAAATATAACTATTTGAACATCTTCGATAAATAGATTTATTTTTTTAATTCTTTTATGCATTAATTTTTGGAATATTAATAAATTAGTTTTATTTATTTTGAATAAACATATATAAACTGAAACAATTTTTTTTTTTTTTTTACAAAACAAAAGGTCACAATGATTTAAAATAGATAATTATTTAAATAGTCATGATTATTTGAACTTGTTCAGAAAACATATTTATTTTAAAAATCTTTCAAGTATTTTTTGTCAAAATATTAATAAATTAAAATTATTTTAATCCAAATAAGCTTGTATAAACATAAACAATTTTTTTATGACAAAACAAAAAGTCATAACAATTTAAAATAAAAAATTGTTAAATAGTCATAAAGATTTGAACTTGTTCAAAAAACATATTTATTTTTTGAATCTTTTACTTATTAATTGTCTTAATATTAATAAAATTGTATTATTTTACTTGAAATATGCTTGTATAAATAGAAAAATCATTTTATGACAAAACAAAAGGTTCTAGCGATTTCAAATAGATAATTGTTGAAATAGTCATAATTATTTAAACTTGTTCGGCAAACATATTCATTTTTTAAATCTCTTAATTATTAATTTTTGGAATATTAATAACTCACTATTATTTTATTTCAAATAATTTTATATGAATTGAAATAATTATTTTATGTCAAAACAAAAGGTCATAATAATTTAAAATCGATGTTTATTTAAATAGTAATGACTATTTGATCTAGTTCGGTAAACATATTTATTTTTTTCAATTTTTTACTTATTAACTGTCAAAATATTAATAAATTAGTATTATTTTAATATGAATAAGCTTGTATAAACAAAAACTATTGTTTTATAATAGAACATAAAGTCATAACAATTTGAAATAAATAATTCCTCAAATAGTTATAACTATTTGAACTGGTTTGTTAAATATATATTTTTTTAAATCTCTTATTAATTTTTGAAATATTAATAGATTAGTATTTTTTTTTATTTTGAACAAACTTACATGAACAAAAACATTTATTTCATAACAAAACAAAAGGTCATAATAATTTGAAATAGATAATTGTTCAAATGGTCATAATTATTTGAACTAGTTAGGTAAACAAAATTATTTTTTAAATCTCTTACATATTAAATTTTGAAATATTAACAAATTCATTTTATTTTATTTTGAATAAGCTTGTATGAATTGAAAATTTTGTTTTATGGCAAAACAAAAACAATTTAAAATAGATAATTTTTCATACAGTCTTAACTATTTGAACTAGTTCAGCAAACAAATTTATTTTTTAAATCTCTTAGTTATTAATTTTTGGAATATTATTATATTTGTATTATTTTATTTTGAATAAACTTATATAAATAGAAATAATTCTTTTATGATAGAAGAAAAAGTTATAATGATTTAAAGTAAATAATTGTTCAAATAGTCATAACTATTTAAACTAATTCAGTAAATAGATTTTTTTTGTAAATCTCTTACTTATTAATCTATGAAATATTCATAAATTAGTATTATTTTATTTCAAATAAACTTGTATGATCAAAAACAATTTTTATATGACCAAACAATAGGTAATAATGATTTGAAATACATAATTATTGAAATGACCATAATTATTGGAATTGATTTGGTAAATAGATTCACTTTTTAAATCACTTAATTATTAATTTTCAGAATATTAATAAATTAGTATTATTTTATTTTGAATAAACTTGTATGAACTAAAATAATTGTTTTGTGGTAAAACAAAATGTTATAACAATTTTCAATAGACAATTGTTCAAATATTCATAACTATTTGAATTTGTTTAATAAAAAAATTTATTTTTTTAAACTCTTACTAATTAATTTTTGAAATATTAAGAAATTAGAATTATTTTATTTTGGATAAGCTTTTATGAACTAAAACAATTATTTTATGTCAAAACAAAGGTCATAATGATTTTAAATAAATAATTGCTCAAATAGTCATAACTATTTGAATTTGTTTGGTAAATAGATTTATTTTTTCAAATATTTGGCTTATTAATTTTTTGAATGTTAATAAATTTAGGCTACTTTATTTTGAATAAGTATGCAAGATATGAAACAAATATTTTATGACTAAACAAAAGGTTAAATGATATGAAATAGATAATTATTCAAATAGTTTTAACTATTTGAACAAGTTTGGCAAACAAATTTCTTTTTTAAATCTCTTATTAATTTTTGGAATATTATTAAATTACTATTATTTTTAACCGAATAAGCTTCTATGATCAAAAATAATTGTTTTATGACAAAACAAAGATCTTAACGATTTGAGATTGATAATTATTAAAATAGTCATAACTATTTCAATTGGTTTGATAAACATATTTATTTTTTAAATCTCTTATTTATTAATTTTTGAAGTATTAGTAAATTAGTATTATTTTATTTCAAATAAGCTTGTATGATCAAAATTAATTATTTTATGACAAAACAAAAGGTCATAACAATTTGAAATAAATAGTTGTTCAAATGTCCATAATTATTTTAATTGATTTGATAAAAAGATTTACTTTTTAAATTTCTTACTTATTGTTTTAAGAATTATTAATAAATTAGTATTGTTTTATTCCATCTAAGCTTGTTTTAACTTAAACAATTGCTTTATGACAAATCAAAAGGTTATAACGATTTTAAATAGACAATTGTTCAAATAGTAATAACTATTTGAACTTGTTCAGTAAACAGATTTATTTTTTAAAATCTCTTTCTTATTAATTTTTCAAATGCTAATAAATTATTATTAATTTATTCTAAATAAGTTTGTATGAACTGGAACAATTTTTTTATGACTAAACAAAAGGTCAAAATGATTTCAAATAGATAATTGTTATAATAGTATTAACCATTTGAACTGATTCGGTAAACAAATTTATTTTTTAAATCTCTTACTTATTAATTATCAAAATATTATTAAATTAGTATCATTTTAATTAGAATAAGCTTATACGAACAAAACAGTTATTTTACAATAAAAGAAAAGGTTATAACGATTTAAAATAGATAATTGTTCATATGTTCTTAACTATTTGAAACGATTCAGCAATTAGATTTAGTTTTTAATTTTCTTGGTTATTAGATTTCAGAATATTATTAAATTAGTATTATTTTATTTTGAATAAAATAGTATGAACAAAACCAATTGGTTGATGACAAAATAAAAGGTTAAACGATTTGAAATGGATAATTATTCAAATAATCAAAACAATTTAAAATGGTTTGGTAAATAGATTTACTTTTAACTCTCTTACTAATTAATTTTCTAAATATTAATAAATTAGTGTTATTTTATTTTGAGTAAACTTATCTTGACAAAAACAATTGTTTTATGACAAAAAAAGGTAATAATGATTTGAAATAGATAATTATTCAAATAGTTATAATTATTTGAACTAGTTCAGTAAATAGAATTATTTTTTAAATCTCTTACTTATTAATTTTTGAAATATTAATAAATTAGTTTTATCCTATTCCGAACATGCTTGTTTTATGACAAAACAAAATGTCATAATAATTTGAAATAAATAATTATTTATATAATCTTAACTGTCTGAATAAAAGGTTATAATAATTTAAAATAAATAAAATGTTAATAAATTAGTATTATTTTATTCCAAATAAGCTTGTATGAACTGAAACAATTATTTTATGACTACATAAAAGGTCACAATGATTTGAAGTAGTAATTATTCTAATAGTTTTATCTATTTGAACTGGTTCAGCAAACACATTTATTTTTTAAATCTCTTTTTAATTTTTATAATATTATTAAATTAGTATTATTTTTATTCGAATAAGCTAGGATGATCAAAAGCAATTATTTTATGAGAAAGCAAAGATCATAATGATTTGAGATTAATATTTGTTTTTAATAGTCATAACTATTTGAACTAGTTCGGAAACAGTTTTAGCTTTTAAATCTCTTGCTTATTAATTTTCAAAATATTAATAAAGCAGTATATTTTATTTCAGATAAGTTTTTATGAACTGAAACAATTGTTTTATGATAAAACAAAAGCTCATAATGACTTTAAATAGTTAGAATGATTATTCAAAAAGTCAAATCTTTTTGAACTTTTTTAGTAAACAAATTTATTTTTTAAAATCTCTTACTTATTAATTTTTCCAATATTAATAAATTAGTAATATTTCATTCTAAATAATCTTGTATGAACTAAAATAGTTGTTTTACGATTAAACAAAAGGTCAAACTGATTTGAAATAAATAATTATTCTAATAGTCTTAACTATTTGAACTAGTTTAGTAAACACATTTATTTTTTAAATCTCTTACTTATTAATTTTTGGAATACGATTAAATTAGTATTATTTTAATCCAAATAAGCTTGTATGAAAAGCAACAATTATTTTATGACAAAATAAAGATCATAACATTTTGATGTAAATAATTATTTAAATAGTCATAACTATTTTGGAAAACAAATTTAATTTTTAAATCTCTTATTAATTTTCATAATATTAATAGATTAGTACTATTTTAATTGGAATAATTTTGAATGAACAGTAACAATTATTTTATGTCAAAACAAAAGGTTATAACAATTTGAAATAGATAATAATGTAAATGGACAGGACTATTTGAACTTGTTCGGTAAATAAATTTATTTTTTAAATCTCTAACTTATTATTTTTAGAATATTAATAAATTAGTATTATTTTATTTTGAATAAAATTGTATGAATAGAAACAATTATTTTATGACAAAACAAAAGATCATAATGATTTGAAATAAATAATTGTTCAAATAGTTATAACTATTTGAACTTGCTCAGTAAATAGATTTATTTTTTAAATCTTTTACTTATTAATTTTTGGAATTTTAATAAATTAATATTATTTTATTCTAAGTAAGTTTTTATGAGCAGAAATAACAAAACAAAAGGTTATAACAATTTGAAATAGATAATTATTCAAACACCCATAATTATTTGAACTTGTCCAGTCGACAAATTCATTTTTTAAAACTCTTATTATTAATTTTTGTAATATTATTAAATTAGAATTATGTTATTTTGAATAAGCTTGTATGAACAGAAATAACTGTTTTGTGACAAAACAAAATGTCATAATAATTTAAAATAGATAACTATTCAAATAGTCATAACTGTTTGTATTGGTCAAACCAAAACATACATTTTCTAAATCTGTTACTTATTAATTTTTAGAATATTAATTTATTCCGAATAAGACTGTATAAATATAAACAATTGTTTTATGATAAAACAAATGGTCATAAGATTTGAAATAAATAATTGTTCAAATAGTTATAACTAATTGAACTAGCTTGGCAAAAAAATTTATATTTTAAATCTCTTATTGATTTTCAAAATATTAATAAATTAATATTATTTTATTCTAAACAAACTCATATGAACAAAAATATTTGTTTTATGACAAAACAAAAGGTAATAAGGATTTGAAATAGATAATTGTTTAAATAATCATAATTATTTGAATTGGTTCAGCAAACAAAATTATTATTACATTTTGTTTTGTCATAAAACAATTGTTTTTGTTCATACAAGCTTATTCGAATTAAAATACTATTAATTTATTAATATTTTGACAATTAATAAGTAAAAGATTTAAAAACTAAATATTTTTACCAAACAAGTTCAAATAGTCATGACTATGTGAATAATTATCTATTTCAAATCATTATGACCCTCTGTTTTGTAATAAAACAATTGTTTCAATTAATATAAGCTTATTTGAAAAAAAAATAATACTAATTTATTAATATACGAAAAGTTAACGAGTAAGAGAACTAAAAATATTAATCTATTTACTGAACAAGTTTAAATAATTATGACTATCTAAATAATTATCTATTTCAAAACATTATGACCATTTGCTTTATCATAAAACAACTGGTTTTATTCATACAAGCTTATTTCGAATAATATAATATAAATTTATTAAATTTTCAAAAATTAATAAGTAAAATTTTAAAAATTAAATCTATTTCCTAAACATGTTCAAATAGTCATGACTATTTGAATAATTATCTATTTAAAATTGTTATGACCTTTTGTTTTGTCATAAACCAATTGTTCTTGCTCATAAAAACATATTCAAAATAAAATAATACTAATTTATTAAAATTCCAAAAATTAATAAGTAAAAGATTTAAAAAATAAATTTGTTTATCAAGCGAGTTCAAATAGTTATGACTATTTGAACAATTATTTATTTCAAATTATTATACTCTTTTGTTATGTCATAAAATAATTGTTTCTATTCATGCAAGTTTATTTGGAATAAAATAATACTAAATTATTAATATTCTAAAAATTAATAAGTTGGAGATTTAGAATATAAATATGTTTATCGAACAAGTTCAAATAGTCATGTCCATTTGAACTATTATCTATTTCAAATCATTATGACATTTTGTTTTGCTGTAAAACAATTGTTTCTATTCATACAAAATTATTTAAAATAAAATAATACTAATTTATTACTATTTCAAAAATTAATAAAGATTTTAAAAAAATGTGTTTGTCTAACTAGTTTAAATAGTTAAGACTATTAGAACAATTATCTATTTCAAATCGTTATAACCTTTTGTTTAGTCAAAAATAGTTGTTTTGTTTCATACATGCTTATTTGAAACATAATAATGCTAATTTATTAACATTAAAAATATTAATAAGCAAGAAAATAAAAAAATAAATTTGTTTACCGAATAAGTTCAAATAGTTATGACTATTTGAACAATTATCTATTTGAAATCATTACGACCTTTTGTTTTGTTATAAAATAATTGTTTCTGTTCATACAAGCTTATTCTAAATAAAATAATATAAATTTATTAATATTACAAAAATTAGTAAGTAAAAAATTTTTAAAATGAATATGTTTACTGAGCAAATTCAGATAGTTGTTACTATTTGAACAATTATTTATTTCAAATAGTTATGATCTTTTGTTTTGTTATAAGGAAATTGTTTCTATTCATACAAGTTTATTCAGAATAAAATAATACTAATGTATTAATATTTCAAAAATTAATAGGTAGGAGATTTAAAAAATAAATATATTCACTGAACAAGTTCAAATAGTCATGTCCATTTGAACAATTATTTATTTCAAATCATTATGCCCTCATGTTTTGTCTAAAAAAAATTATTTCTGTGGATGCAAAATTATTTAGGATAAAATAATATTGATCTTTTATTATTTTAAAAATTAATAAGAGATTTAAAAATTAAATATATTTTCTGAAACAATTCAAACAGTTATAACTATTTGAACAATTAACTATCTCAAATTGTTATAATCTTTATTTTGTCATAAAACAATTGTTTTTTTTTATACAAGCTTATTCAGATTAAAATAATATTAATTTACTAATATTTCAAAAATTTATAAGTAAGAGATTTAAAAAATAAATGTGTTTGCCGAACCAGTTTAAATAGCTAAGACTATTAGGACAATTATCTATTTCAAATCATTTTGGCATTTTGTTTAGTCATAAAACAATTATTTCAATTCATACAACCTTATTCAAAATAAAATAATACTAATATATTAACATTCAAAAAATTAATTAGCAAGATATTTAAAAAAAATAAACATATTTATTAAACAAGTTCAAATAGCTTTTACTATTTGAATAATTTATCAATTTCAAATCGTTATGACCTTTTATTTTGTAATAAAACAATTGTTTCAAATCATAAAAACTTATCTGAAATAAAATAATACTATTTTATTAATATTTTGAAAATTAATAAGTAAGAGATTTAAAAACTAAAGATAATTTCAAAACCAATTCAAATAATTATAACTATTTGAAAAACTATAAATCTCAAATTTTATGATCTTTGTTTTCTCATAAAACAATTGCTTTTTATCATACAAGCTTATTCAGAAAAAAAATACTAATTTAATAATGTTTCAAAAACTAATAAGAGATTTAAAAACTAAATGTGTTTACCGAACTAGTTCAAATAGTTAAGACTATTAGAATAATTATTTATTTAAAATCATTTTGATCTTTTATTTGGTCATAAAATAATTGTTTTAGTTTATAAAAGCTTTTTCGGAATAAAATAATATTAATTTATTAATATTCAAAAAATTAATAGGAGATTTGAAAAAATAAATTTATTTACTGAACAAGTTCAAATAATTATGACTATTTGAATAATTATATATTTAAAATCTTTATAATCTTTTGTTTTGTCATAAAATAATTATTTTAGTTCATAAAAGTTATCCAAAATAAATAATACTACTTTATTAATATTTCAAAAATTAATAAGTAAGATATTTAAAAAATAAATTAATTTGCTAAATAAGTTTGAATAATTATGGCCATTTGAACAACTATCTATTTCAAATTGTTATTACTTTATGCTTTGTGATAAAACATTTGTTTTTTAGCATACAAGTTTATTCAAAATAAAATAATATTAATTTATTAATATTTCAAGAATTAATTAAAGATTTAAAAAATAAATTTGTTCACTGCACCAATTCAAATTGTTATGATTATTTTGAACAATTATCTATTTCAAATTGTTTTAACTTTTTGTTTTATTATAAAACAATTGTTTTAGTTCATACAAGCTTGATCGAATTAATATAACAATAATTTCATAAAATTCTGAAAATTAATAACTAAGATATTTAAAAAATAAATTTGTTTGCTGAACTAGTTGAAATAGTTAAGACTATGTGAATAATTATTTATTTCAAATTGTTATGAGCTTTTGTTTTGTCATAAAATAATTATTTCAGCTCATAGAAGTTTATTTAGGAAAGATCAAAATTAATTTATTAATATTTCAAAATTTTAAAAGTAAGAGATTTAGAAAATAATTCTATTTATCGAACCAGTTCAAATAATTATAACTCTTTCAAATCATTATGACCTTTTCTTTTGTAATAAAATAATTGTTTGAGTTCATATAACCTTATTTGAAGTAAAATAATTCTAATTTATTAATATTTTGAAAATAAATGAGTAAGAGAATTAAAAAAAAAAAAGAATCTGTGACAAAAAAAAAACTTTTCTTATGAATATCTAAACAATTATCTATTTTAAAACATTATGACCTTTTGTTTTATCATAAAATAATTTGTTCTGATCATGCAAGCTTATTTTGAATAAAATAATATAAATTTATTAGTATTCTAGAAATTAAAAAGTAAAAATTTGAAAAATAAGTATGTTTTTTGAACATGTTCAAATAGTTATGACTCTTTGAATAATTATCTATTTCAAATCATTATGACAATTTGTTTTGTTATAAACCAATTGTTTCTATTCATACAATCTTATTCGAAATAAAATAATACTAATTTATTTATTCCAAAAATTAATAAGTAAAAGATTTTAAAAAATAAATATGGTTGACGAGCAAGTTCAAATAGTTATAACTATTTGAACAATTATTTATTTCAAATCATTATGATCTTTTGTTTTGTCATAAAACAATTGTTTCTATTTATACAAGTTTATTTAGAATAAAATAATACTGATTTATTAATATTATAAAATTAATTATTTGAACATTTACTAAACAAGTTCAAATAGTTATGTCCATTTGAACTATTATCTATTTCAAATCGTTATAACATTTTGTTTTGTCATAAAATAATTATTTTTGTTCATACAAAATTATTCAAAATAAAATAATATTAATTTATTAATATTTCAAAAATTAATAAGATATTTAAAAACTAAATCTATTTATCCATCCAATTTAAATAGTTATGAATATATGAATAATTATTTATTTTAAATCGTTATGATATTTTATTTTGTCGTAAAACAAATGTTTTGTTCATATAAGTTTTCTCGAAATAAAATAATATTAATTTATTAATATTTTGAAAATCAATAAAAGATTTGAAAAATAAATCTGTTTATCAAACTAGTTCAATTAGTTATAACAATTTGAACAATTATTTGTTTCAAATCGCTATGATAATTTGTCTTGTCATAAAACAATGGTTTCTATTGATATAGTCTTATTCAAAATAAAATAATGCTAATTTATTAATATTCTAGAAATTAATGTGTAACAAATTTAAAAATTAAATCAGTTAGCCTGACCAATGCAAATAGTATTTGAATAATTATCTATTTTAAATTATTATGACCTTTTATTTTATCACAAAACAATTATTTTTGTTCATACAAGCTTACTAGGAATAACATAATTCTAATTTATTAATATTTCAAAAATTAATAAGTAAGAGATTTAAAAACTAAATATGTTTATCAAACAAAGTTCAAACAGTTATGACTATTTCAATAATTACCTATATCAAATTGCTATAACCTTTTGTTTTGTCATAAAATAATTTTTTCTATTCATACAAGCTTATTTCAATTAAAATAATAAAAATTTATTAATATTTAGACAATTAATAAGTAGAATATTTAAAAATAACTCTGGTTACCAAATAAGTTCTAATCATTATGACTATTTCAATAATTGTTTATTTCAAATCGTTATGACTTTTTTTGTCATAAAATAATTGTTTTCATTCATATAAGCTTATTTAGATTATACTAATATTAATTTATTAATATTTCAACAATTAATAAGTAAAAGATTTTCAAAATCCAAAACCCCTAACCCCAACCCTAAACCCCTAAACCCTAACCCCTAAACCTTAAACCCTATACCCTATACCCTAAACCCTAATCCCTTATCCCTAAACTTTAAACCTAAAAACCCAAACCTTAAACCCCATCCCTAACCCCTAAAACCCTAGACCCTGGACCCTAAACTAAAACCTTAAACCCAAACCCTAAAACGCAAAACCCAAAACCTCGAACCCAAAACCCTAAACCATAAAACTTAGGCAAAAAATGAGAAGAAAGCAACCCAAAATGAGCAAAAATGAAAGAAATAGGTAAGGGAATGAAAAGCAGAAAGGTGGTTTCGCGGGTTTGAAATTTAAAAAAAAACATTTAGCAGTAGGAAAGTGTGATTATTCAAGGCATTTTTGGCTAAACAGGCCTTTAATAATCCCCTCCATTTTTTTTTAGATTATTCAAGGTATTCTGGCCAAAAACGCCTTGAATAATCCCCTTCCATTTTTTTGGGATTAGTCAAAGTGTTTTTGTGGTAGAAAATGCCTTGAATAATACCTTACAAAAAATGAATTGGGTTATTCAAAGCGTTTTGGTCAAAAATGCCTTAAATAATTTTCTACCATTTTTTTTATTATTCATGGCATTTTTTACTAAAAATGCCTTAAATAATCCCTTCTCATTTTTTAGAGGGATTATTCAAAGCGTTTTTTGCAAAAAAAAAATGCCTTAAATAATTTCTTACAAAAAATTGAATGAGGTTATTCAAAGCGTGTCTGGCCAAAAATACGTTGAATTGACCAAAAACGCCTTAAATAATCACTTTATTTTTTTTTAGATTATTTAATATATTTTTTGTCAAAAATGTCTTCAATAATCTCCTCTTATTTTTTTTAAGAATTATTCAAGGTATTTTTTACCGAAAAATGCCTTGAATAATCCCTTACAAATAATTGAATAGGGTTATTCAAGGCATTTCTAGCCAAAAATACCTTAAATAATCCTCTTCAATTAAAAATTGAAAGAAATTATTCAATGTATTTTTGGCCAAAAAACCTTTCACTAATCCCCTTAAATTTTTTTTTTTGGATTATTCAAGGCATTTTTGTCTAGAATCACCTTCAATAAAAATTGAAAGGGATTATTCAAGGTATTTTTAGCTAGAAATGTCTTCAATAACCTCATTCAATTTTTTATAAGGGATTATTGAAGACATTTTTATACCAAACGCCATATACAAACCAAATTTTTTACTAGCAGAAACCTATAACTAACTTGCATTAATTCCAAAAATATTTTCAAAATGGTAATGGCTATTAGTCAAGTCAAATTTAGAAAAAACGCTACTTTCCCTCTTGAATCTTAGAATACCACAAGAAGAGGTAAGTTTTTTATTTCGAAACTTTTAGTACTATTGAAAATTTGTCAGCTTTCCTCAGAATCAAATTACCTTGAACCAAATGTTGAAATCAAATATCAATGTTTGGATTTTCCTGAACCAAACGCCTCTTGAGTTTTTTTTAGTTTATAGATTTGTTTTTAGCGGCATTTACATAAACATCATGAAATTTATAAAAGCCAAAGTATATAGCGGTGTTTAGATCAATAAACGCCACAAAAATATATTTTTAGTGACACTTTTAAATCCAAATGCCGCTATATAAGAATTTAGTGACGTTTTATAAAAAAAGTCATTAGCCTTATAAAAACATGAAACTTTGTGTTGTTTATTTTAAAACGTCACTAAAAACAGCCATTAAATCTCTATTTTCATGTAGTGAATTATTTAAAATATGAATAAATTAATACAAAAATTAATTTTATTCATCAATAGTTAAATTTTTTTATCTAATGTGAAATGCACTATATTTTAAACTATCAATAGACAGTGTTGCCTATTCAAGAATTAATAATGTTTCTTACTAGTTATACACTTGGTCTCTAATCCAAAATCCCAAGTCTTCGTAGAACAATTTAATTGTTAAAAGGCAAGTATTTACAGCGATCATATTAACATGCAACAATACAATACTTACGTAATATATAGCAGGTATCATCAAGGGTAGCATGACTACAACTTACTCATACACTGATGACCAATGGCTACTTGATGCTAGCCATTGTGACCTTAGACTTGCTCAAGCTACTGCTCTCAACATTGTCCCGACTTCAACTGGTACAGCAAAGGCTGTGGCCTTTGTGCTTTTTACTCTCAAAGGTAAACTTAATGGCATTGCTTTACGTGTACCAACACCAAATGTCTCGATCATTGACCTAGTCATCTAGGTCTCAAAGAAGACCTTTGCTGAAAATGTGAACGCTGCTTTCAAAGAGAGTGTCGAGAAAGAGCTTAAGGGTATCCTTTTTGTATGTGATGAACCCCTTGTTTCGGCTAAAATCAAGTGCTCTGATGTGTCCTCCAGCATTAAGGCATCACTTACCATGGCCATGGGAGATGACATGGTTAAGGTTATTGCTTGGTTTGACAACGAGTGGGGTTACTCTCAAAAGGTTGTAGATTTAGCTGACATTGTTGCCAACAACTGGAAGTGATTAGAAATACTTATATACCATGTGATGGTTGATTTTTGCTCACCTTATTTCCTTTTAGCTTTCAGAATTTCTCTTTTTGTCAAGAATATGTATAATTGTACTGCGTAACATATTCCTTTATCATGTTTAACTGCTAAATATTACTATAATTTTTTAATCTTAAAATCAATATAGTGATGATGATGATGATGATGATGATGATGATGATGATAATAATAATAATAATTTTTTATGTAAATTAAATTAATGTTATTGTGACACTCAATTTTTGCTCACCTTATTTCCTTTTGGCTTTCAGAATTTCTCTTTTTGTCAAGAATATGTATAATTGTAATGCGGAACATATTCCTCAATCATGTTTAACTACTAAATATTACTATAATTTTTTAATTTTAAATTTAATAATAATAATAATAATAATAATAATAATATTTTATATGTACATTACATTAATGTTATATACAATTATTGAGGTATATTTTCAATGTAGCCAAATTAGTCAATTAAACTTAATGATATGGTTAAAATATGAAATTAATTAAAAAATTAATTTGATTAATTTTTTAAATCTAGATGTTGAGATATCCTTTTGACTCAAATTTGAAACAAACAATAAAAATCTTAAATACTTGTTAATAAATAAAAGTCTTAACCAAGTCCAATTATTGGTTAAATTTCACCTTAAAGAGAAATAAAAGTATTTTGTAAGGTTACAAGTTTTTAGGATCAAAAGCATGTAGGATGAAAAATGTAAAGTTACAAGCTTTCATGATGAAGGTTTTTAAAGTTAAAAGCCTTTAAGATATATAACATTACAATTTTTCAAGATGGAAAATTTGTAAAGTTAAAAGCCTTTAAGATGGAAAGTGTAAAGTAGCAAGCTTTCAGGATGGAAAATTTGTAAAATTAAAAGATTTCAAGAAAAAAGGTATAAAGTAACAAGCTTTTAGGATGGAAAGTTTTCTGATTAAAGGTATAAAGTTACAAGTTTTCACAATGAAAACTTTGTAAAGTTAAAACTTTTCGAATGAAAGGTTCAATATGAAGAGCTTTTAATGTCAAAAGTTTTAGATGACAAGTGTAGAGTTACAAGTTTTTAAGAAGTAAAGCTTGTATGGTTAACAGTTAGAGGATGGAATGATGTAAGGTTACAGGCTTTTAAGATGGAAAACTTGTAAAATTGAAAGTCTAGGATGGAAAATGTAAGATTACAAGCTTAAAGCATGTAAGGTTTAAAGTTTGACGATTGAAGATGTAAGATTACAAGCCTTAATTCAAAAAGGAAAGTTTGCGAGGATGATGATTTAGGATGGAAGATTGCAAAGCTAGTAGAGATAAGGGTTTTAGAATCAAAAAAATGTTGCACACTTTTTAGAAGAAAAGTTGTAAATTAAAAAGCTTGAAAATGGGAATATGTAAGGTTACATCCTTCAGGAAACTTTTAAGATTAAAGATTTTAGGATTAAAAAGTCTATGGTTGAAAAGCCTTAAGGTGTAACACCTCCAATCTCACATCAAAATGATGTATGGATAAGAAATGATATATATGAAGAGACTTAATCTCAACTTGTGAGGTACCTTTTATGGGATAAAATCGTGAGACCTTCAAGTCAAAGCGGATAATACCGCGCAGGTTGAGTACAAGTCTCCATAAATGGTATCAGAGCAATCATCAGTCCGCAGTCATAGGAGTCACTAAATGCTACTCAGTGGAGTCGTAAGAGTCACTAAGTGCTACACGATGGTCTGGTGTGATCTTGTCCTATGGATGGACTCGGCTCAACAGGGACGTCAAGCATTAAAGGTGGGGGATTGTAACGCCCCAATCCTACATCAGAATGATGTGTGGATAAGGAATGATATATATGTAGAGACTTAATCCTAAACTTGCGATGCACCTTTTGTAAGACAAAATCGTGAGACCTTCGGGCCAAAATGGATAATACTTCATAGGTTGGGTGCGGGTCTCCATAAATGCTATCAGAGCAGTCACCAGTCCGCAGTAGTGGGAGTCACTAAGTGCTATACAGTGGAGCCGTGGGAGTCACTAAGTGCTACATGATGGTTTGGTGTGATCTTGGTCCTGTGGATGGACTCGACTTAAAAGAGACGTCAAGCATTAAAGGTAGGGAGATTGTAACGCCCCCAATCTCACATCAGGAGGATGTGTGGATAAGGAATGATATATATGTAGAGACTTAATCTCAACTTGTGAGCATCTTTTGTGAGACAAAATCGTGAGACCTTCGAACCAAAGCGGGCAATACCTCGCAGGTTGGGTACGGGTCTCCATAAATAAGTCCTTTGCATTTCTCATTTTTATTAAAAAGTCCCCCCACTTATAAAAATACTTAAAATAATCCCTTTTTTTTTTTTACGGGTATTACATAAGGACTACAAAACATGTAGCATTTTTTAGTCTTAAGACTTTAGAATTAGAAAATGGTTGGTCAAGTTACCTAATGAAAAATTAGGTTAGATTAAGTACGGTTTGAGAAAAGATTAAGGCATGTTTTTGCATTGTTGTTCAAGTAGCTTTTATGTTCAAAAGCTGTTTTTACTCAGCCTCCATACTAAAGGTTTGAAGACCGAAATATTTAAAGTTACATCCTTCAAGAAACTAATAAGATTAAAAATTTTATGATTAAAAGATCTAAGGAGCTTTAAGAGTTAGACGATTGTTGGTCCGATAATGAAAAATAAGGTTAGATCAAGTTATTGTTTCAAAAAAAAACTTATTGTTTAAGGAAAAAACTAACTTTGCTGTTAAAATAGCTTTTGTGTTAAAAAGTTATTTTAGGCTCAACTTCAATGTTAAATAATATCATAATAATTTTAAGTCTGAGAATTCAATCATTAGATACAAATAAGAGTCATCACTAACTTTTTTTTTAGGTATAATTAGTCACCAATCTTATTTGGTTTCCAAACTGAAGTTGAATTCGAGAGTACAGTTACATGTGAAAAAAGTTATGCATTATCTGTAGCATGTGGAAAAAGTTATGCATTATCTGTAGCATTAAAAATATTTTTAAATAATTTAATATTAAAAATTAATCTAAATAATTTCAATATTTTGATAAAAATTTAAGAATATTTTTTAATCTCAAGAATATTCAAGATATCTAATCTCATTCTTGAAAAACACCATTATCGAATTTTTTTTTTAAAAGCCTTTATAATAAAATTAAATTTTCTTTAATATTTTAAAAAAATCTTTTATATTGAAATTCGTTTTGAATACTTTAATATTTTAGCAACATTTAAAGAAAAATACTTCACGTAGAAATCTATGTAAAAATCATTATTGCAACTTTCTAATAATTCCATCATTCAAAGATTTAAAACTTAATTTTATTACTTTTCGTTAAAAATTTAGAAAATTTTGATATTTTAATTTTTTCCTAATTGTTTTAAATTTATCTTAAGAAAATTAATATTTTAACTTTTTTCTTAACATTTTCTAAAATATATATTTTATTGTTCAAGCATATTAAAATACTTTTAATGCATCAATTAAAATTTACATAAAAATAAATGCCTAAAAAATAACTTAAAATAAATAAATAAAAAATAATTTGGATACTAAAATTTCCTCTATCAACATCGGTCAAGGGCAACTTGATTTAGTCAACGGTTAGGTCAAGAGTCACCAACGGCTTAGAGACATAGGTAAATAGCTCGATTTTGTCAGAAATAGCTAATTGCTTGGCGATCCAAAAATCAAGACCTAAATCCCTGTAAAACATTCCAATCGAAACCCTCCCATCTTTTTTTTTTTTTTGGGTTCTTTTTATTTTTTCTTTGTGCTTCGTGTTGCTCGATGGTTTCAGGTTTATGGATTTAGGCTGGCACAAATTTTGCTGGTGATGATGGTTTAGGTGTTATGATAGGCAATTTCCAAAAATGGGTAGTCTAAAGGTTCAAGTCTTTTGGTGTAGAGGTTTGATGAAGGTTGTACATAATTTTAGGCTAAGTTTTTTATTAATAATTGTCAATGGTTGGTGGAGGTAATGCTAAGAATATTGACTCAAATATCATAAGAGATTTATTTAAAATTGATCAAATATTGTTTAATAGATAAGAAGACTAGCAAAAAAAGAATTCTAAGAAAAAAAAAGAGTTTTGATAAGCAAGTTTGTACACTTATAAATAGGTAAAGCCTTTATAAAATGAGGTATAAAAAAATGATATAATAAAATTATAGGATTTTATTAAATAGATACCTTATAAGACTATAGGATATTGACATCTTTATATATGTGTGTTTGAGTGGACTAAAAAGAATGAGAGGGCTCCGTATAATGTATATGTGCGCATGGGTATATGCTTATTTGGATTGAGAATACTCAATAAGACTAAAAGAGAATGAAAGAGTCTTTAAAGATTTATTTGTTAAGTGATTGATTGAGATTATATATTTATAATTTTTTACAACTAATAGAATTTTTTTTCAACTATAGACGTAAACCGATTAAGTTGAATATGTTAAATTATTTTTCTTATATGATTGATTAATTGTTTGATTTCACTTCTGTTGGCATGAATGCTTAATTGGATTGAGGTTTTTTGCTTATCAACTAGTATCAAAGCTATCATGATCCTAACAACTAGAATCAGAACTATCATGTTCCTAACAAATAGTATCAAAACATAGATTCAAAAAGTGAGAAAAGATAAGTCCAAAAAAGCTCAATTCAATGAAAGAGTTCAAGTTTGTGTTTTGATATATCAATTTATGTGAAGCATGAAAACACACAGAAAGCTTATTACAAGACTTCTATTGTAGGTGTAGCCAAACATGTCTAGTATGAAAATTATTTATTAATAGAATTTGAGTCAAGATGAAGATTGTTGTGAATATTAACTTAAATCCCATAAGAGATTTATTTGAAATTGACTAAATATTATTTAATAGAAAAGAAGATTTGCAGGAAAAGAATTTTAAAAAGAAAAAGATTATTGATAAGCAAGTTTATATACTTATAAATACGTGAAATCTCTATTAAGTTAGGTATAAAAAAAATGTAAAACAATTGTAAGGTTTTATTGGGTAAATATCCTTTAAGACTCTAAGAAATTGACATCTTTATGAGTGTGTATATTTGAGTGGATTAAAAGAGAATAAAAGGTTCGTATGGCACAAAAGGTGCATATGGACATGTATTTATTTAAATTAAAAATACTTTATAAGACTATAGGAGAATAAAAAGATCTATGGGTATTGATTGTTGAGTGATTTATTTCAACTGTATGTTTGTAATCATCTATACCTAATGGATTTTTTTTCTCACCTATTAAAATAAAGTTAGTTGAGCTGAATCACATTAAATTATGATCTCTTGTGTTATCGATTTATTGTTTAATTGCACTTCTATTGACATGGATGTTTGATTGTATTATAACTTTTTGCCTAACAACTAGCATCAAAACTATCATGATCCTAAGAGTGGGGTGAGAAGTGAAAATGGTGAAGACGTGTATTGGGTATGGTCGTTGGAGAGAGAGGGTAGGACTTTCGGTTCTGGCTGAAGCTTATGGTGATTTTGTTTGCTCGTGACTGTTTTGGGAAGGGCTTTAGTGGCGTGAATGACCTGTGTTGTAGAGTGTCTATGATGAACTGTTGCCTATGTGATGTGTTTAAAGGTGGTTTTCGGGTGTGGTCGTGAAGGTGACGATGGTGAGCTGGTCTCGATTAGGGAGGATTTCTGTGTGTTCAAAAAGTGTGTTGCAGTGGTAGATGAAGTCCTCGGTGAGGTGAGTCCCGAGAGGATCCAAATGACATCCGTATGGGTTGTTCTGGGCGATGTTCAGGGTGGCAGTAGGCTAAGAAAACTTTTGGTGGCTATGCATTTAAAAATGTCTACGTTGTTTTTTTCAGGCGTGCTATGTTGGAGGTCTCTATGTTCTTGGCCGAGTATTAGGCGATGGGTCTGATGCCACTTCTAGTAGGAAATGAAGAGGGAGTGGTTTTAGAAAGGAGAGAATGTTGTCGTGGGGGTGGATGGAAATGATAGTGTTGAGGAATGATGTTGGTCTTGGGACAAAGGGATAGAGGGAATTAGGGAAAGAAAGGCATTCGAGAATGCCAATTTTCAATTTTTTTAATTTAAGGATACTTTGATAATTTTAGCGTTAAAGGGATTTTTCATAATTTTGCACTTTCAAATCAAATACATAAGTGAAATTCATCCGATCATATTTTACAGTGCAACTTGGAATAGCCAGACTTTAAATAACTCAAAAGGCATATTCAAACAATAAAATTGACTGAATTAATTAAAACCCAACTCCTCCAATGATAATTTATGAAAATCGTCACGAAATTATTTGGATAAAATTAGATGTTAACAAACAGCAAAAAAATAAATTTTCAGTTTAAAACTTTATAATTTTTCAATTTAAACATTTAATTTGTCAATTCAAATCAAAAAATTTCTTGAAATGTGCTTTATAATGAAAATTGTGTTTGGAATGAAATTTATTATACTATTCATATATTTTAACATTTTATTATTTTATAAATATCTTTTTAAATATTTCAAATACTCACAACACTTTTCACAACAATATCAAACATTTGAAATTTTTATCTATATTTTTCTTAAGTAAATAAGGTAAAAGACTTTTCTAAGTTAAGTAGAGTAAATTAAATAAAGATTTAATTTGTCAATTCAAATCAAAATATTTCTTGAAATCTTCCATGTGTTTTGCAAAAAATGATTTTCAAAAAATGATTTTTGCATTTTTATGTTTTTTTGGTTCAAACAACTGATTGGTTAACGAAAAATAATTTACTAGTTAAAACAAAGTAAGGTAATTTTTCTAAAAATTGTCTTACTCTTTTGAAAAGAGGAAGACAATTTAAAAAAAAAAAGCTATTTATGAGTAGAACTACTTTTCTAATGTGTTTAAGTATAATTTTATTTAAGTCAAACTTTATACATGATTTGTTTTAAGCTCAAACTTAATTTAACCCAACCCAAAATATTATTATATTAATAAATGATATTTTTAATTAATTTTAATTAAAATATTAAATTATTAAAATTATAAATTTTTTAATATTTTAATTTTAAATATTTTATAATTTTACTCAAACAAGATTTTGATTAGAATATTTTAAGTTCAAATTTGATTTGATTCAATTTAAAATATTATATTAATAAAAATATTTTATTTTATTTTATTTAAAAAATTAAAATATTGACATTAAAAATCTTTTGATATTTCAATGTCAAAATATTTCTTTGGTATATTATTAAACATAAATACTTTTAGTATTTCAATAATAAATAGTATTATATTATTATTTTAATAATAAATAATATATATAATATTATTTTATTATTTTAATAGTTAATGTTAAATAATACAATAATATTATTTTTTAATATGAATATTTTTAATAATTCTTATCATTTTTTAGTTTAAAATATACAATTTTATATTTTTATACATTAAGGTATTTATATTACTATTTTAATAATAAATATAATAAAAAATATTTTTTGTTATGATTTAATAATAGATACTTTTAATATAAAATATAAATATTTTAATAGCATAAATATTTTAATAATAAATATTACTATTTTAATATTAACAAAAATAATATTTTAAGAATAATAATATTATTTTAATATTTTAAAATATTAATATAAAGAATAATAAATAATTTTATTTTAAGTATTTTTATATTAGTATAATATTTCAATATTAAATATTATTATTAAAATATAATTATTCTTAAATATTAATAATTTTAATAATAAATAATTTCAATATACTTTAATAATAAATCATTTTTATTTTTTTAATAGTTATATTAATATTATTTTTAAAAAGTAATTTTTTTAAAAAACAACCAAATAACATAAACATTCTTAATTAACTCATCAAAAAATTTATAACTAAAAATCTTTACTTTTTAAAAAATATAAATATTTTTTATAAAATATTTTTTGAAAGTCAATTTCAACAAATCGAATAGAACCTAAGCTTCAGGGTCAACGATAAATCACATGACCTTGACAAACATGTTCAATATTGTAGGGCTAAAAATTATTCCACTACAAAAATATACTAAAAAATATTAAAAATAAAAAATATAATAATATTATACTTAGCATACTAATATTATACTAATATATATATATATATATAATACTAAATAGAATAGACTAATAGAATAAAGATAACATATAATAGAATAAAAATAAAATAAAAATATATAATATATAATATAGAGATAAATTATAAATAATTATAAATATTATAAATATATTTATAATTTACTTTTATAATTATAATAATATTATTAATATTTAATATTATTAAATATTAATATGATTAAATTAAAATATCATTTTTAATATGATTAAAATATAATCAAATAGAATGATTAAAATATAATCAAATAGAATTATATTATTCTATTTTTAATTATTATATTCTATCAATATTAGATTGAATATTGGATTAAATATACCATTATTATATATTACAGCAGAATTAGAAAAAATGATCTATTAGGAAACAAAGTCCACCTTCCAGAAAGGATAACAAAATAAAATAGAGTTTATATTTGATACATTGTTAGTGCATAGATTTTGTACACTATAAATGAATCAAATGATGACAACTCATTAATGAGGTGAATCAAACTATAATACTTCATTAATGAATAAGTTATTTTAATTTATGTATATTTATTTTAAGGGTTGATATTTGCTTATTAAGGAGTTATTATCATCTGATTCACTAACAGTATATCAAATATAAACTTAAAAAAATAATAGTGTATAACTTATTAATGAGGTGAATTAAACTATAATACTTCATTAATGAATAAGTTATTTTAATTTATATATATTTATTTTAAGGGTTGATATTTGCTTATTAAGGAGTTATTATTATCTGATTCACTAACAGTATATCAAATATAAACTTAAAAAAATAATAGTAATAACCTCATGTATTTCAATCTCAAAAGCATCATATATTTTTAGAGGTGTAAATAAATATAATTTTTAATAAATAGTTCGTGAATATATTCAATTGTTATTTGTTTATGTTTATTTATTAAGTTTAACAAACCATTTTAGATAACAATTTTATGTTCCTTTATTAAACGAACCAAAACGAACCAAACATTATCAAAAATCTATTTGGTGTATTTATATTCGCAAACAAACTTTTTTAAAATTCATTTAAAACTCGTTCATTTAAAACTCGTTCATTTATTATTCATTCACTACTCATGTACTGCTCGTTTATAATAAGAATAATAAAATTATATTTTTATCCTCTATCCAAATCGTATTTTAAGATTCGTTTATGATCATTTGAATTCATTTATGTTCGTTTAAACTTTGCTTATTTAAATTTATTTAATTTTAGTTTATTTATTGTTCCTGAATATATTTGTTTATATCTGTTTCTAAACATATTTATTTAATATTCATAAACGAATTCAACTTAATTGAACTGAACACAAATCCAATGTAAATATCCCATCATTTAAATGAACCAAACTTAAACAAACAAAATAATTTTCTTATCGAATATAAATTGAGCCTAACTATCTCTAAACATAAAAATAATCGAACAAATTACAAACATATGTTTGTTCGTTCATATTTGTTTGTTTGCAGCCCTATACATTTTTAGGGTAATAAGGACCAAAAACTCAATATCATCTGTACCAATATAAAGCATAGTGTGCACAGTGCTAAAATTTTCAGCAGCATGACTGCTATATCCTGTCCAACATTATGCTAATCTAAAACAACCAATGTTTCTTCTTTGGCTTCTGAATTGGGGCACCTGGAAACGAGATGTTATTATACTCTGGAAAACCCAACATCCTTAGAGGCTCTACCTAAACAATCATGTTTTTTGGCCAAAAAAAAAAAACAATTATGTTTTAACCATAAACAGACCTTGGATCTCATATAGTGAGTTGTAGTGGACCTCAGACCAGAAACTCAACCACAACTCTGCATTAATAGATATAGAGAAGAAAACCATCAGAATGTATTCACGGCGATCAAAAAGATTCTTGAACCTCATATCAATGGGTACAAAGCATATTGATCAGTTAGTTAGAATGATAACAGGCCTAAAGGTATCCGTACAGCACATGTGCCTTGTTAAAAAATACATAAAGTCAAAGTGGGAGAATCCTCCTTGCAGCTTACTATTTTTAGTAAGAAGGGGTAAAAACAAAAAAGAAATTCAACTTAACCAACCAACGGTCTCGTTAAATAAAATGCTCAGTATTGTTTGAATAAAAGTGTACCCATGTATGCACACACACAGAGTGATAAGGACAGGGAGAGTATGAGGAGTAACAACTTAAAAAATAGAAAGTTCCTGTTACAGGTATGACATCAATGTTTTTTCCTTTTTTATCAATCTTTTTACAGTCTTACCATGTTTAGGAGCCTGGAATTGTGGCATAATTTCAATAAAGCAAGTATCTCTGAATGATGTCAAAAGGCATATCTTTGCTGCAAACTGCAAATAAACAAATATCATATATATCACACACTGATATGATGAACTGGAATGACGCTCAACAGAGTATTGAGCCATTTTACTTGGGATATTACAAACTCAGAAGATGCTTCACCACTTAGAGGAATTGAGGAATTTTTAGAAATAATAATAAAAAAGAATCTATACTTCAGATATTTCTAACAATATTTTCACAACTGCATCATAATTATCAGATAATTTCTAACAATTACCAAGGAAGCCAACATCTAAGAAATATCTATAAGCATATTAGAAATATTAAAGGCTAAAATACAGATGAAAACTTGTAAAAGGAACACAACTTTGACAGAAGTCATAATCAATGTCTTCCATTGAGATATGAGACAAAATACTTGAGTTGGAATGGTATTTACATCATCTGTATGCTGATTTCCATGCATTACATTGTGCATGGAGGATTAAAGATATGAAAGGAGAAAGAAATCCCACAAAGACTGTCAGAGTAATCATATGATACAAAAATTAAATATCATGACTACCTACTAGAACAGTATGATAAAAAGAGGCAGCAAATTATGACAGTTTTTATGAATGAATATAAGACCTTATCAGAAGCAGCTTGTAAGGTAACATGGTCCCCCCATTCTCCAGACCTACAGGATAAGGTTAATTAGATTCAAAATTCTTCAATTTGAGCAACTAATCAAGTTTGACTAAATTCAAATATAAATGCATCCATTCAAGTAACACTTGTCACATAAAAGCAGTATTTGGAAGGCACTTAATGAAGCAACATACTTTGCCATTTTCTTGCAGTATCGCTTGTACTTCATAGGAACATATCCTTCATACAAGTTACGGTGGTCTTTAAGCTGGAATATGCAAAAGGAATAAAAATAAGAAAAAGAATTAATCATTTAAAATTAAGTACTTAATATTTATTTTCAGCCAGCCTCTAACATATCTTTCACAATCTAAAACTCCATCAATTTACTTTTCAGGGAATTTTTGGTTGGTGAATTTTTTAACAGTTGATCAAATAAGTTGAAAAAAAAAAAAAAAGAAAAAATCTAAATATATGGATAAGATTGACAGTTAACATCTGGAAAGGCAGAAAAGTATGATTTGCTGGTCAGAGAATAGTGTTTCCCTTGGGTTGCTCAGGGTGATACCAGAAACAAGAGCCTGTACACTGTCAGTGGCTAAATGACTTTATGCTGAGTTGGGGCAGTTGCCATCATTGTAAGTCCAAGATAGTTTGCATAGGTTGAATAGTTGTGGTACTTTGGCCATAATCAAAGTCATAGGCGGAAAATATCTTCAATTTGAATGGTAAAATGTCATGAGAAGAGAGGTAAATTTTGATAACTGCTATGGTTATGATTTTGAGACAGGAGAATGGAGCTGGAAGAAGCTGCAGCAAAAGTATTTTGCAAAATTCTCGATGAGACAGCCACTACCTCAAAATAAAAAATTCGGGGGAGAACAAAAAAGAAGAGTGGTGCTGAGTGACAAGATAGAGATATATACTAAGGTGTATGAGATGTTGAAATTTCAACTGGGTTTTATGGTATTTTTCTCCGGGAGTATTGTAAATAGGTTATGAAGTTAATATCTCATCTCCTACAGTACATAGGTCTCCTATTGTGAACTAAACCAATGCGTTTGGTGAAAATTTTCAATCCCTGCAAGGTCGCTTCATGATCTCAACGCATAACAATAAGGGCCTAAATTTAGTTGAACATAAAATAGCTAGACCCAAATCCACCAGTCAAGCCACAAATACACTGTACCTGTTTAACAATATCTTTCCGCACATGCTTGTGATACTCAGGCGACTTGTACATCTGGTCTGAAAGTGCACGAAACTGCACAGCAAGGTGATGTACGTTGAATAACTAGTCATAAAGCTTGACTATAAAAGAGGTGAATAAATATGAGAGAGATTAAATTTCACCATTACTTTTTACAATGGATACCTGACAATTTCCATCACCGGAGACCTTCACTTCATATAGACCATAAACATGGAGCCTGAGAAAAATGAGGCATTTACCAAATACTTTTACCCAAGACATAAAGCTAAGAAACTGTAGAAGTGCAGCAAGCTCTGGGCAAAGACATCCTAGCATAAGCTTAATCACAAGTTTCTCAATCATATTCTAAAAGAAAGATAAAAGAGGTAAACCCTCAAGATGTCCACTAGACATAGGAACAAACATTGAGGTTGAAGCTAAGGTTCAAGTAGCGATGAAAATAGGCTCTAGTTTACAACCTTACCCAAAGAAAATCATGTTGCATAAGCTAGCTTAAAGTAAACAATTAATAAACGAGTCAAATGACCTACTTATGAGTGTTGCATAGGCCGTAATATTCCACTAAGTATATGCACTACTTATGAGTCCCATGCACAAAAACACACAAACACATTCAAGAACTAGTGGTTTAAGAGACAAATGTCTTGCTGCAGACAGCCTTTGAGGTAAAGCATAGACTGTATCCATTAGGACTCATGAGCTTAAAAAATAGTGAATAAAATAAATAATATGGGAGGAGAAATGTCCAGCTGGTAGACTGCTCGGTGCTGAGCATGCAAGAATTCAGGGATAGTATCTATCTTAGATATCAGATCTCATAGATGATTCATTGTCGCACAACCCTAAGATACTCTAGCATGGTAACATCTACCAGGATAAGAAAATAACAGAATAACTTCATCTCCTACTATCATGTCAAAAAAATAAGATATTTTGGTACACCAAATAAGGCAGACTTTTAAAAGCAGTAGCAGTAGATAAAGTCAAGTACAATTCTGAAGAACCATGACTTAAATCGCATGTGGTTTTTACTTAATTTCTCACTTGAACGTTCTTTACTGCATCGTCTGAATAATTCCTTCCATATAAACATTTAGATTCCGTTTGGTTGATATTTCTACATTTTTAAAAAAATGGCTATAAAAAAAGGCAAATGCAATATTATAATTGATTTAAAATGGATAAATGATTAAAATGTAAACCAATTATAACATAAAGTCTATATAGCAGTAGAATCATGCATTTTGTTACCTAAAAAAATGACATATTTTGTGTACAATCTTTCAAAAAATTATTTGCTTTAGTATCCAACTCACTTTTTTATTTTTTGCTTCTAAAAGTAAAAAGCAAATAGAAAAACCCAACCAAATAAAGCCGTAATTAAATCAGTTAAATTCTTCAGTTTTATCAATGAATACAAAGTATACCAATCAAGATGTCTTCCAATTTTGATCAACAATTGCTATATAGATATGTATATCCATGATATTTTTCAACATCTTCCCATTGAAGGAAGATTAGAAGACATTTAAGAAGCTCTTAAACCTCGCTTTTGAAACTGTTAAGCATAAGACATACCTCTGTAGAAGACGTTGGTGATCCAAACTTGCATCACTTATGTTTGGAATATAGGAATTTATGCGTGGAACATGCTGAAATTTACATTTAAAAAAAAAAAAAAAACCCATCACTCGATAAGCAATAAAATATTGCAGTAACAGAATTTATTTAATAAGCTACAACCGTGCAGATCGGACAACTTTCATAATGCAGTAAAAACTTCATTTGCGGTAAAACATCGTGGCCATCACCTTAAGAAAAGGCAGAACCAATAAAAGATAAAACAACAAGAAACAGCAAATGCATCATTGCTTAGAGGTAATGATTGCTTAATGAGAACTGGGCAGACTGTTTCCTTGAATTCAAGGGAAAACAAAACAAAAACTACAAGAAATTACTTTTAAAGTGAAATCCAGTAAAGAGCTAAATAAGAGAGACTGATCTATGAAGAAGATAAAAGCTTCATAAGTGGAGGGAAGTTAAACTAAATCAACAAAAAAAGGGAGGGGGGGGGGGGGGGGGAAGGTGGGGCGGCATACGGGAACAGGTGCAAGACCAGACAGGCGTCCAGCAACAGAACCATCTAACTTGGCGAGTTCTTCTGATAACACAACAGCAATCATCTGGTCATCCTCAGTATCCTGCTGACTGCTCCAAGAGGTTGAGCTAGAACATTCACCAAGGTGCTGTGCTCCATTCCTCATAGTGTAACTCAGCCGATATAGAGAACTCCTCCACGGTATAAAACCACCTAAAACGGGTGTCAAATGCTAAGCTGCCAGAGTCGGAAGCTTAACAGAATGAATAACATTCTATGGATGTGAAAATGGTTGATAAATAATCAGAAATAATTCTTGGCCAAAATAAAATAATCAGACAGAATATGTTTTGATCATCGGTTCTCATTCAATTGTGATAACATCATATTGACATTATGAAAGATTCAGTGGTGAAAATCAAGAAGAAAGAAACACAAAAACGCAACCACGCAACTGATTGATCAACATTGCAATTGCGTTGTTTTCTTAATAAAATTTAATTAACGCATGGCTTAATCTGCCTGTATTTGGGGGGAAGAAAGAGACAGAGACGAAAGGAAACTCTTTGTTTGAGTCATGGTAATGACCTAAGATTAAGATTCAGGGAATAAGGAGTAACAACAACTAATTAAAGGAGACCGTAACAATTAAGGTAAATTGAATTTGTTCAACAACCCCATATCGAATAAATTATATATTATTCACGAAATGGATCATCCGATGTTCAAAAAGTAAAAGACCAATTAAGAAAACAAGTGAGGATCATCCATCATTAAATCTGGATTGAAAGGAAGAAAAGACACCAATTTGCTAATGTTAAGATCGCTTTTTCCTATTCCTTAAAAAAAAAAAAAAAAAAAACAATGAAAGAAAATCATTACCTGAGATATATCTTTGAAGATGGATGCAGTGGAAAACAAAACAAACAAAAAAAGGATTTTGGGGAGCGGCAAAAGATCAAAGATGGGTGTTTGATGTTGGTGGGACTTTTTGAGTTTACGCTGAAAAATACAAAAAAAAAAAAAAAAGAAAAAGATACGATATTTTTATTCTCTTTTGTGGACTGCTTCCACGAATGTAAGAAGAAGAAAGGGAAGAAGAGGAGATAATTGATTTGAAAACAGGCTCTCCCCAATTTAAAGTCCTAACTGGTTGGGGGTTTCCGTGTTTGGTAGTTAGTAGTTGGCTTTCGCTGTTTGTGCGCCTTAAGACAACTCAACTCACTCGTGTCGCGCCTTCCCCGGGATCTAATTTCCTTTTTCCTACGATTTTTTATTTTTCTATCCCACAAAAATCTTTACTTTTTCTTTTTTTCATTCACGCACAATGCCTGTGCACTCAACGTCAAAGACGAAACCAATTCGGTTTTTTTTGGCCTTAACGACAAATTCAAGAACCGAGCAGCAGGTGCGAGAAAAAAAATTAAGAAAGCGGTAAAATCCATTTTAAATTATATCTTTTTTTGTTTGGTTTAGATAAATTTTTTTAATTTAGTTCAAATTAAAATAAGATATTATATATATTAAATTTGGATTGAGATACAAAAAATTTTAAAAAAAATTGAATCAAATCAAATTATATATTTTTATTAATTTTTATATATTTTTAAAATTTTTATAAAATAAAAATAATGATTTTATATATAAATATATTAAAATTTTTATTAAAATATATAAAAAAATTTTAATTTTAAAAATCGATGAACTAAACAGAACTTGTAAATTTTAATTCATATTGAATTTAAAAAAAAATTAATTTGAATTCGAATCGAATTTTAAAATTTTATAATATTATGTATTATTTTAAAAAAATTAAACAAATTTGATCCAATCAAAATTGTTATTATCTTTATCTAGTTGTCATAGACTTAAAAAAGAGTCTTGAATTTCATATCGATTGTGTACTAAAATTATTCATAGGATATAAGAGTTCACACCGTCACTTTCTTGTGAAATACCTTTTTTGAAACAAAACCGTAAAACTAAGGGAGCTGAAGTGGATAATACCTCACAAAGATGTGAATCATAACAGTTATACTGATTTGAGATGTCAAATGAGTCTATGTCCGGATCTTAAAGCCGCATGAGCTTAAAAGTTAAATCTCAGACTATGAGAAATAATATCAGAACTAGTTTTAGGAGTACAAGCGATATGCCACCAAGGACAATAGACTCTAGTTTGAGTGAAAGATAATGTCACAGACCTAAAGAGAAGTCTTGTATCTCACATCGACTATGTACTAAAATTAGTCATAAAATATAAGAGTTCACACCATAACTTTTTTGTGAGATAAAATCATGAGGTTAATGAGAGGTCAAAATAGACAATACCTCACAAAAAAATCGTGATAATTAAATTGATCTAAGATATAAAATGAATCTATACCCAAATCCTAAAATCGTACAAACTTAAAAATTAAATCTCGATCCGTAATACATCCATGATACAGCAGCATACATCTTCTCGCAATCTACTCCATAAAGCCATTCCATTTAAACTAAATTATGAGTATTTATTAATTATACTAGCATTATATTCACACGTTGTTATAGGTTTAAATTTTTTATTTGTAATTAATAATTTATGATAGATTTAATATAATTTTGTTTATATTTTATGATAAATCAATAAAACTTTATTACTTAATTTATAAATAATGTATACACTTCTAAAAAGGCATAATGTATGCACTTTTTCATTCTAATAACTTATATAACAAATTAAATTTAAATTTATTTTCTAAAATTTATTTTTATAAATATAAATAAAAAAAGCTAAATGGAGATGCACACGTGGACAAATCCATTTAAAGATGACAATGGGTATTGTTCTTGTTCTGACAAATTTATGCTCATCTCGATTCCAATCTTTTTTTTTAACAAATCAACTTGATTTCATTTTGATCCGACATTGAATAATTATTTTTTATAATAAATCTCAACTTGAAACATAAATTTATAGTTCACATTCGACCCACAATAATTCAAAATTAATTAAATTATTAAAATTTAGTATAGTTTCATAAAAATTTTTAATGTAAATTACATATTAAATATGTATAAATATTATTTTTTTATTAAATTAAAGTATTAAATAATAATTTTATTAATATAATATATATAATTAAAATTAAAATAAATAATAAATAATAAATATATTTTTATATATCTTGGGTGGGATAAAACATTTAAAATATGCCATCACCTTCACTCAAACCTTATTTTTATAAAGATAAAACTTGACTTGATATTAAATTTTTAAAAAAAATGCTCCTAAGGTGAATTAAAATTTATTAGATATAAATTATTTTATTATTTTTATTTTTATTATAAAATTTATCTAATTAAAAAAATAAAATCATAAAAAATAGTAAAAAAAATGTTATGCTACACTTTTATTGGCTTTTTTTTTTACAAAATTTAATGTATAGATTTTTAAAAACTAAAACTAAAAATACAAAAGGTTGAAAAAGAAAAAAAAATCCAGATGCCATGTGACTATCTCCATTAATATTATTTTCAAATAAATTTATCTAATTTAAAAAAAAATAAAAATGAAAGGACCGAAAAAATTTTGTAAAATAAAAATATCAAACGGAGTCCATCTAAAGTTTTTAAAAAGATAAAAATAAAATATTTTATTCAATATATAAAAAAATTTAAAAAACTCAATAGGTGCTACGTGGCACCACAGTAAATTTTATAGTAAGTATAAATTATTCCTTCAAAAAACCGAGTCCTTTATTCCAGTTCCACTCATACTGGACTTTTCCCTGAGCACAGATTGAGGATCCAGCAAGTAAACTATTTCACGCCATTAGTAACAAATAGTAAACATGGAGCAAAACGATGCTACTGCTCCAGTCAATGCAACCAGGGCAAAGCTCCGTCGATAAAAGAAATGAATATACAGTTTTTGCTCGAACTGCATTTCAGTAGTACAACATATAAATGCCTATTGTTTGGATTTACACTTTCGAATCTTAGTAATCCTCTGTCAAAACATTCCTCAACTGAAGACAGACCTACCACTTAGTGTTGCTGATACCATTCACCATTGCACAAGCAAGATCTAACTTGGCACAACAATATTTCATCAGGGTTGAAGTAACTATGTAATGTTACACACCTGTCCTCACTTTGAAGAGGCATATTTTATTAACTATTTCAAACTAACAAACCTACTTATACAAAACTTAACAGATGATGCGCACAATCAGTTCAAAGCAAAAGCTTTTGCATTTTCGGCTTCCTTAACCGTGATGATGGTTGGTCGCTACTAAATATTTACAAGTTACAAGGTTCTCAACTGAAAATTAGGCCAACAAATCAAAGGCGCGCAGCTTCAGCAACCGTACTTCCTTTGCTTAAAGCCCTTGCCTGATGGAAAAGAAACAGCTGCATGCGGTGAATTACAAGTTCTCGAGGAATAACTGCTCCAGAAGATTTTAAAATACCAACCGACTCTGGACGCAGATTCTTGTTCTCCTCATTCACGAAAACAATTGCCACACCCTCTTCTTATGGATTTAAATCTCGTTTTCAATCACGTCACATTTATTATGATTGCGAAGATAACAAATAAAATAATGATAATCACATTTATCACGGTCATAAATTTTTTTAAAATTTTGAACAATTTATCATAAAATGAAATAAATAATAATTATAAACATGCTTATTATATTTAAAATAATTTATAATATTTTAATTCTTTAATGTATATATTAAAATAAATATTTTAAATCTTTTAGTTTTGAATCATAAATCAATATACATATCTAAAATGTTGATCATTAATATATCCATGAATTTTGTCAATCTAAATGCTATAAATGCATATCATTGATGACAAATTATCATTATGAAATTAATATTATAAATTAATCTAATTAAAAAGAATAATAATGAACATTTAAATATTTTTAAGTACAATTATTAAGGTAAATGTATTAAAATCTAATTTTGTGGAATAGATATATGTAAAATCACTTGTACATATCATCTCTCATTTTCTTTCAAAGTTTTCATCTAAAATCTTCAAAACATTCCCAAAAACTCTAAAATCTTCAAAACATTCTCAAAAACTTATTTGCCATCATTATTAGCTTTTGTTCAAAATTTTTTTATCTAAAAATATTAGGTATAAAAAAAATTAATAATAAATATATTTAATAATATTAAAATTTTATTATAAAATTATTTTTTAGATAATTAAAAATTAAATTAACTATTTAACAACTAACCACTCTATTAAATTTTTATCCAAATCATAAAAAAAATTCAAATACCCATTTTCCAAAAAGTAAATGAAAGAGATGGCCAAAATAAAAAATAAAAACTAATTTATATTTGACATCAACCTCCCTCTTGTATTTCCCTCAAGCGATTATCACTCTCTCCCTTCCATTGGATTGATTTGGGAGCCATTTGCAATTGCTTTATGGGATCATATAATTCTTAAGTTGCTAAACCAAAGGATCCCATACCTTGATGAAATGGGTTTGATGGTTTGAAGGTTGGTTCCCTTACTAGAGTTTTATCTTTACACTGCCTATGTTATGATTATTTTAATTAAGGTTTAAATTTAATTAAATAGTTTGGACTTGGGGCATGGTTTTCTTACTGTTTTAGTTTGAGTTTTCATTTTATTTAATGAAAGAAAAAGCATAAATAGTGATTTTAACATCCCGTTATAATCATATTTTTTTGTTATGCCATTATTTGCGACCATAAACAACCATTATAAGTGTGATTACCAATCACACCCCATCACGAATGAATAACAAAAGCAGTTGGCAGTGCTAACATTAAATAACAACCATTATATCGTGTTGCAAGCGCTATTTAAAACCTTACCTCCTCCTTTAGTCTAAATGTCCTACCAATCTGATGGACATACTCCTCAATAGAACTAGGCACATCGAACCCTATGATTTGTCTCACACCTAAAATATCATTTCTATGACCCAAAACTCTAGTGGCATAATCACGAAAACTTCTCCAACTAAAACAACCTCAATATTTCTCTCTTTCATGGACTTACTCCTTATGTATTGACAAAGTTTTAATTCCAGTGGTGATGGCATTTGCAATGGATAGGAGATTTGCCCCAGCCATTACAAGAAATCTGACATATAGTGACACTCAAAAAATGTCAGTAAAACCCCAAAATCTGTTAATATAGCACTATAAACCCTATATCGACGGTTAAAATGTGTATTCCAATGAATTTTTACCTGTTAGTATATCATTTGTCGATATAAACCTACATTGATGATTTTTAAAGTGTCGGAATAGCTTACAAAGATATACCTATGGTTCAAGACCGTTAATAAATGTATATCTATTTGTATAGAATCTATTGTGTGTTCTACCATTATACCTTTTATCGACGGTCCGTGATGACTATCAGTATAGCATGAAATATTTTAATAGTAAAATGCATCGATATAACTTTTAAAACGTTAGTAAAAACTTTTTTTTGAATTATATTTTGAATTATTAATATTAATTTATTTATAATCATAATATGATATGCTTTCATATAAAGTAAAAATACACAAAAAAATAAAAATATTTAATAACATTTAAAATAAAATAATAGCCAAATTATTTTATAATCCACAAATTTAAAATAAGTTAGGAACTAATATCATTGTACCAAATCTAAAAAAAAAAAAAACATTAATATCTATGATTGAATGTCTACAAACATGGTGCTCGAAGTTTGCATAAAAGAATCTTCTTAGTGCTATTATTAATGGCTGAACATCATATCTTTTATATATATTTTGAACAATATTTTAAAGATTATTCACATCAAATGCATATTGATTTGCTGCAACTGTTGCTCCAATTCTAAAGCCACATAATTCATTTCCTGATCAGCCACATTGCTATTTAAGAAATTCCTATAAAAGTGAAGCAGGCATTAAAATTTCAAAAAGAAAGATTTTTTCTATAATGTTTTCATCTGAGAGGCCTAAGAATAAGCTGCTTGCTAGATTAAGAAAATAAGCTCTTCCCTTCCATAGTCATATTTATCAAAAGGCCACCAATTCACAATAGAATAGATGAAGTTTTCATCTATTTTTTCTATTGAAGCTATTCCATTAACAAAAATGGTGTCGTTAATAACATTTTTAGGCCCTTATCTACTTTTCAAGATGACAAAGGCTGAGCTTAAATTTATCCAATACAACAAAAAATACAAAAAATGCATGTCGATGACATAAAATTGAAATGCAAAAAATGAAAAATGCTTTAACTTTGATTTAACTCTCAAACAAAATGGATGCTGATGGGTTTAAATTTGTAAAGTCGGTGAGAGGTTGAGAGAATTGGTGTGAGGTGGAGATTAGGCTATAGGTACCGACAAGTGGAGAAAGTTGGTGGAAAGTGAAGATTAAATATGTAGACTTGGTGAAAGGTAGAGGTAAAAAAATTATTTAAATTCATAAGCCCATCATTGTTTTAGGATTATTTAAGGTGTTTTTTTGTCAAAAATACCTTGAATAATCCCTGATAAAAAATTCAATAGGGTTATTCAAGGTATTTCAGGGCAAAAACGCTTTGAATAATCTCCTCAATTAATTTTTATGAGTTATTAAAGGTATTTTTGGCCAAAAATACATTCAATAATCCCCTCCATAAATTTTTATAAGGAATTATTGAAGGCGTTTTTTGCCATAATCTTTTTCAAATTTTTTCAGGGAATTATTGAAGGTATTTTTTTTATCAAAAATACCTTCAATAATCATTTTCAAATTTTTCAAGGGATTATTAAATGCATTTTTGACTAAAAATGCCTTTAATAATCCTTTCAATAAAATTTTTATAAAGGATTATTGAAAATATTATTGGTAAAAAATGCTTTAATAATCCCCTCAATAAATTTTTATGAGGGATTATTGAAAGAGTTTTTGGTCAAAAGCACCTTCAATAATTCCCTCAATAAATTTTTATGAAAAATTATTGAAAGCATTTTTTAATAATCCTTTCTAAATTTTTTCAAAGGATTATTGAAAGCGTTTTTTGCCAATAACCCTTCAATAAATTGATTATTAAAGGTATTTTTTGTCAAAAACTCCTTCTATAATTTTTTTAATAAATTTTTATGAGAGATTATTGAAGGTATTTTTTTATCAAAAACGATTTCAATAATCCATTTCAAATTTTTTTAAAAGATTAT
The DNA here is from genome assembly GCF_047325235.1 of Durio zibethinus. Classification (NCBI taxonomy): domain Eukaryota; kingdom Viridiplantae; phylum Streptophyta; class Magnoliopsida; order Malvales; family Malvaceae; genus Durio; species Durio zibethinus. The sequence goes on from NC_143185.1 coordinate 524,565, forward strand.
TAAATACGTTTTTAGTCAAAAACACATTCAATAATCCTCTCAATAAATTTTTATAAGGGATCTTTTAAGGCATTTTTTGACTAAAAACGTTTTTAATAATTCTCTCAATAAATTTTTATAAGGGATTATTGAAAAAATTTGAAAGGAATTATTGAAGGCGTTTTTGGTAAAAAAATGCCTTCAATTATTCCTTTCAAATTTTTTCAGAGGATTATTAAAAGCATTTTTTGTCAAAAACACCTTCAATAATCCCCTCAACAAAATTTTTTGTATAGATTATTGAACGTAATTTTGAACAAAAATACCTTCAATAATCTCCTCCAAAATTTTTTATATAGATTATTGAAAGCATTTTTGACCAAAAATAACTCTAATATTTTTTCTCCAAAATTTTTTGAATGGATTATTGAAGACCTTTTTTGCCAAAAACGTTTTCAATAATCCCATTTAATTTTTTGTAAGCCAATAGTTTTTTTATTTGAGCTTATATTAACAATTACGTTAATAACCGTCAGTATATAACATATTTATAATGACGGATAGTCATATACCATCAAAAAAAATTTATTTATACCGACGATTAAATAAAGTGTTGATATAAATATAGTATATTCTGACGGTATTAAAAATCCATCAGTAAAAATCTTTTTTACTGACAGAATTTAACAGTCAGTAAATAATTCATAAAAAATTTTTTGTATAGATTATTGAAAGCATTTTTGGTGAAAAATACTTTTAATAATCTATCTCCAAAATTTTTTAAATGGATATTAAATGCGTTTTTGGTAAAAAAAATACCTTTAATAATCCTATTCAATTTCTTGTAAGCTAATAGTTTTTTTATTTTGAGCCTATACTGATAATTACGTTAATAACTGTCAGTATATAACATATTTATACTGACGGATAGTTATATACTGTCACAAAAAATTTATTTATACTAATGATTAAATAAAATATTGGTATAAATATGATATATTCTAACAATATTAATAATTAAGCATAAGTATATGGAACATATTTTGTAGTGAGCTCTAGAACCCACATAAACCATAGCAGGTGGCGTAAATGCATGCTCCTTTATATGTCAAAAAGCTTTTGCTTTTGACTCAACCCATATGGATAGCTGCTTCACGGCCCTACCTGGCCTCTTAGGCTTGCCAATCGAAGCATTAATAATATCTGTTGCCACAGAACTTGCCATTTTCTCTATATCTTGTGAAATTGTTGCAGAATACATCAGTACCTGGGTTGTGATAGAGCCCTAAAATCCTGCATCACCTGGTCCCGAAGCCCCTTTGAATCATGCAGTCCACTCCATCCAGACCAAATATCTTTTCACAATTTAGTCCAATATCATGCTTTGTTAAAAGATCAATAAGCCTTGGTGTTCCAATATTCAGTTTCGCTCCTTGCTGAATGCATTAGAGTTTTCTAGCCATGGGATCTTCACCAACCAAAACTTCAGTTTTGAATGGAAAACCTTTTCCAAGCAACTTAACTTGGTCCTAAACTTGGATATACAGCTCCTAGTTGGTGTTAGATTTGTGATTTGAGAAGTTGTTAAGGCAAAAATTTGCACAAAGAGAAATAATTGGAATAAAAAAGGAAGCAGTTTTCACTGAGTCTGTGTCAGCTGAAACAAGCAAACTTTTGCCGCCTAAAGAAGCCGGGATTACTTGCATCTGGACCGGTGTTTTCATTCTTTTAATTGCTAATGATGGTTTGTTATTTTTTGCGAGTTCAATATTTCACTCCGTGTTTAATGATTCTAATTAATTTGTCCAACTAATTAGATGAATTAAGACTATTAGCCAAATTGAAAATGGATATATTTTGTGATAATAGGAGATTAATTTAAATATCAATGTGTCACCCATATTTGGGTTTTGTTTGTTTTTTTGTCTTCTCTTTTTTTTTATCTTTTTTTAATTAGATAAATTTTGAAAAAAAAAAAAGAATAAAAATGATAAAACAAAAAATTTTAACGCTGAACATTTTTATTTAATAAAAAAGATCAGTATCCGATGGGCCACCAAATTGCATTAGCAACGTCAATAATTGGGGCAAGAACACCATCACCAATAATCACCACAAGAACAAGTTCCGTTCATAAAATGATGGAATCTGTGGGCATCTCTCACCACAATTTCCCTTCCCGTAACCTTAGAGATAAACTTTATAGCAGTATGACAATCCCCACACACTCTCAAATTCTTTGTTATCCTAATCAAACTTTCATGTCCCAAATTCATCAGCCCAAAAACAATGGCCAGCTTCTCACTGTGTGCATACAACATCTTCTCCTTTGTCTCCCCATCCACATCATGCAATACAAAGCTTAAATCTGGTACATACCCTTGTTGTCTAATCCTCCCCATAAGTTTGTCCAACTCTAAATAGATTACATCAATTTCAGGCTGTGATCTATCCCCAGCCACAAACGTATAGATCTTGTTCTTAATCTCGATAATTGTGCGACCAACTATTTTCCTTACACCTCTACTTTTCATTAAATATCTAAACCTATTAGCTTCTTTTCTTTTCCCCAATGATGCATATATGTTGGACAATAGAACATATCTTCCAGGATTTTCCCCATCCAAATCAAATAATGATTTAGTTGCCACTTCTGCCAGTTTTACGTTTAAATGAATTCTACAAGCTCCAAGCAGTGCGCCCCAGACAGCAGCATCCGGCCTCAAAGGCATCCTCTGAATGAATAGCCAGGCTTGATTCAACTGCCCAGCTCTGCCTAAGAGATCAACCATACATGCGTAGTGTTCAGATATTGGTGTAACCCCAAAATCTCTTATCATGGAATTAAAGCACTCCCATCCTTCTGCAATTAACCCAGCATGACTACATGCTGACAATACGGATACGAATGTGACATGGTCTGGCTTTATTAAGGCCTTCATCTGATCAAAGAGATGAAGTGCTACTCTACCATGGCCATGCATACCATACCCGCGAATCATAGTGCTCCAGGAGATAATATTCTTTTCTTTCATCTTATCAAAAACGGTTCTAGCATATGCTAAGCTCCCACATTTCACGTAAAGATCAAGAACAGCGGTATCTAGCACTAATTGACTCTCCAGAAAACAACGAACAATAACTCCGTGAAGGATTCGTGCCTGGTTCAAAGAAGCTAGTATGGAACAAGCTCGAATCACAGCAAGAAGGATAATAGAATCGGGAAGGAGACATTGCAATCTCATTTGGTTAAAGAGATGCAAAGCTTTAAGAGGCAAGTCAGCATGAGCATATGCGTCAATCATGGAGGCCCAGCACACCAAATCCTTATATTTAAACCCATCAAACAAGCTTCTAGCAATGTCAATTCTTCCACATCTAGCAAACATGAGCATGGTAGCATTTCGCACGGAGTGATCCATATCAAGTCCATTATCCATGATGACTCTAAACACATTATGAGCCACGTTCTCACGCCAAACGCAAGCCGTGGCATTTAAAATAGAAGCCCTGTTTGGTTTGATTCCCTCATCCAACATCCTGGTAAACAGCAGCAACCCTTGCTCGTGAAACCCACTCTGCGAGTACGCTCCAATCATTGCACTCCACGACACTGCACTTCTGTGAGGCATTTTGTCGAACACTCTTTTCGAAACAGCAAAAAGCCCGCATTTAGCGTACATGGAGATAAGCGAGTTAGCAACGAACATGTGAGAGGAATACCCGTATATGAAGACATGGGCGTGAAACTGAGAACCCAAATTGGGATTGCGGAGAGAAGCGCAAGCTTTGAGAAGAAAGGGAAAGGAGAAGTTATCAGGTGCAATGGCAAGATGTGGCATACAGGTATAAAGAAGCAAGGAGCGATGGTACTGGGCATTGTCGACGAGGCCGTGCAGCATGACGTTCCAAAGAAAAGCATCATTGGAGGAGTTGGAGTAGGAAAAGAGAGTGTATGCGTAAGCAATGGAACCAAGAGAAGCGTAGTGGGATATGAGGTTGGTGAAGAAATGGAGATTGAGGTGGAGGTGGGATCTGAGGATGGAGGCATGAACAGTTTTCAGAGACTTGAGAGTGTGGCATTTCTTTATCAAGGAGATGCATGTGTCTGCATCTATGGGACGAGCTGTTGCTGTTGCTTTACTTAGCGTCGCCAACTTCAACTGCATGCTGCTGCATAGGCCTTTTGGCTGTTACCGTCAAGCGCTATGCTTGGCATTCACTTCAAACTTCTCTTCTCTTTTCTTATTTATCCCCAAATGCCTTTTCCTAAATCCTGATCCTTTTTTTATTATTATTTTTTATTTTGAAGTGAATCGTTGCTTTGCCTTTCTGGTTATGATTTTCGTACTTTTAAACGTCAGAAGTAGAAGAAAATATGTTTATAATATTTGCATTCGGTAGATTTTGACATTTTGTTTTGGCCGAAAGATTTTTTTTTTTTGACTTGTTACGTCTGCAATCTTTAAGCAAAATCTAGTTATGACATGAATATGTAGTACAATCTTCAATAATTTGATTCGGAATGATTAGCAAAATAAGCCTGTCTATTTACGTTGACACGATATAAATATTATTAAAAAATATAAAAATAATATAATTTAAAATTTTAATAACAATTTATATAAATTTAATAAAACTAAAATAATATAAATTTCATATTTTTGTCACACGTTTAAAATATATTATAAATATATAAATTTTTATATTTTATATAACACAAGAACACAAATCATCATATTTACCCAAAAAGGGCATGGTAATCCAGCAGTATGCTTTTTCTTAATTACATGCTCCAAATTCGGAATTTCCTTTCAGTTCAATCAATTAAGAAAGATTATACAATGTAGTAACATATAAGTGATGCTTCTATAAGCAAGAATATGTTCAACAAATCGCACAAGAACAAATCGAATCCTAAGCTATCGTGTTACTAAAGACGAAAGATGAGAAGGAAAAGAATCAAAGATCAATGCTCATTGTTCATTGCTCTCCCTATTGGAGGCTTTGAGGGAGAGGACCTCCATTCAACATCTTTGCACCATCTTCATTCATTGCAACCCTACTCCAACTAGAATTTCTCATGGAGAATATCCGATTCCGATCAAACCCACTTCCTCTAAAGGCTGTTATCTTTGATGACACCATAGGCATTACAAGTACTGAAGATGCATTGATGGAATCCTCTCCAAAACCTAGTGATAACGAACATGTTGTCTGCAAAGGGAATAGCTGTATCAATTTTAGCACTAAATTAGAGTGTCACAATAATCTTGTTAAAAGACAAGTCTACAAATCCAATTTGCAGTACCTTTGCCTTGGCCAGCATATCAGTGATCTTCATCATCATTCCTTGCATAAATGATTTTGTCTCCTTATTTTGTGCATCTTTGGATGGAAAGATCAACCTAAGAGGGGAAAAAATGCCAACAGTCGGTTAAGTACAAATTTATTCAGTTGAAAACTATGCAGGTACATGTAGGCACTTATAACCTCAATAATGGTAAAAGACAAAAATTATTAATTTGTTTATTTGTCAACATGTCATCAGCTCTGATCTTTTACACCTTTGAAGGATCCACAGGTTGTTTGACAACAACAAGAAATCTGCTTTTTACCTGTCAGTTTCAGTCGAACTGCTGGAAGACATAACAGAATCTAGAGGTGAATTCTCCTTTATTTCACCACCTAAAAGATGAAAGTAAGAATAAGCTACAGCCTTTAAATGCTCTATACACAGAATTGCAAAACTCCTCTAAGTACCTCTTGACTCATCAGGTGCCAATAATGAAATGCCTATGAACACAGACAACATTCCTAGTATGAACATAGTTGTCCTCAGTGCATCAAACACCTGTTTTATTAAACAAAAAAAAAAAAAGCCCTTTTAGGTCATCTAATTCCATTATCCAGAAGGTAGGGGCTAGAAGAATACTGGCTTGTGCAGACTACCTGCATGATTAGCTTTACAGTCTTGCTACATGACTAATGGACAAAAGCCATCAATTTTCACTTAGTTCTCTTTTAATGAATGATAACTACTTATTTAATAGCAATATTATAGTCTAAAATTTATAGAAGGCTGTCCTGTAACCAATTGCAGAAAAAAGCAGCTCAGTTAAAAAACAACAATTTAGGATCTATTCAGAACAACTATGCATTGAAATTCTCCAAGAAGTTCAGCAAAATAATCTCACTGCATTGAAGACATATTACACTGAAAAATAATTCATGGGGGATAGGGAGTGAGGTGATTTGAACCAAGAATATAGACAAAATATGCATTTGTTGTGTGTGTGTGAGCAAGAGAGAGAAAACCTGATATTCCTGGAAGTATATAAATCCTGTACAAATGGAGAAGAAAGTCCAAGCAATTTGAAACATGGGAACAATCAGGATTGCATCAAAGAGTGACAACCCTTCATTCAACCTTGCCATCTGCAGTAGGAAAGCTCAGTATAAGTTCTCCTAAAATCACTCTTAATGGCAGAAGAATAACAATACAAGTTCTGCCATAATTCTTACCCAAAATCCAGCTGTACTAAGAAATAAAAGTATCATGGAGTATGTGAACCAGCTGTGCAACTGATAACCATTGGACATCGCCAACCTTAGAAGGTTAGAGCTGGATAACATGAAAATCACAATTAGAATTAATCACAATGCTACTTTACTCGAAACACTAATGACATCTAAAACAGCCAACTTACAGAGATTTTGCAAATAAAACTGAGCATGATCCTACAGCACCCGAAACTACCGCATATGAAAAAGGAAGCAGCATGTTCCAATATGGTCTAAGGTCTTGCCCGGAAACAGCAAGGAGAAGTTCCCCTCTCCTGAATGTTTGCATGTTAAGGCATGTCAATCAATTAAACAAATGGCTAAAATGTAACACGTTAGCATGAGTAAAATAGCTGGCTCTCAAATCTCACCTGTAGATAGAGTGATGCAATGCAACAAGTAAGATCAAAATCAGACAGTAAAGAAGGAATGTTATGTTGCCGTATTTCTCTGCCAACTGTTCCGGCGTATAAACTGAAAAGGAAACAGAAACCCAGTGAAACCAAAGCTGTCTCCATTGTATGCACGTGGACAAGTCTCTCTCTCAATGTTTATAAATATAATACATATATATGTATTATATAGATATATATAAACAACACATTTATATGTATGTACTGTTGTATGCCTTTTCTTTTCTCTTTTCCTCATACGGCCGATGGTCAGGAGGAAGGAATGCAATCAGGATTTCAAAGCTAATACAATAAAGTCTAAAAATCAAGTCACGTCAGATACCAGGAGATTGGTGGTTGCCGAAGGCGACAAGAAAAATATTTCCAAGAACTATAAACGCAGTGGCTACTAGTACCCTGGAAGCAATATCAATGACAATGAGACAGAGTTAGAGACAATATTCTGGGAAATAAAAGTGACAACTCAGTTCTAGTTATCAAAATTTAACTCTTCCTTCAGACTAAAACATACTTTACAGTAACCATTTTGTTTAACACAAAGTAAGCAAATGCAATGTTGGATACAAACTGAACAGATCCCAAGGCGGCAAGAAGTGACTGCAAAGGAGGAAGAAAGAGGGAAAACGTGAGAAGGGAAAAGAAATAAGCTAGAAAAGAAACATACAGAGTTATTAAAACAGAAGAATAATGTTCAAACTAGCAAAAGGTGCAGTGGTAATTACAAAAATACTTAAAACCAAGACTTCCTTTATCCCAAAAATAGTTGACCATGTTGCTTGCAGTGTCCCAAATAAAAAATTGTCCATGATAAAAAGTAAACAAGTAATCATTATCCAGCTTCCTAAAGCTACTTACCAACAACAAAGGGATAAGGATAAAACTTAATACATCAAGCCCAACACGTTTAGTGTAAACACATTTAATGTAGCTTCTTAATCTTAGAGCTTCCTTATGGAGGAAAATTAATATGCAATTTCATATAAATTTAAACTATTCAGATCAGAAGGCTGGGCGTACAGACCTGAGCAGCATAACCAAAGGAAATGAAGTTTAGGCAATTTCCAAGAATGAAAAAGAGAAAACCTACAAATGAAGAATTACAGTTTAACTTTAAGTCATTCCACATATAGCAGAAATAAACACCCATTTATTTGATTTAGCGCCATAAGACTATAACTATACCAACTCTCCAAGTTTGGAAGTATATGATAGGCTTCAATGGAATCTTTCCAGAAATTCCTTCACCATCCATTGTTGAATGTCTTTCTCTCTGTGAATAGAGGTAGACCCAATGAGACAAGTAAAATGGTATTAAGATTGAAAATAAGAGCTGTCACAAAAATAGTTGATATCCTTGCATGCTCTCTCATAGAGCAAAGAATGGACAAGTTACTGAATGATGTGGTATAGAAACAAAAGACATTAATTTTCACTTTTGATAATGTTTCACTGCACACTAAGAAAAAAAAAAAAACAGAAACACATTTCCTTTGAATCCAAATAAGCGACAAACCCATCAGATTAATGGAATGCAGACCTGATCTAACATGAAAGCAAGATTTTTACAATGCTCAGGTCTACTAATAGCAGCATAAGTTGCGCATACGGGTTTTAATATATGTTTTTCTTGTGTAGTGGAATGCTTATGCAGCAACATGAACATGTATGTAAGTACAAAGACAATTGTGTGACTTGGGAAGCATTTAAAGAATGCTTAATATATCTGACAAAGCAATTGATCAACATGACTTGGGAATAGGAAGGCGAAAGGGAAAAAAATAGCAATTTTCATACCTCATTGTGACCTAATTTAAGAAGGTTTGTCCCAAAGTTGATGGCAATACTGCCAAATAGGTTGATGAATGCTCCAATGACCCACTCTCCCATGGTTAGTGTAATCCCCTTTGGAAAAATCCAAATGCAGTAGAGAACTTAAGCTTAGCTAGAGTAGATATTGGCAATAAATGTAGTCTCCTGCAACACAGTTGTGTGAATCCTCTGATATCCCTTAGGAAGGGCCTCGGAGCCCACGTTGAATGATTGTGACCAGAGAAATTTGAAAGGGGAAAAAATTAAATGAACAAAGTGATGGCTGCAGATAATCAAGGACTAAGATTCATACATTTGGAAAGAAAAGAAAAAATTGAAATTAGAATATTAAAAAAAAAAGTGAGAAAGTATATAAAGGAAAGACGTATGCCAAATTAAGCTACCATATGAGCAAACCTAAAACAGGTAAGGTAAAGATAGAGGAGTAAAGAAAGCAGCCGGATCAGAATAACTCAATCAACGTACTTTTTACCATACAATAAAAAAAAAAAAAAAAGGAGGCGATTATATTAGTATTTATTGATTGGCAGCAGCGATAAACTAAACTTGTTGAGGAATGAAGACATAACATGAATGGAAGAAAGGCACGATAGCTGATATTCATTCAAGTCATATATAAGAGAAAAGAAAAGAAAATCATATAGCAGCATCTGGTTCTGGTGTAGATACAGAGAAACAAAGCAAAGGATCTAGGAAGCAAGAGAGATCTAATCTAATTCAACTCCTAAATCCACAACGGATGAATGCCGGCATTCTTGTTCTTGATAAAAACTAACTGAAGAAAAAGGAAAGAGATTTACCTAAAGGAAAATGGGAATCCGACTGCAGTCTCTCTTGATTATGTTTATGTCATTTATTTGCATTTGCAATTGTAATTGGTGAATGCTTTGGCCATGGGACGGAGGGAGGGATAGCGGTTAGTTAGGGATCCGAAACCATATAATAATAATAATAATAATGCATCAACCAAAAGAAAGGGAAAAAAAATTGTTATGGCTTTTTGCTTTGCGTTTTGGTTAGAGAAAAAGTGAGTTGTGTCCGAAAAAACATGAAAAAAGAATGAAACAACACCTGCGAGTAAAATTTTCTTCACAACCCCAAAAGAAGGTGTAGTAAATTTTTTCTTTTCTTGTTTTGCTATTACTTAAAATAGTAGTATAAATATATTATTATACTTATAATTTTATTTTAAGGAGGAGTTAGAATATTTTGAAGGTGTTTAAATTTTGATTTTAATCTATTAAACAGCTTTAATTTCTACTAATAGATCATTCAATGAATTAATTTTGATTGATTATCGATAATAAATTTTAAAAAATTTTATTTTTGATTAATTTGATTCAAAAATTTTATTAATTAAATCAATAACAAACTATAATTTTTATCCCTGTTCAGTCTTCATACAAATTTTAAGTTATGGATTTATTTATTTAGTGACATCTATTAATATTGGTTAATTGGATACTTATTAGTTGAGTAAGAGATAATTGGGTCTTTTAAGTAAGTTAAATGAGATGTAATTGGGAGTTTAATTGGTTCAAAGGAGACGTACATTTTAACGACACGTTTTTTATTTTTCAAGAATGTTTATTTTTTTTTCTCTGTATATGTTTCCTCTTTTACTTATCTTTATCTTTTGCTTTTCTTTTTTTTTTTTTTTCTAGGTGTCTTTCTTTTTGGTTGTTTACTTTTTTTTATTGTCCCATCGTATTGTGAGTTTTATGTGGATTTGGAGTTTTTTTTTGCTTGTGTTCTTTTTTGTTTAATTTTTTATTCACATTCTGTTTGTTTTAATTATTTTGTTGTCTTCTCAGATTTTATTATTTGTTGGAGGCATTTCGTTTGTGGCTTCATTTTCTGTATCAACTTATCTGTCCATTGCTTTGTGGTGGCTAGCGTGAATGGAAGGGTAACAAAACCGTCCACAAACACTCCTCTCTTCTAGGTTTTGCTTCATGTAATGTTGGATGTAGGATTTTGATTGATTAGTAACTTGAAATGAAAACTTTTGAATTCTAAGCTAATGCTTTAAATAAATGGACTTCATATATGCCTTTGGCTCTAATTTGGATTTTCCATTTTTGTTGGCTTTTAATAGAGACGGCATAGAGCTAAGATTGAAATCCTAAAGGTGTCTTCTAAGCATCCAAAAGGGTTGAGTTTCAAGTTGATTGACTGGTTGAAAAAGTTAATAGTTAGGCATACGTAGATTCTTCACACCTCGGCATTATTTATCAGGTATTCCTTCCCGTTCCTAACAAAACTCCTCCCACCAAAGATCTTCCTATCAAAGGTCATTTCCCTGTAAGCTAATACTACTAAAATTACTACCAAGTTCTTTCATTGAAAGCCTCTGATTAGTTAGGGAGGAGAAGAGTATATTCTCTTATTTCTTCTATTTTAACCAAAGGGTTTACTTTCTGAAATAGGTTAATAAAGTAGATTGAAAAAATTGAAGTACGTAACAAAAATAAAACTTAAAGGTGAACATATATACAGCACGGTTATTTGAAAAAATGTGTCTTTCAAGGAAAAAGTTAATTTTTTTTATAATTAAAAAAGATGTTTTATGTGATAAAGACTACTACAAATTTTTTTTTAAAATGACATCATTTAAATAATTATTTTTAATATTATTTTATACAAAATCAATTACATTTTATATATAAAAAAATATAATGTTTTTAAAACTATTAATTCAAAATTAAAATTTTTCAACTTATATTTCAAACAACTACAATGTTTCTATATTAAAAACATTATTTTTTATAATTAATTATTTTCAATATTATTTTATTGGAAGCAAAATTGAGATAAATTTTATACTTCACCCAAAATCTTATAAACCCTTAAGAAAAAAAATTTTCTGATTCAGGATTATCACCCCTTTTTTGACATTGTTAAAAATCTTTAAAAACCCTCAAAAATCAAATTCTGTAAACTAAACTAAAAGTAAAATTTTAACCAATGATCTTATTTTTCTTCGAACCAGCTTAAAAGTACATATCTAAAAGAAATGTAATTAACTGATCAGGTGAATAATAATGACTGAAAATGTCATTTATCTACTACGTACATGGAAAAAGGTTACTATGAAATTAAAGTTTCTGCATGAGAGAACTATATCCCAAAGTTGCACGAATCCTCTGCTTGCCATGGGCCTCCATGTTCCTACGTAAAGGCAACAGCTACCGTAACATCTAGCCATTCTTATTCTTCTCAAATGACTAGACATAATATATCATTCCAACTTCAATGAGATTGATATGAGGAATGTTTAGTGCTACGGCGGGGCCCCTGCAGTTCTTTCGAAGAAATGAATACCCCACATCAATCACAAGCTTTTTCAGAAATGAAGAAGTTCTCCTGGCCTTTACATATGAGTGACCCATTATATATGCAACCCCTGCTTCCTTTGCCTGGATCAAATCCATCAGCTCTTCCCTGACGAAAGTATCCATACCAGGATTAGTTGGTAGTTGAAATCTCACATGGCGCCTTCTAATTAGTGGATTCTCATCTTCAAAAGCAGATTGCAAGCTCTGTAGTGTCAAGGATTTGCTGCTTTGGATGGAGTTGTTTGCATCGAAATCCTCTATCTCATTAACTATTAAACTTGAGCTTGATTGGATGCTCCTGGTACTTATAACAGCCATCCTCCCATCATATGATGAACTCTCAGAACTACAATATTGTGGTTCTCCAGCTTCCATCTGGATGAACTCCGCTATGCTTTGTATAAGCTGGTTCTCAAAATCCCCATCATCCCGCTGGATGTCTTTGTAGCCATACCTGACAATACACCTATACATACGATATGGCCTGGGGCAAATACGACCAATAAGAAAGCGCTCTTCTGGTGAAACATATGGGACTGGAACTGATTTCACACAAACAAAAACTAACACCTTATGGAACGCAGGCAGGTTCGTGACAAAGTGGGAGAAGATTGCAGGGACTCCCGTTGCCAGTTCCGAGTATACGAGGCCTACCCCAGGCACACGGACAATACCAAGGCTAGGACCCAAGGCCAGCAACCATTTCAATGATACTTTGTTGTGCAGGTCAAAGTTGTACTTCTTGCGAGTCCCATAGTGCCAAATGTACATAATCATCATAAAGATGAATGACAGCACAACAGGCACCCATCCTCCTTGAGGCACTTTCATCAGTGCTGCTGATAAGTAGACCCCTTCAATAAACCAGAAGAACAGAAGGAACATTGCAGCAAGTAAAACACTTTTCTGCCAAACAAAGGTTATTACAAGTGCCGTGAGAAATGCTGTAATGAAAATCACAGTCATGCACGCAAGTCCTGAAAACCAAAACCAAATATGGAACATCAGCATCACAGACAAGACAGCAAGTTCATGCAATCAATAAGGAACTATCTCTAGAAGCTGAACTGCATGATCAAGAACTATACTGTCTATATAAAGCATAATAAATACGCTGATACACTAGAAGACAAATATCTTGAGGATGCAGGATAAAAGAGGAAAAAATCATAAATATACTACAAATTTGTTAAGAAAGTTCTACTGTAACAAGTTCATTCTTCAAATATTTTCGTCTCCACAATATTTTTCTCAAGAATATTTGAGGTGAAGGGCACATTTATAAGAGAATGAATTACCATAAGCATTTCCTATTAAAGTTGTATCTTGAAATCCAATAGTTATGGCAAGCGTAAGGATCATGAGTATCCAGTTTATTTCTGGGATGTAGATCTGCCCATAAATATGTTTTGAGGTGTGAACAACTTTGACTCGAGGAAAGCATCCAAGCGCATGGCATTGTTTGATTATAGAAAAAGTGGCAGTTATAACAGCCTGACTCCCAACAATAGCTGCAAGGGTGGCAATTACAAAGACAGGCCAAAAAACAGGACCTGCAAGGATAAAAGGAAAATTACACAAACTTCAATGTTATAACAATATTTAGAAGCAATAAAGTTGATATCAGATTGCACTAACCAGGGATTGAGGCATAAAAACTGTTGGGAATCGATTGGAGGTTTCTTGACAAGAACGCAGCCTGACCCATGTATTGTACAACCAAACACGGGTATATCACAAATGCAAATGCAAGCTGCAAAGCCAGGAAAATTATCAAGTTTCTAGATTATATATCATTCAAAACACAACTCATTATTAAGTTCAAACAAGGTAGCTTAAGATGGTAAGAGGATGAAGTGTATATTGCAATGGGATAGAGGTCTTACATTCAACTCACAATTTACTATCACACTTCAGGAGTGAAATGATATATATGAACAAAAGGAGGAGTTGCACTCACCCTAATTGATAAGGCAGTGAAATGACCAAGGTCTGCAAACATAGCTTCAGTACCTAGTGAGTCCCAAAAGGTGCACATTATCAGAACATTCGAATCAGCAACCACTATATCAATTTAGTCAATTAAAATAAAAGCCACGCTGTATTCAATTGATATCCAGATGCAACCTACCAGTTATTGAGAGAAGGACCCCTCCAAGAGAAATCCAACCATCTCTACCAGTCTCTCTAAAGAACTTGATAATATAATACGGAGAAATTGCATGAACAATCTTTGGGTTCCAACGTATTATGTTGTACAAGCCAATGGAAAAAATTGATACCAGCCAGATGATCACAATTGGTGCAAACATAAAAGCTACCTTGTGCGTGCCAAAATGCTGAAGAGCAAATAGGCCCACCAATATGACACAAGCAAGCAAGAGGAGTTCACCTGGGTTCAAAACAAAGCAGATCTAACCCTAAGCAAAAAAGGAAATACCAAGAGGAATAGGGAACCCAAAACTTAAAAGAAGTAATAAAGGAAAAGAATCAAATTAGAGACATGAATTACCACTAGTTAATTTCTTTTCAGTAACTTGTAGCCCAGACACCGCCGAGAGAACTGCAAATATAAAAACATTTAACCCCTTAACCATGGAGAGAGAAACCATTAACACAACCAGTTCCAGACAAAAAGGCACAAGGTAGAGCAACAAAACAGATGTAAATTTTACTTAAAAAATAAAATATCAGCATGGGACATGTCAAACAGCATCTACAACAAACAATATATACTACAGATGGAAGGAATCATTCAGCCGCTTGACAAAAGGAGTGAATATGGAAGTCTATGATGGCACCAATATGCTCATGAAAGTATTTCTGATAATCGATCCCTGCAACTAAATCATTGGAGGTCAACTATGTCCAATTGAGAAATAGGCACACTCAATGAATCAACATAGTCATGTAAATCATAACACGACATGTAAACTTGCAACACATTGCATGATCTAAAAAATGGCTTGGCCAAGCAAATTCGAGGAAAAGGATTCATTTAACCTTCCCCAACTTGTTTGGGATTAAATCTTTGTTAAATTGAGTCTTTAAGGCATAAAACCAGCAGAGTTATTCATTGGAATCTATTGTCTTGTTCATATGCAAAATATCAGCAGAGCTCTTCATGGGAACACCTTCTCAAGCTCGCAATCATCATCTACAATCATATTGACGTACTAAAAGCTAGAACCAATAATTTTGCTTATTGTCCCACATGCCACATATGTTTAAGAGGAAATTCCAGGAAGGAAAAAGTATTAAACTTTATAATCCACAGCCAGAGAGACGATAATCTAGGAATTTGAGATATTCAAATTTAGTTACCCATATGATTATCTACCTGATATTGCTGGAGTGAGTACACCATCACCTATGACCATAGAAGCACCAAAGAGTACCACAACCAGAAGAGCTGTCCTTAGCCTTTTATGCTTCTCCAAAAATCGCTTTAATGGAGAACCAACAGGCTGTGTTGAGGGCCCATATTTGTAGGCTGAAAGCTCTTCATCAGCTGCTTGCTGATTGGGAAGCAAGCTAAACTTTGCATGCCTACAAAGCAGCGAGTAAAGAGCAAAAGTGCCACCTGACAAGAATTCATATATACCGGCTAGCAAACGGTTAGGAAAAAGCATATGTGATTTGATTTTATTAAAAAGTGATATCCATTAAGAAATTAGATGATTCACCACACCTTCACCGTTATCATCTGCACTTAGCAAGATAAACACATATTTAAGAAGGGGTATCAATGTAAGGGTCCAAAAAATCAAGGAAAATGCTCCAAATATTGCTTCTTCATTATGATGATTCTGCAACTTCCCTATAAAGGTGCTTGAGTAAACATAAAGAGGTGAAGTGCTCAGGTCTCCATACACCACCCCCAAGCTTTGGTACGCTAATATTAGGTTCCTGGAGAGATTGACCCACGAAAGCTGCAAAAGTGATACTTGTACTTAATAATTTACAACTTCAAATAAGAATACAATGATAATGCCATGATTAATGCTAAAACATACCTAAAACCTAGAACTCCAGGAAAGTCAAGCAGTGGTCAATACACAGAATATTATGGCTTCAATTGGGAGAATTCTAAGTAGAAAAGGCAAATCTAAATGTTAAAATGAAATTTCAGGAAAGTATTCCAATGTTAGGATTTAACAGCAAAGTTATCATACTCATAGTACAAATTGTTGCTATGCCCTCATGTTGGTTTTCAAGAAGTAGTTTGAAAACAGTGGCCGTTAGATACATGATTTTGCCACAGGATCAGCATGTAATTATGGCATTGCTGAAGTAGGCATAGGAGACAGTAATTATGCAGGACAGTTGCCCTTGCCCTCAGGAATATGACTTTGCCAGGCGGCATGGAACAGCAGGTCAAAACTTTAGTGATTCCAATCTTAGAAATAGCAAAGGCAAAGGAGCTGCTCTAATCTAATCAACAGGGAAACCAAAAGAAGTTTAAAAAAAAATCAATAGCAGGTGCAAATAGTAAAAAGTGAGATTTTATCCAATGAAACGGTTAGAATTTTCCTATTACGCCAGAGAATTAGAGCTAGAATCCAGAAATTGGTTTACCATCTTTACACATATCTAGCAAAATGAACAACTGATCTTTATTAACCTTCTCACCATAGGTTTGTGGATTGATAAGGAGAATTAAAAAAATTTTTCAAATTTAATGTCCTCATATATATATATATATATATATGAAGTGTAAGAAAAAATAAATGACATAGAAAGCAAACTAAGCTGAAAAGTTGGCTACAGCAGCAGAATACAGTGCAATCAATTCGTTGATGAAAATCTATGCTGACTCAAGAGTGAATTCGAAGATGAATACTGAAAAGCGGATTAAAATAAAGAGCGAAGCAGCTACTTTTACCGAGAGCGATGACGACTGCCGAATAGTAGAGTTTAGATTGAGAAGAACTAGATAAGTTAAGAGAAAAAAATGAATCCAGATTCTAAAGCATCGCAAAACAAGCAGATTTAGAATGAGAACTGAAATGAAGAAACAAGATTCAAAATTAAAATAAATCCTAACCGGGGAAGGACTTCGAGGAGGTGTGGAGATTCCAGATTCTGGCTCCATGGAAAGCCGACTCAGAGTCAGAGAGACTCGGGATTATAGTTTTTCTTTCTCTTTTCTTGAAGTAAAAAGCACCTATTATAGTCCTACCGTGCTGAGTGGGTGAGTGATAAAGAGAGTTTCAATTCCGATTTTCCTGCCCAATCTTGGATCCTTTGATTGAACGCTTTCCTAGTTTCCTTCCAAGCCCCCAACGGACCACCCCAACCTCCGACTATTCACTATTATTTAGTTCAAAAAAATCGAACCAAAAAACAAACAAATTTTGGTATGGGATATCTTACACGCCTCTGTGGAGCGTATCTGGCAGTTGCCACATGTGTCTTCACATTCCCTGCATCGTGTCAACTGACCACATCATTTCATTGCTGATCCCAATTTCCCATCAATCCTCTTATTCTTCTAATTTGTAATCAAACACCTTCCACTTGCCCTCCCCTTTCCGCATCACAAATCTAAATGCGATACGGAATCAAAATTTTCCAATCGTGAATGGATGGCGATACCTCCCCGTCTATTTCAGTTAAATTACTTTTTATGAACATTCGAGACACGTCCATATCGATGAAAACAAAATTGATCATTGTAACAGTAAAATTAAAATTATTGATAAGAGACATGTTTGAATATAAAATTAAATAATAATAATGAAATAAAATATAATAAAAAATGATCATTTAAAATTATATTTGATACATATGATAATTGATAAGATGAGATGATAATGATTTTATATTATATTTTTTATATTTAAGTAAAATGATAGAATTATAAAAAAAATTCAATCATTCTATTAATATAAGATGATTCAACTATCTCAAAATAAAAAATATTAATTTTAATTTATAAGATTGAATTTACATATTTTATAATATCTTTAAAAGTTATATTAATAATTTAAATTATATAAATTTTAAAAAAATTAATTTTGATCAATAAATAAATTATTTTATCATAATCTTTAAATACATCAAATACAAAAAAAAATATTATTATTTAATTTAATCATATTTATAACATTATATTATGTTATTCTATCATAATCTTATATATTAAGCATATGCTAAGAGCATTAGATTAAAACTTATATATAATAGAATTGATAGTATGTATTTGATGATCATGAAATTAATAAATTATTAAAAATTATTAAAATTATTTTATATTAAATAATTTTATTGTTAATAAATTAAAAATTAATAAAATTAATTTTAAACATTAAAATTATAAAAAAATTTTAAAATATTTAATATTTGAAAATTATGAATGTTGTATAGATAAATTAATATTAAGCATAAATCTGAACATATAAAAAATTAAACAAATTTATTTTCTTAATGTATTTGAATTTTTATTTAAATAATGCTTTTTATAAAAATTAAATTATAATCAATAAAAAATTTTATCAATTGAATTAAAATGCGTATAAATTGTATTATATATTAGTATATAAACAAATCAAGCTAAAATCTGTTATCTGAATTTTTTTTCATTAATTGCTATTATCGCTGCAATATGTTTCTGCTTTTGAACATCTAAATTTTTGGTCTTAAATGTTAGGCATCACTTCGCATTCAATGACTCCACTATTGCACTAGTGCTTTTTTCTCCTTTTTCAAGTCAATGCTGAAAGTTTTATTTATATATATATATATATATATATATATAATACTGTTACGTTGGCATTGGCATATATTCCCCACTGTTTGGACGCGGGAACATGAAACCCGTGGCTGCCGGTTAAGTGAATGGACATGCGACGCGCACAAGAGAGGGTGGGTTAGATATCATTATTAATTTATTTATTGATAGGTAGAGATATAATTGTTTTTTATAAAAAAATATTATGATTTCAAAAATTTATATTTGATATACAATTAATTTATAAAATTTATACATCATTGCTAAATCACATAATTTCACCTCATAAGCAAATATTAATTTTTAAAATAAATTATATAAAATTAATATTTTCTAAAATATTTATTTATTAATAAAAAAATTAATTTGATTCACTTTATTAATAAATTATTATTATTTAATTCATTAATAGTATATAAAATTTATATATTAATAATGCATCAAATATAAATCCTAATGATAAATATATAAAAATAAAAGTATTAATACATAAGTATCAATAAATTAATTAAAGTTAAAGTTTATATTTAATATACTAGTAAGATCTATTTACATAAATGATGAGATTGACTTCAATAAAATTAAAAAACAATAAAAAAAGTGAAATTAATTATTATAATAATAAAATTAAAATTAGTACATTTGACAATTTTTTTTATGTTGAAGGTAGCCTCACCAATCATACGTTTGCATCCAAACGAGTTCTAGTGTATAAAATTATATATTGTTAATGAATTATAGATCCCATAAAAATATTTTTACAATTAAATTTATTTGCTTTTTAAGATTTTAAATTTTAAAATTAATTTTTAATAAAATGTCATTGTATGATTATTTACAATGTATAATATTTATACACTCAAAATATATATATATTTTTTTTAAGTTATGAAAGTACTATTAAATATAAACTCCTTCGAATATTAAAAAATAATTGGTTCAATTTGAAGGATATTATCCTTTAGTAAATACTTACAGGTCAAAAAATATATTATCAAAATAAGAGTTAATTACATTTTTTATACTTAAATTTTGAAAAAAAAAATACACAAATTGGTATTTAAAGAAATAAAATATACAATACACCATGAACTTTCAAATAATTTACAATTTGCATCATAAACTTTCAAATTATATGCTATATTAACCAAAACTCAAATCTTAATAATCATATCAACTTACTTATGCAACATTTAAATAATATTATCAAATTATATATTTACTACACATATTATCAACAATTTTTTTAAATAAAAATTAAAATATATTTTTTACTTAAACTATAAAAATATCTAAGATCGATTAATTATTTTTTAACATGTTTTCCACATGAAGGTTTTACAAATTATTTAATATTTTTATTTAACAAATAATATGTATATAAGAAAATTATATTGGTTAGATGCTATATAAATGAGTGAAGTTAACAACATTAAAATTTTGATTAAAATAATATATTATTTAAAAATTAATGATGTAAATTATATATTTTATTTTGTTTAGATTACAATAATATTTTTTTCAAAGTTCAAATATCAAAATGTAATTAACTCGATGGATAATAGAATTTGACAATTAACAGCCAACTCAATAATGTTTGGATAGTATTTGGAATTTACCAGTGTTCGCCTCCAGCTTCACTTAGAGTTAATTTTGATTTTAAAATATAAATTATATAAATTTTTATCTTAATAAAAAGTATATATAATTACTTCATTAGATAATTTAAATTTGAATGTTTTGAATAAAAATTAATATAATAATTAATTGATAACATATATATTTTTTAATTTGTTTTTAATTATTTTAAAATCAAATTTTATTTAATAAAATTTATTGTTATATTTATTTAAGTATACAAAAATAATTGTTTTTATTATCAAAATAATTATTTTATTATTTAAATTATTCAAATAATTTTTATTTTTATGTCGCTTTTAAATAATTTGATAAATATAACTAATGCACAAAATTAAAATTAAATAAACAAAAAATTAAAAAGAATGGGCTAACAAATGTTTAAATTATTATTGCCTAACCGGATTTATTAGGCTCCAAGCTAATTCAAGTTGGGTTTACCTCCAAGCCCACCTTTCCTTTACTTCTCTATTATTATTATTATTATTATTATTATTATTATTATTTGGTTATGTTAAGAGGATAAAACTTTAATACAAGTAAGAAAAAAAAATTGATTTAAAATCAGATCTTTAACGTCTCCTCAAACTCCTTTACTTCTCTATCGTTGCCTATTGTTACTGAGATTTTGGTTAGTACCTAATTTCCTAAACTTAGTCTTTCTTTCATTTTGTTCTTTTTCTTCTCTTTTTAGCTTTTATCTTTTTTCTATATTTCCTGTCTATTTAGAATTTGCTATTTATCTTTCTCTCTATATATTTTACCTCTATCTATCAAGCTTTTTAGTATTTTAATCAGTTTAGATTTTTCAAAATTTTTACAAAAATTATAAATCTTAGTCAAAGTCTTTGAAAATTTTTAAATTTTTTAAAGTTCAGATTTGCTTTCATAATATGGTGGCTTGTGGTATTTTTTGTTGTTATTTCCATTGCCTTGTGGTATATTTTTGTTGTTATTTCCATTGCGACTGACTTTTTTTTTTTTTTTTTTGAAATCTCTCCGACATAAAAGCCTCATTTTCTTCTTTTATTGATGATTTTTGTTACCGACTATTTTTTGTTTGAAATTTTTAGTGTTGTGTTTTGAAGATGTGAAGGCTGAGAAATTTTTCTAATATTTTTTTGATGTGTTTAAATTAAATTTGCTTTGTAAAATTTTTTTATTTTTGATTTTTTTAATTTTCGATTTAGATTTGTTTTTTTTTTTTTTTTTTTGAGGCTATCAAGGCTGTGACTTTTTTCATGATTATTTTGGATTTGTTTTTTTTAATTTTCTGATAAAAAAATGAAATTGGTTTTAATAACGTAATAATATAAATTATTATTGATTAAAGGTAAAATAATCTTTTTAAATATTAAACAAGTGTCAATATGATAATCTTTAGTTATTCTTTTAACTTATCGAATGTTACAGCTTTTTTCGTTGTTATTGATCCATTCTTTTCCAATCCAATAATTTCAACTAATTTATAATTGGATTGGAATATCTAAATAATCATAGTAAATAAAAGTAAGAGCAAAGATGAAAAAATATATATAAATCAAAGGTATGTACTTAAGAAAAGTTTAGATGTATATTCAAGAGATAAACATTAAGATCATGTTTGGTGTATAAAATGATTGGTATAATAATATGATAATTATATTTGGTTTATATTTAATTGAAAGAGATAGAATTATAATGAGGATTATCATCCTCTTAATATAAGATAATTCAATCCTCCCAAAGTTGAGAGGATTATTTTTAATTCATGAGATTAAATTTACATGTCATATTATACTTTTAAAAATTATATCAATAATTTAAATTGTATAAATTTTGAAAAAAAATAATTTTAACAAATAAATAAATTATCTTATTTTAATCATTGTACAATCAAATATGATGATATTATTTAATCTAATTATATTTATAGTATCATCTTATCATATCTTATCAAAATCTTATATATCAAATACGACTTGAGCATCTTACTAACATCTAACATTCTCAACTTTACATCTTCCTTGCAGTGATATTAGTAATAAAATTTATGCTAATATGTGAATGAAAAGGAATATGTTTTGCTATGTTAGAAGAAAAATCTACCAATCATCCTGCGTATTGATGTTTGCCACTTTTTGAAGATTAATTCGGTGATCCATTATTTGTCTTGTTACTTATATGCTTGATGTTATCTTTTTTTAGATCACACCAAAATGTTCAATATATATATATATATATATATATATATATATATATAACAACAATTATTGTTTGTAAAGAAATATTAAGTTTAATTTATAATATGGGTTGTTCATCTAAAAAAAATGCTGATTTACACATGATAATTATATCACTGTATTTGATAAATACTCGATAATCTTACATGAATGTAATCTTGGATGAACTAAAGTTATCATATCACTATCTTAAA
Organism: Durio zibethinus; assembly: GCF_047325235.1. Taxonomy (NCBI): domain Eukaryota; kingdom Viridiplantae; phylum Streptophyta; class Magnoliopsida; order Malvales; family Malvaceae; genus Durio; species Durio zibethinus. The sequence continues at coordinate 547,476 of NC_143185.1, forward strand.
ATATAAATAATTCTCATAAAAAAATGAGAAACTTTTTATCATTAAATGAAAGTGATAAATAAAATTAATAATAGTCTACATTACACATTTATTATATAAGTTAAAAACTTACTTCTTCTCAAATTGTAATCGTTTTATATTATAAATTTTTATATTTTTAAACTAATATTCATCGTAAAAAGTTCAAAAATAATTTATGCACTTTTTTAATATTTTAATATTTTTTTATATAATATAAATTTTTTGTTTTTCTTTTGTTATAATTTTAATAGATTAGTTTTATTTTATAATTCAAATGTTTTTTAAATAATTTATATTATAAAAATTAGCTTAACTATCAATAAATATATTTATTAATTTAATTATATTTTATTATGAAAGAAATAAAATATTACTAATATTTTACAAATTATTATTTGTAAATAAAATTGAAACCATTAACGTATATAGCTATTACAATATATATAGTTATTTCATATATTTTTTGGTTTTATGGTAAGAAGACAACATTTACTATATTTTATTTTTCTACACAATTTTTGTTTCTTCGATTTTAATTACAAAACTCATTATAGAATTTATTTATTTTTTAATTTTTCATATTGTTAGTAATATTTACTTTAACAAATCTAATGACTCCGATATTCATATATTACATAAAATTTCTCATTAGGTTTGTAAAAATATATAAATATTTCTAACAATATAAAAAATAAAAAAATATTAGAATAAGTTTTTGTAATTAAAATTGAAAAAAACAAAAGTTGAGTAAAGAAAAGAAATATAGTAAATATTAACTTCTTATCATAAAATCAAAGAATTTCACAAAATTTATTTCTTTACGTGGAATTTGAAAACGGAATTTGGGCCCTTCAAAAATTTTCATTCAAATTCCATGAATTTTAACAATTCCAATTTTTATATTTTAAACAAAATAATTTCATTTTAAATGAAATTCCTCCCTGAAATCCCTTATCCAAATGCACTTTAAAGAATTTTATGAGAATTCTCGAGTGGATGAATATTTTCTAATGATATCTAGAGGTTGGAAAATTTAACAAAAATTTTCACATCAAAGACATTTATTTTATTTTTGAATAAAATAATTTATTTTATTTTTTGTTAAAAAAAGATTGTGATAACAAAAGAAATTAAAAAGATTGTTTCTAAATATTAGAATTAGTACTATTTTATTAAGATTAAAAGAATAATATGTGATTAATTGATTTTTTTTTTAATGAATCTTGTGAAGTGTTACATACCTTTCCATGCATAAATGTGTTCATAAGTTGGGTTAAGTTTGGTTTAAGTCGGACCCACACTTGATAATAATAATTTATACATTTACTTAAATTTTATTTGGTTCAATATTTTAAAAAATTTTCAAACATAACCTAAATTAAAAAAATAAATCTAAAACCCACATATTAAATTTACTTTATATAACAAAAAATTTTAAATGAACCTTAAAATTATGTCAAAACCCCATTTAAAGAGTTTTAATTTATTATCCGAGCCATCTTAAAACTTAGGCAAACTTTTAGACTTGAACGAATAATTCAATCTTTGAACAGATGCATACGTATACTCTTAGTCTAAACTTTAATTTTAAAACAAAAAATTATTTTTTAAATAAATTTTAATTAATTTTAAAATTTTATTAAAATGATAAATTTTTTAAATAATAATCTCACTCAATAGAAAATCGATGAATCCTTGTTATTATATTTTCATGAAATTATAAATACAAAAAAACTATAATCATAATAAAATATATTTATAAAAATCATTGAATAATCAATTATATAATAAACTAAAACATAACTAAATAAATTAATATAAAATTAAATCAAACTCATAAAATAAAATTTGAATTTGGAATCTCTTCTTATCCATTAAACCAAAATCTCATTGGGCAGTAACTATTCCTTAGTAAAATCGTTATTACAACGTAAATTAAGGTCTTCTTTTTTGCTTCTACCATTACATTAACAATTCTCAATTCTGTCCGGCCTTTTCTATCTTTCTTTACTCTTTAGCGTCAAAAGCATATTTACTGTTAAGTTTCACAAACCCTTTATTCCACTTTAACAGAATATCGCCACGTCACGCGAAATATCTGAAAACAGTAAAAAATCTAGCAATCTTATCCTCATGGTCAAGTTACCTATCAAAAGACATTTTTTGAAACATTAACAAGTATCATATATTTCCTAATCCGTCCTAACAATCTCACTGTCAATTAATCACAAAGCAACGGGGAAACCAATAATTAATTAATCCCTAATTGAGTACTAAAATCGCAATAAAATGCCTACTTGATTCTACACTTTAGACACAAATGCTCCAAAGATTATTATCGTCAAACCTAGATTCAAAAGTAAATAAAAAAAATAAAGAAGAATATAGATTTTATTAACCCTCGTATCTGGAATAAGGCGAAAAATAAAAACACAAAATAAATTTACCCGCATACAAGAAAGAGAACTATGCCAATAATTTTGCAATCAACTGGCCTGTTGTATTGTTTTTATCCTCTGAATACCCCTTTTGTTTGGATGAAAGGAAAAAAAAGTTGAGAAGCAAAGAGGTACTTGGAGTTAACGTTAATTGTTGGTACTTAACTACAGAATTTGATGATTGGCCAAAAAAAAAAATCTACAGAATTTGATACGGAGTGAGTTTTCCTTTAAAGGACAGGTGGCGCGTAAAGAGATCCTTCTGGAGTTTTTGGATTCCACGTTGCCTAAAAATTAATTATCCAACCCTTCGTTTAATTGTTTAATTAATTTTGCGTTTAAAAGCATTGAATTCAATACTTTTTGCATTTCAAAATATTTTGAATGTTTTAATTTTTATAGAATCTAAAAATTTTTTAATGTATCTATTATTAAAAATAATTTTTTTAAAATTAAAATTTCATATTTTTAATGTTAACAAATAAAAAATCATAAAAAATAATTTTAAAATATAAAAAAATAAATGTTTAAAGACTATATAATTTGGAGACATTTTAAAAAAATAAATAAATAAAAAAAAAAACAGAGAGAATACATAGATTTGATAGGAAAGTAAAGTACGACTGACGATGATAATTGTAGTTAAAGGGAATGAAAGTAAAAGTCAGTTTTGTTGGGCAATCCAATCCGTGTTAGTGGTGGTGTATATTCATCTTCCATCTAGTTACCAATAAGTATATGCAACCAAACAACGACATTTTCGTTCCCTTCTTGTGGTTATTTAAGACTCCGCGGTTCTCTATCTTTTATATACATGTTAGTGGCATTGGTGTATATCGATATAAATACCAACAAGTATATGCAGCCAAACAACCACATTTTTGTTTCCTTCTTGTGGTTATTTAAGACTGTGCAGTTCTGATCTTTTATACATATATATATCAAGAGTGATCAATTTAAATAATATAAAAATAAAAATATTTTATATGCTTTTTTAATTTTTAATTTTAATAGATCTATGAGAATGATTTAATTTATTTCTTGAATTTATTAAAATTAATTATTAAAAAAATATATATAATTAAAAAATTTTATAGCATATAAATTAATCTCTATTCATATCCAAATTAAACCTCAAAAAAGTTTTTGTCAAGTGGAAAAGGGCTCATGTAATAAGATTAATTTATAGTAATACTGTATATACATTTCAGAGGCAGATAAAAAAGAGTTTGCAGTGAAATTTGACCTTTATAATATTTTGTGGACTATTCTATTACCATTGCAGTAGTGTATTTCTGAATCAAATTTCATTTGGCGATTGTTTACCAATTGAGTGAGTTTATGGTATATTTTCTTCTTTTAAGTGCGATGTCAGGCTCATTTTGGTTCTTTAATATTTGACGGAAGTTTTTGAATTGGCTGATTCTTGGCAAAATTTGGAGCTCCCTAGGCTGAAGTGCTTAGCGTGTTGTGGTTATAGAGTGGTTTGATTATCCTATGCTTTTGTTTGGTTTTTGATGTTTGTTAATGTAGATATTTGGTTATTAATATTTTATTTTTTTAAAAAAGCTTCTCTAAGATTATTAAAATTGAGGAAAAGTTAGAACAAAAAATAAGACTATTTCAATAAAATTTATTTTATGAAAGAGGTGATAAAACTATTTCAACAAAGATTATTTTACAAATCAATTATTCATGGAATAATCCCTTTTACAAAATAGCTATTTACTAAACAATTATGCAATGAACAACTTATTTATGGAACAATTATTCTCGAAACAACTTTCTCGAGGAATAAGACCAATATTTTTACTAAAAAACTCTTAAAACACAAGTTGCTTAACTAAGAGTTATTTCACAAAATACACTTCACCGAATGTTACTTCATCAAAAGAAGAAGTGAAAGTAACCCTAAACTATGATAGGGTTCATGGGTTATTTCTATTATTAGGATGTTCTAAAGAGCTTGGTTTGGTGAATCAGATATGAAGATAGTTAAAAAATTTCCTCTTAACTATTTTCTAAAATATGAGTGCTTCTTCATTTCCTTTATAATAGATAGTTAACTTTTATATTCACTATCCCTATTGCTAAAAAACTAATTAAACTCTTATTAAACGATACATTAATACCCTTTGCAATGGTCAATTCTCCTATTATTAACCATTATTCCTATTCAATACTTAAGATATGTAACTTCTATCTTTGAAACGTATAAATAAGAGTTTCCATAGTTCATTAGGTGACTTTTGGACTTTGATAACTTTCTCACAACTTTCTCTTAAACTCTCTTTACAATCCTCTCTTTTTAAAACCTTCTTTCAGCTTTATTCTCTTTCTAACTCAGCCTTATTTCACAACATACTGCCACCTGCCTCTGCAATTAATACTTTAGGGTTTGCTCCAGTCTTTCTCTCCGTCATCTCTTGACATATCTCATTTTACTTATTTACAATGCTTCCTCACTTCACCAAAGAACCCTTTTACAGTTAACAGATATATATTGATTGCATTTTTTATGGTTTTCTTAAGCATTTGAACTCATTTCTAATAAAAAGATCTTGATTTAGGGAAAAAAAAAGGTATTGTATGTACATACGATTTAGAAAATAAAACTGTATTGTTCATTTCAAACATATACTACAAAATTAGCCTACGCTTTAATGTGGGTTTAATTTTTTTTATTATTATCAAATAACAATGTTTAAGATAAGATAATTTAGTGATAGGAAAGTACATTTTTAAAAAAAATATTTTAATAAGAATAGCTATTATTGGATAATAATATACAAAAAGTTAGATAAGAATAATTTTAGATAATAATATTTTCAATGTTGAGTTGCAAATCTAAATAATATTAACATACTTGCTTGAACAATGCATGGTCAAAGTAAATCCATTTGATTCTCATTATAATAATAACAAAATGCATTGCTAGTAATCTACAAATGTATTTCTAAAATAAATTTCACTCAGAGCTTAATATAAATGCATAAATAAAGTAAAAAATTAATATTGCATCCTATCAAACTACATTATATATTTGAAGAATGAGAGATTAAATAACTAAAATAACATTAGTACACACAATTGTAGGTTCATAACCAATTAAAAATCCTATTAATTGACCTCTTAATTATTTTAATAAGCAAATGATATTATTCACTTATGTTAACTCATTAAGTTTATCAAGATTTAACGACTATTTTAATAAATTTGATAACAGAGTCTCTTCAAATAAATAATAAATTTATCTGAAATATTCTTGAGGTGAGAAATTTTTTTTGGTAAAAACCTAAAATTTTTTTTTCAATAATTAAATATCAAAATTAATAAAAATAAGTAATAAAGATCATTTTAATTAAAGTTTAGATAAAATAACTTAAGACTAATTTGGTATTGATTTGGTACTAATTTAGATAAGATAACTTAAGACTAATAACAAATAGATAAAAAGATTAGTGATTTCTCTATATTTTTTATATCTAATAATTATATTCTCGAATTTAAATGTTATGATAATTAAATATGTTTTACATGTGAATTAATCTTATTTGCCGATTGAGAGATAAAATTAATTCAAAAGTAATTATATCCTAAAAACTGGAGGTTTTAAATTTCCCTTCTCCAAGCTTATATATATTTATTTATACATGATAGATGCAATTTTGATGGTCGATGGCATTAATATTTTTTATTAAACTTAACTAAAGAAATAAATAATTATCATATATATATATATATATATATATTCACAAACATATACACACCAATAGAAGTAGACCTGCTCATGGGTCGGGTCAAGCCTGACATGATAATTCAACATTTTAAGTAAACTCAGGCCCAGCCCAGTCTAATTTTTTGGGCCTTATTTTTTGTTTAAGTCTATTCTTACATGTAATAATAAAGTTCAAACCCGTCCAAAGAATTGGTATTTAAAATTAGGGAAAATAGTTTTTTTTTTAATTATTAATTTAACTAATTTAATTAATTTTAATTGAATTTATGAGTCATTTGGGCTTAGGCCTAATTTAATTTTATTGAATGCAATTTAAAATTAGAACATTGTTTTATATAAAGAAAAAATGGGCTTTATTATATTATAAGAAATAAAGCAAATAAGCCTTGTTAATTATTAAAAAAATAAAGTAAATGGGTTTTATCCCATTATGATAAAAATATTTTTTATTTTTTGGGCTAGGCTGGGTGTCATAGGCTGCTCATTATTTAGACCAAAATCATGTGTCCGTGTGACACCAAGACTATTCATAGCCTTTCACAAGTCTATTTTCCTATGGACAGCTTAATGTTGATCCTTCAAGTTGCATACTCATGAGCTTTTCCTAGTTTTGACCTCATAAAGTCATACCTCGATGGGAGGAACCCAACTCCTATCAACTCATTAGCCCATGATTTTCACGATGGCCCTAAACACCCATCTCTGCTTGTAAGCATCAAGGTCCCAAGCACTGACTCTTGAATTTTCATAAGGCCTCTGCCCTTAGCCTTATTTTAGGCTGCCCATATACATGATAGACACTTAACATTATGCCCATCCCATCTTGGGGACTCGGGTGTGCTACCCTAATTGTAGCACCCCTCTACCGATTGGCCACAAAGGTCTAGCAGCGTACCTACCTACTAGTCCACTCATCCCTTAGGCTCGATGGTGTATTTTCTACACAAACGCTATCTTATGATCCTTTCAGCTTAAAGAGAAGAAATTGAAGGGCATAGCGAATGCTACCATTTAACCTTATGGTTCAATGTAAAGGCGTGATACGAAGCTTGCTGGTCCCAACCGTCCTCGAATTTATCATGATTCAAGATACTATGCCACACTTGTGACCTGACGATGCTCACCTACCTAGACACCACATGTGCCTAGGAGTTTCTCACTTTAGACTAACCAGGCCCCTGCCCACTTGTTAGCTAAGGGGGTGATGGAGAGCTAACACTAATCCTCTCTCTATAAAAAGTATAAGAGCTTTTCCAACATTTTACCAAGAACCATAAGAATGTCTGAAATGGGGACATTTTTTTGCCCAGTCATCTCAAGACCTTTCTTCACCCAACTTAAAGCCTAGTGACCTTCCTCTTGTTCACCAATTCGAGCATTCCGCTCGTTGCTCCACCAACCCACTCAAGGGTGCCTACACATGGCTTTGACTGACAGCACCCGACTAGCTAACTGAACCAGGGTGCCTATCCACTGGTTTGCACTTGTCCATGTATATTGGGGCTTAGGGCTCACATTACTCACACACAATATCAGTAACAAATTCTCATGCTTAAAATGCCTCCACACAACTTAAGACCACTATTCTGACAATAACACATCGTCCGCTGCTCAGCTTAAGGTCAGTCATAGCAAAATCGAGGCACACTAGGGCCTAACCATGACATTTTCCCCTACTTACTATGTTGATGCCCTCGTTGACGCTGAGACCACACCTAACTCTCTTGTTGCACACCTAATTCTCACATGTCTCTCATTTGTGCCTTCAATGATTGGGTTAAAATCCCGTCACATGAGGCACTACCCATAGTACTCATTCATTGTTGATGTAGATGTGTCTCATCCTAACTCTAATGCACCTCTGTGCTATTTTCACATATGACTACTAGGCTCAAATTGTTTTGTTCGATAAGTGCCACCACACTGCTTCACCCATGATCACACCATGTTGTGACCTTGAGACACCGTCTTTGATTATGACCCTTAGTCGAATGATGACCACCTACTTTGCTACATATTTGTGTGCCCAATTAGACGTGACATATCACACCATACGGCACCACCCATAATAAATCTTAGCATGATGGCATGCAAGCACCCTTGTGGCGACACTTTAACGTATGCTACCTCAAACTCAATTTTAGACTCAAACATATTGCTCAATAAACTTATAAGCTCTACTACCTTGGCTCAGTTCCATATAGAATCACATTTTTCCCATTTTTACTCAAATTCAGCTCGACATTACACGTAACCTTGTCGTCACGATGGTTCCATAACTTGTTTGGCTTGACTCTAGCTTAGCTCATATGGCACTTCAAAACCCATTGATCTCTAAAATCTATTGATCCAACTCTAAACACAAGGTCTTCTAACTGGTTCAAACTCAAGGTTCATTAATCCACCTGGTACTTAAATCCATTGACCTACTTGGACTCAAGGCCATCCCATTGGTCAGTAACTACTCAAATCCTAATTAACTCAATTCTGCCATGTTCAAACTCGTCCAATCCATTAATCAAATGTATTTGAATGTCTATACCTTCGACTTTGCTAAACTCAATTGGTCTTTTGACCTACACATCTCAAGGCTTTATTAACTGGCCAATTCTCGCTTGCTCATTCTTTCATGGTCCACTGACCATCATATTTCATAAGGCCTTTTCTCTCAGCCAACATAAACTTTTCTATCTTTGTAAAGTGGTTCCACACTTACATACCAAATACTCCATTTTTAACCCCACTAGGGCACTTGCACTACATAACTAGTGTATATGTTAGTAACTAATCTCAATAAGCTCAACTCATGTCCCTTAAAACCATACATATCTTGGCCTACATGGCCTTGCTCAAACACCATTTCAAGGTGTATGCCCCTTTCACATTTCAATCTCAACACGATTTTTTATTTTAAAGGGCATCGTATATCCGCACAAGCTAACACCTTCTGTAAGGTGACGTTAAACTCTCATGCCTTTTTATTTGGCATCTAAAAGCCTACTTAAAAGCCTTCCACCTAGGTTAATTTTTCTCACAGCACGTATTGATGGCTCCTTCTTGAGCCTACATAGCCATATCATAATTACACTTCGATAGATCTTTTTGAGCTTAGCGCCATTTTGGTTTATCATTATCATACCCACACCAGGGGCTGTTTTAATCCCATAATTGAGTCAAACATGGCTCTGATACCAAATATCACTCAACATAGAAGAGCATCACTTGATCCACTGATCGACCCAACCTACTTACCTCGATGGATGCTTAGCATGGAATCAAGTCATGGTGGCAATATAAAGTACCTATCAAAGCACTATCACCCTACCTACCCTATTGGGTGTTTAGTGTTGAAGCCCCTAGGTGGAGAGCCATGCTTCACCATAGTTCACGTCAGAGTTACTAAAGATTAGTTATTTTTTTGCTCTGATACCAATTGTCATGGGTTGTGTATTTTTTAGACTGAAACCATGCTTTTGTGTGGCACAAAGACTATTCATAGTTGATGTTACCCTTTCTCAAGTTCATTTTCTCATGGATAACTTAATGTTGATCCTTCAAGCCATATACTCATAAACATTTTTTGGCTTTAACCTTGTAAAGTTGCACCTCAATGGGGAGGAACCCAACTCTTATCAACTCATCAGCCCACGATTCTTAGGGTGGCCTCGAACACCTATCTCTACTTACAGGCATCAAGATTCTAAGCATCAACATTCGAATTCTCATAGGGGCCTGTAGCCCTGATTCTCGTAATACTATTACTTTTTGGCATAGTGAGAGCCCAACAACATGCTTGCCTATATCATACGAAAGCTTTTATTCCAAGATCCTATAGGCACAACATAGATGCTAGTCAACAGCCAACCCAAAACTTCCAAGTTTATCTTATTTCATGAAACTCATTTTATAGGGCCTCAATTTTTAGCCTTATTTTAGGTTGCCAGCATGCATAATAGACACTCAATATCATGCCTGTCCCATCTTGATGACTCAATTGTATTACCCCAGCTGCAGCACTCTTTTATCGATTAGTCATAAAGGTCTAGTAGTGTACCTACCTACTAGCTTGCTCATCCCTCAGGCTCAATGGTGTCTTTTATACACAAACACTATCTTTTGATCTTTTTAACTTAAAAAAGGGAAATTGAGGGGCATAACGAATGCTACCGCCTAATCTCATGGTTTAACACAAAGGCACGAAATGAGGTCCACCGGCCCCAATCATCTTTGAGTTTACCATGATTTCAAGAGACATCGTGTCATACTTGTGACTTGATAATACTTGCCTACCTAAACACCATATGTGCCTGGGAGTAGCTCACTTTAGATTAGTCAAACCTTCACTTATTTGTTAGCCAATGGAGTGGTAGAGAGCTGACACCAATCATTCCCTTATAAAGAGCGTAAAATCTTTTTTAGTCCTCCTATTAAGAACTGTAAGAATATATGAAATAGGGACACTTTTCTCTCCAGTCATCTTAAGACTTTTCTTCACACAACTCAGGGCCCAATGACTTTCATGTCGGTCACCAATTCTAGCATTGCACTCGTTGCTCCACCAACCCACTCGAGGGTGTTCACACATGACTTTGATTGATGGCACCCCACTGGCTAATCGACTCTAGGGTGCCCACCCACTAGCTCACACTTACCTGTAAATCTTAGGGTCTAATGCTCACACTACTCACACACAATATTAGCAACATGTTCCCATGCTTAAAATGCTTGCATACAACTCTAGGACCTCTATCATGACAACAAGGCCTAGTTCACTGCTCAACTTAGGGCTAGTTATAGTAGGACTGAGGCACACCAGGTCCTAACCATGACACTAGGCTTTAGCCTGGAATGGTAAAACCTAAGACCGACCTTATTTTTTGATTGGGCATCATTTATTTATCAAGACTCATTTAACGGATTTAATATTCATGTTCAAACCTTTCAAAATTTGGGACGGACCACTCGACCCATAAATAGATTTAAATAGAAGTGGTATATATATAATTATACACACACCAATAGAAGTATTAGGTTTAGGTAGAATTATTTCATTTCATTATGCCCTTCCCCATAACAAATTATAAAACCTAACATAAAATAAAAAGAGATATTATATTATTAATGTTAAAAAAATAAATAAAAGAAGAGAAATAATATAAAATAATTTTGGCTTTGAGGCATGAAGAATACTTTTTTAATAGTAATTACACATTCAGGTTACATAAAACCTTAAAACTCTTCAAGCATAAGTAATGAAAATGATTATAGTGAAAGATCCATTTATAATGAATGAATATACATAAACTTCTATTCAAATGGTTATGACCTTCTCTATAATAATAACCTTTATGAATAATAATCTATTTATATTCAAATAATTATAACTATTTGTCATATAATAATTATTTCTCTTCAAAAATAATTATTTAAAATATGAATAAAATTAATACACAAATTAACTTTACCCATCAATAATTAAATCTTCTATCCAATGCGGGATGCACTATATTTTAAATAACCAATAATCGCCCACTAGTTTGGAATGTTGGTGCTTAATCTTTAACCTTTCACACAAATAAATATTATAAATATAAGAAAGTATCTCTTGATTTAAAATTTCAATTAGAGTATATATCTTAGAATTCTAACGAAGCTGATGGTGTTCATAAATTAAACCTCAACTCATGGTATTAGAATTGAAGATATAACACACATAATACTTATTTGTCCTTCTGTCAAAGGTTTATAATCGCTTTAGCACTATTATGACTAAGTGCTTATTTTATTCATAAACATTTACAAGAGAGACGTTAATTATTCTTGTTGAGGCGGCATCATTTCTATATTTATATAGATATAGTTTCCATTATGTCTCCATTGCTTTAGATATTTAAAACTCCATTAAGAATATAAATACTCATCATCTGCACGCAATGGATCAAACTAGTTTTTAAAATTTGAATGAATTTTACTAGTGCTTAACAGACATATAACAATAACTTATTTTTACCCATTAAACTTTGTAATTAGAGGTTACTAATTCAAAGTTCGATTTCCATTATTGGTGTCTCATAGAAAGGGTTTAAACCTATTCTACTTGTAGTACTACTAACCAAATATCTTAGAATTCAATTTTCTTTTATGGTAATTACCTCAACTTGAGATTGAATCTCTAATATAATTATTTCAGACTAATATATCTAAACATTTCATTTTGAATATAATTTATATGCTCTAGACATTATTGTCTTATTCTTATCATTTTAAGAAATAATTTGTATTAATTGTGGCCACAACTCTATACTCATAAATTTTAACTACAATTATACTTCCAGTACAATTGTATAAACTTATTGAATAAACCAAACCATTTTAGTCATTTTAAAATTTTTAAGGATGCTTTTATGATTTTAATTTAATAAATATACTAAACTTATTAGCTTGTACAATTTATTTGTAAAATTATACTAAAATCTTATAACACTATGGTGGTAATTTTTATTTCTTTTTATTCTTATTACCCCCACCACGAGCAAATATGAATTTTTTTATTAAAGAATATCTCATTCAATTATCAAGATATTATACATATATATATATTTAATAAAGTTGCCATTTCATTTATCTTTTCACTATTTGGTGATTTTTTTTAAAGTAGGAGGTCTTCAAATTAACCTTTAGTGAAAAATAACTTGCAAATATCTTAATAATTCTATAAAAGTTTCAAAACTTTTATATTTAATTCAATATAAGAGTTTATATCAATAAGCAGATTTTAAATATAATTATGCTTCTATAGTCTCCTTGTAAGACTTTTTATGTTAATTCATAAATACTTGTATGAATCTATTTTGTCATGAACACTATTAATAATTTTTATTATCATGAACAAAACCATTTCCATCACTCAAATGGATCAAGAAACATTTCTTTTGCTATTATAAAAGTTTTCATATTCACAAAATCTTTGAATTACTCATGGCTTCCAAAATAAATATACTTTAAAATTTTTACTATATAAAACTGTAGATGATAAATCACTTGTACAATCCATGAATTAGACAATATACATAACAAAAAATTACCACAATGTGATTAAGTTTGTGGCATCAATTTTGGCTTATGGCTATTCTAAGCCAATCATAATAATCTATATCATACGTACAAATTATGTAGATTTGACTATTGAAATTTTCTCATTTATAGTAATGGCTTTTAGTGAAAACCAACTGTCTCAAACGTTATCATGAGTTTTCAATGCATACATTAATTGCCCAATGGCCAATTTCAAGTTCTTGACTATTGAAACTTGTAAACTTGATTTCAAAATTTTATAAGAATGTTATTTCTCCACCATTGTATAGCCTAACCATATATCTCTATTATTTACCACTTTTAATTGGTCATAACATTTTCGGATATATAATAAATCAAACTTTACTCAATGGACCAATATGCCTATGTATAATAAGAGTCCATAGTATATTTAACACCAATTTCAAATACTTTCATAATCACTTTTGTGATCAATATTTTCATATTAGATCACCATGTAAATGCAAGTCATGAAACATGAATCTAAAGAATCATTTTCATAAAATAGCATAAACAATAATTATACTATAAGTTATACTCATATTTCATGCAAAAACTTATGATGAATTCATATTAGTCAAGTCATTGATTAGGTAATTCCAAGTCTTACAACTTTTACAAGCCAATATGTTAATATGGTATATAACCAATCACATCCTTGCTATTATCATGAAACTATTGAAAACCATGGAAACTTGTGCAGTTTTTTTTTTTAATAGCCTACAAAAGGCCATTTTTTCATATACAAAAAGCAAAAATGTCTTCATTGTCTTTAATTAATAATGTATTAATTGGATGATGGCATTCTATCTTTATAGTCCATATCTTTCTTAACATATAAGAAAGAAAATTCCATCCCATTCATTTTATTTTCGTAATATATGACAAATTATACCAATGTTCTCCATGCCATCACAAAATGGAATTAAACGCATACATGTACTAGTGCTTTTGGAACATGGCTAATTTATATATTGATGAGCATCCTTCGAAATACTAGTAACCAACAAATGCTTCACTATTTTTAATGACATGTCTTTTCTTTTAATGAATTATCTAATTAGCCCAAATTGTTGGCCACATTTTAGTTAGTGATACTAACATAAAATTTACAAAATATATGGATGCCATAGATATACATATTTTATGTATTTTATATTAGCACTAACCATTATTCTTCATGAAATTATATATTTATTGCATATAATAAACTTGCATTAACTTATTACATTATAAATTCAAACAATTTATAAATGCTATCACTAATGGAAATAATATTTCATAACTCATACCTTTATAAACCTCATAGTTATAATAGTTTGATATATTCTTTTTAAACAAGCATCTATTTAATCTCCTACCTTTTGTAAGCTAGTTTCATCAATCGTAGTTATATAACAAGAACATTTATATTCCAAATTCTTGAGTTTATTTGTCTTACTTGTTTTGGCCATTAAACACAAATTGATTTGTACCTTAAACTTTTTCTTTGTGATTGTTCATTATAAAATTTTATTTTGTAAAATCGCTTCTAGTGTCATAAAACCAATAGGTAAAATACACATCACATTGCCCATGTTTCTGTTAATAACAACTATTTAGTTTATTATCCACTAATTAATCTATGAAACACCATATCTTAATAATAATTATTCATATACATTAATTTAATTTTAATTGGTTTTCATGAAAATTAAACACTAGTAAAAATTTGAACAAATAATAAATTAAAAAAAAATCAGCCTTTGATTTATAAACAACCAACAAATGTAGAATCATACAAATAGCTTGACTCAACTTATTATCTCAATTTTAATGTCACGACTTAAAAATAAAACTAATCTCATAGCCAAATCTTATTTTTTGGTTATATTCTCCACTTACATCTAAATTTTCATGGTAAATTTTTTTACTTATTTTTTATTATTTTCATAGAAACCATGGGACAATTTGTATGTTTTATATATAACTAAAACATGACAATTAAACAATTGACCAATTCAGTAGAACCCAATTTAATTCGTTACTTAATAATAAATGATAATTCTTTTGATCGTACATCAATTCATATCTTTCTCTTTTATGTTTTCAAGCTATTTCCCATACCAATATTTATAAATATTGATTTTTCAAATAGATATAATACAATTCATTAAACAATTATGGAGCCAATTTTAGTATATGCATATATTTATGCAATGTAATCAATATTTTACATATTATGTTTTGATTTTACACACTAATGAAATTAATTGTTAACGTGCTTATCTTATTTAGTCAATCTTCTTACTAGCAATTATGTAAAAATAAACATACTTTTAATAAAAATCTTTATGAAAATTAATATTTTGATCCATTGAAACATTAATCCTCTGACACCTTAAACTTTTTCTAATATTGATTTACAAATCATGCTAAATTCTATTACTTGTATCTTTCTCATGCGAAATATAAATTTCTCATAATTATCTTTAAATTATTAAAAAAAAAGAAAAGA
This sequence comes from Durio zibethinus, assembly GCF_047325235.1. Taxonomy (NCBI): domain Eukaryota; kingdom Viridiplantae; phylum Streptophyta; class Magnoliopsida; order Malvales; family Malvaceae; genus Durio; species Durio zibethinus. The sequence goes on from NC_143185.1 coordinate 563,266, forward strand.
AATAATATAAAAAAATTTTAATTTAAAGACGCGAAAAACAATTTTTTAAAGGTAATTATGCCTTTAATATACAACAAAATCTCAAAACTCTTCAAGCAAAAATGGTAAAAATAATTATACTAAAAAATTTATTTATAATGAATAAACATATATAAATTTATATTCAAATGTTTATGACCTTTTATATAATTATAATCTTTATAAATAATAATTTATTTATATTCAAAAAATTATGATAATTTGTTATATAATAATTATTTCTATTCAAATATAATTATTTAAAATATGAATAAAATTAATATAAAAAATAATTTTATTTATCAATAATTAAATTTTTTTATCTAATATAAGATGCATTATATTTTAAATTATCAATAATTACTATTAAATAGTACTATAAGATTGGCTAGGGTTGGTCCTGGTTTTAGCACTGGCTCCCATTATAATAATATTTATTATTATATTTTCTTAATTCTTTTCCCTTTGTTTGGAGAAGAAAGCAATTTCTCTCATCTTTGCAGCCAGGAAAAATATTTAAAATAATAGCATTTAATATATAGGACATTATTCATAAACCAATCTAGTTGTTAACTTATAATTTCTACTTCTTGATATATATATATATATATATTTTTTTTTTTTTTCTCACAAGAAAAACAAAAAAAAAAAAAACTGGGGAGAACTGGCCACAAAGTCGCAAACAGATCTCTAATCTAAGCGGAGAGGGTAGCTAGCTATGGCTCTAATTCTACACATATTCCGGTGTTTCTAAACTCAGTGCCGACAAAACAAAAAATAGAATAATATTGTACGTTGATGATGTGCTTTAATTCAATTTTTAAAAGAGTTCTTCTGTCAACAACCATGGATAACTTCGAGTCCTTTCCCTCCCTCCATTAAGTAAAAAATATTGTCGATCGATTTGTTTTTTGTTGCAAACCCATACCTGGATCATATATATACATATATAATATATGTAGGATGATTTTTGGAACGAAAAAGAACACGACAAAAATTTTGTAAGCAAAAGCAAACAATGAAACGCAAAATATCATATTAAATTTATTTTTTATAATATCATAAATTTTCATTTATAAACATTCAAAAAATTAAGCAAATGCCTTTAACAAGAAATTCATAATCTCACTTCAACTACAAAAATCAAACTTTACTTTAATTTACTTAGAAAGTCTAATCTCAGCAGGAATAATTAAAGTATATATGTAGCTAACTGATGTAGGCTAAAAATATTAAAAAATCGAGAGCTGAAAGTCTAATCTCAGCAGGAATAATTAAAGTATATATGTAGCTAACTGATGTAGGCTAAAAATATTAAAAAATCGAGAGCTGAAAGTCTAATCTCAGCAGGAATAATTAAAGTATATATGTAGCTAACTCATGTAGGCCTATACCCATTAACAAATTAAAATTAGGTATTTTTCTATCTAATTCTTAATTTGATGGTTTTTGGCCGGCAACATAAAATGATCGCTCGACTCAAGACGAACCAGTAAACCTAATTAATCAACACAGGGAATATTTATGCTCTATATAAAAATAAAATAATAATTGGCGAAAGCAAGCACCAATTCAAACCAAGTAGTATTAATTTCGGGGAACATATATATTTTATTATTCAGCCATATGTAAAATCAAATTGCCAAAAACTTAAATAATTGTTTATGATTGAGTTCAAATTTGGAACCCTCTTCTACGCACGGAAAATGGATTAACAAAAATGTTACATCCGAGAGTTAATTATATTTTTGGAATTTAAATTTTAAAAAAATTTATAAATTGATATTAAACAAATAAAATATATAAATTATGTATGATATTAATAAAAAATTTAATATTATTAATTATATCAACTTATATTTGTGATATTTAATAAATGTTATTAAGTTATATCTTCATCATACATATTATCAATATTTTTTAATATAAATAAAAAATATAAATATTTTTTTGAACTCTAAGAAATTTTATAAAATTGATTAATTATTGTTTACTAAGTGATATCTGTACGACATTCAAATAAAACTTTTATAAAATATTTAACACTTATATTTAACATATAACATATATATAATAAAATAATATCGATTAGATATCATATAGGTAAGATAAATTAAAAGTATTAGAATTTGAATTAAAATGATATATTATTCAAAAATTTAAAATACAAATTATATATTTTATTTTTTTAAATTAATTTATACGTGTTCCTAAAATTCAAGTACCAAAAAAATAATTAACTTGACATTTGGTCAGTGATTTTTTTTTGTTAAATATTTACCCAGTGGAGATAAATTAGGAAATACGATTGCATTATGTACAAAAAAAATTGTAATTCTACCATATATACAAATATTAAAGTGGAAAATGGAAATACTAAACGTAAACTAAATTAAATTAAATAGTAGGTAGCCGTAGTAATACTGTAATAGTAATACTAACAGAGATGTGGCATCACAGCTACCACCTCTTGAGCAGCCAATCCCAGACCCACGTGGCCTCCAGTTGCCCGTCCATCCAACCAACCCATTCTGTCGTACGTATAAAAGCCTTCTAACCCCTCCCCCCCCCCCCCCCCCCCCCCTTTCTATTCACTCGATTTCAACTTACATGGGATTTATTTTCCTAGTATACTTGTAGGCTCTAGCTACTTAAAAAATCCCCAACTCCGACTCCAACTGCCGCTTTCAAATTTCAATCTCCACTTTTGCTTAACACTTTGCTGTAATCCAACTCCTTCATTCTTCAAATATATTACATCAAAATAAATATATATTAAAGCTAGCTATTCGTCGTCAACCCACCACCACCTATGGCAATGGCAATCGCTTCCGTTGAGGAGATCAGGAAGGCCCAAAGAGCCCAGGGTCCAGCAACCGTCCTCGCCATTGGCACCGCCACTCCTCCCAACTGCGTTGCCCAGGCTGACTATCCTGACTATTACTTTCGTATCACCAACAGCGAGCACATGACTGAGATCAAAGAGAAATTCAAGCGCATGTGTACGTCTATGTATATATATATATATTAATACCTACAATATACGGAGTATATTTAATTCACTAGTAAAATATAACCATTATTCCTTTCCTTTATTATTTTCTGTGTTTATTATTTAATTTTACTCATTCATGCGTGTATGTCTCAAGAATCCTTAGCTAATTCTGGTCATCATTTCTTTTCTACGTTTAGGATTTGAAGTGAAAATCAAATCAACACATTATTAAGATATACCGTCCAACGACGAATGCTCTATGTGATGTTGTTAGATATATATCATTGACTTTTTTTTTTTTTGCACTACACTGGAGGTCTATTCTTAATTTATATTTTTTCTCTCAATAGGCGACAAATCAATGATAAAAAATCGTTACATGTACTTGACTGAGGAAATCTTAAAGGAAAATCCAAGCATGTGTGCCTACATGGCTTCATCTCTCAACGCGCGCCAAGACATGGTAGTGGTGGAGGTGCCAAAGCTGGGGAAAGAAGCCGCAACAAAGGCCATCAAAGAATGGGGACACCCAAAATCTAAGATCACCCACCTTGTTTTCTGCACGACTTCTGGTGTAGACATGCCTGGTGCAGACTACCAACTTACCAAACTCCTGGGACTGAAACCCTCCGTCAAGAGGATCATGATGTATCAGCAAGGCTGCTTTGCTGGTGGAACGGTGCTCCGTCTCGCCAAGGACTTGGCTGAAAACAACAAGGGCTCTCGTGTTCTCGTGGTCTGCTCCGAAATCACGGCTGTGACTTTCCGTGGACCCTCTGATACGCACTTGGATTCCCTAGTGGGCCAAGCACTTTTCGGTGATGGTGCTGCAGCCATCATCGTAGGTGCCGACCCTGATACAAAATCTGAACGCCCACTGTTCCAGCTTGTATCAGCCACTCAGACAATCTTGCCAGACTCAGATGGAGCCATTGACGGACACTTACGTGAAGTCGGCCTCACTTTCCACTTGTTGAAAGATGTACCCGGATTGATCTCCAAAAACATAGAAAAAAGCTTGGTTGAAGCATTCTCACCAATTGGCATTAGGGACTGGAACTCAATCTTCTGGATAGCCCACCCTGGTGGTCCTGCAATTCTTGACCAAGTCGAAGCCAAACTGGGTCTCAAAGAAGAGAAACTCAGGGCGACCCGTCATGTACTGAGTGAGTTTGGCAACATGTCAAGTTCATGTGTGTTGTTTATCTTGGATGAGATGAGAAAGAAATCCCTCGAGGAAGGACAGCCCACCACCGGTGAAGGGTTGGAATGGGGTGTCCTTTTCGGTTTCGGGCCAGGTCTTACTGTGGAAACTGTTGTTCTACACAGTATCCCTACAGAGGCAACTCACTGACCGAAGGAGATAAAGTGAGTTGATTGTTTGGCTTTGGGAGAAAATCAGGGGATAAAGAAAATCAAAATATACGCTATCCATGGATGGATATTAATAAATGAGAGAAAAGAAAAGAAAAAGAAAGAAAAAAGAAAAAGAAATGAAATGAAAGTTTTTTAGAAAAAAATGATATATGCAAATAGTTAAAATTAATAAAAAAAAATTTATAACCATTAGTTGGATAAATAATGAAAAAATATTATAATTTTTTTAATTACAATTTTTTTCAAATAACATATAATATATAAATATATTTTTATATTATCTAATTTATATAAATAAATTATCTTTATAATGATCACTTGTTCATAACTATTTATGATTTGATCATCAAATTTAGACTGATTTGATATATCATAAAAATATTAACTGAATTTCAGATAAAAAATTATAGGTTTTTAGCACGAAAACAAAGAATCACGAATTGTTAAATTTGTTATTGATTTTACATGATTAATAATGATTCATTATTTGGTTTAACATAAATATAAAAAAATAAGTATACATTTAAAAAAAAGTTATCATATATATATATTTATGTTTGATCATGTTTAATCATTCATCAAAAATTAAATTATTAAAATAATTATTTATCAACAATTTTTACATTGAAAAAGATGTGAAACTTACTCCAAGAAAAGAGATTTAGACGAGAAAAAAATTGTAAGATGATTATAATAAGGCTAGGTTTAAATAGTATTAATAAAAATATGGATAAATAATCTTTTCATAAAAATAAAAATTTTTTTAATTTTTTTTCATAGTTTTTTCTCTAAATTGAGATATTAAAAAAATAGAGCTTATAACAAAAATCAAAAGTTATTAAATTTTCACTTTTTTCCTTTCCTTTAAATTAAAAATTTATCCAAATAAATTTTTTTTTTCTGTTTTTAGTACTTTTTTTATTTTCATTTTATTTCTTTTCCCTCCTCTTAATCCAAATATAGTGAAAAAGATTGCAATGACCTGGTTATTTATTATTTATTAAGAGTGTATCTTTTGATGTATTATTAGTGAATAAATTTTATATAGGGAATCAAATAATGTTATTTATTAATGAGTAATTATTAATTTTTAAAATAAATATACTAAAAGTTAATATTTTAAAAAAATTAATTATTAATGAGATAATATTATTTTATTAACAAATAATTATTAATTTTTAAAAATTAATATATCAAAAATTAATCATTAATGAAGTGGTATTATTTAATTTATTTGGTTATTGAAATAAGATATGTATGTTACTTATAGATAAAAAAAATCACCCTAAATCTAAAAGAAATTTGTTTGGAATATAATTGATTCTCACTTTTAAATTTGTGCATTTTCAAAATTAATGATTAATGTAAGAGAGAAATAAAACAATGTATAAAAATCTACTTAACTTACAAAATAGTAACGAATTAATCAAGAAATTATTGAATTGAAAATATTTATTAACTAAGCAAAACTTACTATTAATACCTTCATGAAAAATAATATTTTATAACTTAATATTTTTATGTGCAATTCATGTTATCACTTTTTTTATTTGAGAAAAAATGTGTTACTGTAGAAGTTAAAAAGATTAATATTTAAAAATGTAAATATAGTAGCAATAATAATAATTATACTCTTTACTCAATTTTTGTTTTTCACTTTTCATTTAGTATAAACATTATAATAAAAATAATATTTACATGTTCAAAATTATTGTAAGGTGTTTCATATATCCAAAAATAAGTAATAGGATCAGTGATTAACCAATTATTTGGTACCTAAGTAGGATCTTAATTAGCATAAAGTAGAATTTTCACAAAATTAAGATAAATACATATATAATACAAAAAAATTAACGAATGAAGTACATATATATTATTTATCAATGGCATGAAACCAATTTTTTTATTCAATGATTTTTTCTTTACATAACAAAGATATATACCTTCAAATTTTATTTTAGTGTCTAAAAAATGTGATTGTGATAAAAAAAAAAGTAATAAAAATAATTAAAAAATGTGAAGCAACTAAACAAATTAGAAATAAAATGTTAGAAAATAAAGTTAACACAAAAAAGAATTGATATACCTTAACTAAACTATAATCTTAGTTAAAACATTAAAAAATAAAAATGGTTAAGAAATTTGTGTTAAAACAAGAAAGAATTTGAACAAAAATAATGTACTTATGGGATTATTAGATATGAAAATATATATTTCATATTTAACCTGTATTTCAATGCGAGTTCAATCAAGCAGTAGATAATGTGTGAAATCCTTAATTGTTAAGTAAGCTTTGAAAGTATAAAGGATGTTGGCCTTGAATTGATTAAGAATTTTGATTTGACAAAATAAAAATTTGCCAAACTTGTTTCAATCTTGTCTAAGCTTAAATTAAACATTTTTCCACCCTTTTATCTTGTCAAAATTCATTTGAGAACCAAAACAACTCAAATTCTAGGAACAAAATATGATTTATGCAAGTTTTGATAGAAGGGATCGATCCCCTCCATTACCAGATCGATCCCTTAGCAAAAGGATCGATTTTGTTTTCAACAAAAATCGAAAAGTTCTCAAGATTTGGCAAAAATCGATCAATCCCCTCCTTGTAGGGAACGATTGGTTAGTAAAACAGATCGATCCCTTTCTTTAAGGGATCGATCATTTTTTTATACAGAATGCTTTCCTCGTGCAATTTTTTAAAAAAGGGATCGATCCCTTCACATAGAGAATCGATCACCTAAGGCAAGGGATCGATCCCCTCTTAAAGGGTTTGATCGGTTGTTCAAACAAAATGTCCCTCAAGTGTGGAAACCCAAAAAAAGGGATCAATCCATCCATATAGGAGATCGATCACCTAAAAGAACAGATCGATCTTTTCAAGCAAGGGATCGATCGGATAAGGCAAAATAGGCATAAAATCAGGCTTTTAAAAACATGAACCAATCAATCCCCTAAGAAAGAGATCGATCTCCTGAAGGCCTGAAACTCCCAACGGCTATTTCTGTCTGAAATTTATGCAGGTTTGAAGCATTAAATGCAATTCAACGGCTCTCAACTTCTTTCTAACTATAAATCAAGCATTTCACTACAGACCAAGAGTAACAAGAGCTAAAGAAACTTATTGCTATTCACCTACCAATCTGCTCTAGCATTCAAAGCTGTAAAAAGAGAAAAAGTGCAGAATTCATATAAGTTTTTCTCTCTTTCTTATTTATACATTTGTGTACTTCAACTTAGCAAACACCTAGCCTTTGTGAGGTTCTTAAAGTTTGTCAAACACTTCTGAATTTTTTGTATTATGAGTGTGTAAGCTTAAAGGGGGAGGATAACTCTTGAGAGTGTATGTTGTTGAGTTGAAAAGCTTTGTGAAAGCTTAGTTGTAATCTTCATCAAATAGTGGATTGAACTCCTTAACAAGAGAGGCTAAGAGAGAGGACGTAGGTGTCTAAGAAAGGATCGAACTTCTATAAATCTTGGTGTTAAATTCTCTAACCCTATCTCTTATTTATATTCATCTATTGTGCTTATCTATTTTGATAATTTGTGGTTATTGAATATTATCTTTGAAAATTTTATTAAAACCAATTCACCATCCTCTTAATTTATTCCAAGTCTTTGAGCTAATAATTAATATCAGAGCCAGTACTATTTTTGTAGGTTTAACTGCCCAAGAGTAATTTTAAAAATGGCTCAAAGAAATATGGTAATCAATGTGAAAAATCATCCTTAAGCTATAACAACTATACCTGCCAACAAGAGGTGTATCTCATGGTAAATGAAATAATTGTAACATCTCTTGGAAGTGAAGGGCATTCAACTGTTAGACCCCCTATCTTTGCTGGTAATAACTACTTCTATTGAAAGACTAGGATGAGGCTGTTCATTCAAGCAAATGATTAAGAAGTCTGGAGGGTGATTGTAAATGGTCATCAAATTCCAATAAAGATGGTGAATGGAAAGGAGGTGATAAAGCTAAAGAGTGAATGGGATGTCAATGACATGAAGATGGCTCAACTCAATGACAAAGCAATACACACACTCTTTTGTGCATTGAGACCAAGTGAGTATAATAAAGTCTCATTGTGTAAAAATACAAAGAAAATTTGGGATAAGCTGACTGTCACCCATGAAGGTACAAAACAAGTGAAAGAGATAAAAATAGGCATGCTTACTCATAATTATGAGCTATTCAATATAAAACCCGATGAAACCATTAGTGAGATGTCAAACCGCTTCACCGACATCATTAATGGTTTAAAGGCTCTTAAAAAGACATATTCAAATGTGAAGATGGTAAAGAAAATCTTTAATAGTCTACCAAAGAGTTGGAAAGCCAAAGTGACAGCCATTGAAGAGTCCAAAGATCCTCATACATTTTTTTTGGATGAACTAATGGGCTCTCTCCTCACTTATGAAATAAAGATAAAAAGGGGATAAAAACTAGTCAAGAAAGGTGGCATTGCTCTTAAATCTACCTTTCAAGAGGATGAAAAAAATTTTACTCAAGAGGAGGATGATAAAGATGAAGAGATGGCCATGTTTGCAAAGCGATTCAAGAAGTTCATGAGAATGAACAAGTTTTCAAGTAGGAAGAGACCACAAAGGGAGATGACTAAAGGAGAATCAAGTAGAAGAGAAATGGATCAAATTATTTGTTATGAATGTAACAAATCGGGTCACATTAAAATTAATTGTCCTTTATGGAAAAAACAGAACATAACCAAGTCACAAAAAAAAGCTATGGTAGCAACATAAAGTGATAACGACTTTTTCGATGATGAATCAAATGAAAGAGAAGTAGCCAACCTATGTCTCATGGCTCTTGATGAGCCCAAGGTAACCTCTAATCCATGTGATTCAAATTTATACTCATTTGATAAACTACAAGATGCCTATTATGAATTAGCTATAGAATTTGAGAACATGAGCATGAAATATAAGAAAATGATTAGTAAATTGAAACTAGAAAATGAGTCATTGACTAAAGCAAAAGAAAACTTAAAAAAAGAAGTTGAACTCTTAAAGGTAAATGTCAATGACTTGACTAAGAAAAATAAAAATCTACATAATTCATTTTCTAGATTTTATATGGGTCATCAAAAGCTTAATGACATGCTAGAACACAAAGAGCTTTCTTTGATAAAGATGGACTAGGTTGTAATGGTGACAACAAAGAGACTCACTTGAAAAATTTTCTTGTTAAGCCAAATGATTCATCTAGTATGTGTGCACATTATCATAAATTGGGTCATTCCATACAATATTGTTTCTTAAAGAAAGTCACTTATAGAGATAAGCTCATTAAGAGAGTGTGAATTCCAAAAAAAGTTAGTACAACTCAAGATGAGGCTACTAAAATGAAGTGGATTCCAATAGGCACAAAAATTATTAGTACTAACTCTCAAAGACCCAAGAAAATTTGGGTAACCAAAATAAAATTTTAATTGTATTTTTATAGGTGGATGAGCATTGCTACAAAGTAAATTCCAGTAAGAACAATCAATGGTACCTTGATAGTGGATGCTGAAAACACATGACTGGAGATAAAACTCTCTTTAAGGACTTGAAAGTAAAAAGTGGAGGAGATGTTACATTTGGTGACAACTTAAAAGGCCAAATTGAAGGGATTGGCTCCATTGGTAACAATTCTTTTACTTCTATTGAAAATGTTTTACTTGTGAAAAGTCTCAAGCATAATTTACTTAGCATTAGTCAATTATGTGATAAAGGATTTAGAGTTGTGTTTGAATCCATGTGCTGTCAAGTAATTGATATTAAAACTAACAAGCTTATTTTTGTAGGACACCGTCAAGGAAACATTTATGTAATGCATCTAGATGACCTATCCTCTAAAAATGTTTGTTTTATGGCTCAAAAAGAAAATGAGAGTTGAATTTGGCATAGAAGGCTTGGACATGCAAGTATGCATGTAATTTCAAAACTTTTTCAAAATAATTTGGTTGTTGGTCTACTAAAGTTGAAATATGAAAATGACAAGGTTTGTGATGCATGTGCTCAAAAAAAACACAGAAGGTTTTTTGTAAACCAAAAAACTGTATTTCAACTACTAGACCTCTTTAACTATTGCATATTGATCTTTTTGGCCCTACTAGAACAATGAGTCTTTGTGAAAAACAATATGGGTTTGTTATTGTTGATGATTTCACTAGATTCACATGAGTTCTCTTTTTGCATTCAAAGAATGAGGTTTTGGAAAAATTCATCACTTTTAGCAAACAAATACAAAATGAAAAAGGTTATTCAATTACTAGTATTAGAAGTGATCATGGAAAAAAATTTGAAAATCTAGGCTTTAATAAATTTTGTAGTGAAAATGGTATTAGCCATAATTTTTCTGCTCCTAGAACTCCTCAACAAAATAGGGTAATAGAAAGGAGAAATAAAACTTTAGAAGAAATAGCTAGAACCATGCTTTGTGAAAATAATCTACCTAGATATTTTTGGGCAGAAGCCATAAATACTTCTTGCTATATTATAAATAGAGCTATGATTAGGTCAATTTTGAAGAAAACCCCCTATGAACTTTTTAAAGGAAAAAAGGCCTAACATAAGTTATTTTCATCCTTTTGGTTGTAAATGTTTTATTTTGATCAATGAAAAAGATGATCTTCAAAAATTTGATGCAAAAAGTAATGAAGGAATTTTCTTAGGATATTTTGTAAATTCAAAAACTTATAGAGCTTTCAATAAAAAAACATTAGTGGTGGAAGAGTCTATACATGTTATTTTTGATGAATCTAACCCACCTCTGAAAAATGTGCTTCCTGATGATAATGATGTAGGTATACTTTAAGAATGGATCAATGATACACCTCATGACATTAAAGAGAAAAATCAAAAGGAAGAAGATGAGTTTCTAAAGGAGCCACAACATATAGAAAAAGAGTTAAATCATCCTAGAAAAAGAAAGTATGTCAAAGATAGTGAAATCATTGGTAATCCAACTCAAGGGGTAAGAACTAGATCTTCTTTTAATGTGTGTAATTATGTTACTTTCCTATCCCATATTGAACCCAAAAATATAGATGAAGCGTTAGGAGATGATCATTAGATTTTGGCCATGCAAGAGGAATTGAACCAATTTAAAAGAAGTCATGTATGGAATCTTGTACCTAGGCCTAGTGACCATCCCATCATAGGCACCAAATGGGTCTTTAGAAATAAAATGGATGAGAATGGAAATATCATTAGAAACAAAGCTAGATTGATAGCTCAATGGTATAGGCAAGAGGAAAGAATAGATTATGATGAAACCTATACCCCGGTAGCAAAGGTAGAAGCTATAAGGATGTTGCTTGCATTTGCATGTTTTAAAAATTTTAAGCTTTTTTAAATGGTTGTCAAGAGTGCATTTCTTAATGGTTTTATAAATGAAGAAGTATATGTAAAGCAACCTCCCAGTTTTGAAAATTAAAAATTTTTAAATCATGTTTATAAATTGACAAAAGCATTATATGATTTAAAACAAGCTCCTAGAGCTTGGTATGAAAGATCGTCAATTTTTTTGATTGAAAATGATTTTAATAGAATGAAGGTTGACACTACATTTTTTATTAAAACAAAAGGTAAGGACATTCTCATAGTGTAAATTTATGTTGATGATATTATATTTGGTTCTACTAATAAAATACTTTATCAAGAATTTGCTAAGATGATGCAAGGTGAATTTGAAATGAGCATGATGGGAGAACTCACATTATTCTTGAAACTACAAGTAAAACAAACAAAAGATGGCACCTTCGTAAATCAAGCTAAATACATCAAGAATTTGCTCATAAAGTTTGAATTGGGAGAATCAAAGCCTTGTTTGACACTAATGAGCACCTCAACAAAGCTTGACAAGGATGAATAAGGTAAATATGTTGACTTTAAACTATATAGGTCTATGATTGGTTCATTGCTATATCTTACTGCTAGTAGACCTGATATTATGTTTAATGTATGTCTATGTGCTAGATTTCAATCATCTCCTAGAGAAACACATTTGTCTGCTGTCAAAAAGATTTTTAGATAACTTAAGAATACCCCAAATTTAGGATTATGATATCCAAAAGGCTCTTTCTTTGCTTTACATGCCTATTTTGATGCGAATTTTGGTGGGTGCAAAATTGATAGAAAAAGCACTTCTGGTACTTGTCAATTATTTGAAAATATGCTCATATCATGATTTTTTAAGAAACAAAATAGTGTTACTCAATCTACAACCGAAGCTGAATATGTAGCGACTGAAAGTTATTGTGCCCAGGTTTTATGGATTAAGCAACAATTGAAGGATTTTGGAATAACCATGGATCATATTCCCATTAAATGTGACAATACTAGTGCCATCAATCTCATTAAAAATCTAATTCAATACTCTAAAACCAAACATATTAAAATTAGGTATCATTTTATTAGAGATCATGTTTAAAAGGGTGACATTGTACTTGAATATGTTGACATCTTGTATCAACTAGCTGATATCTTTACAAAACCTCTTGATAATGATAGATTTATGCAATTAGAGGTGAACTTGGCATGATGAATGCTCCTTGAAGTGAAATTCTTGATGTTATGATGCATAGTGCACTTTTGATTAATTAAATGTATGTTTTTTTGAATTTTCTTTTTTTGGTTTGTGCATGATTGTAAAATGCTTGTTTGAATGATCATATTGCATGTTTTTTAACATGCTACAGTAAAAACCAATCGATCCCCTTTGGAATGAATCGATTGGTTCTTCACCCTGTAGCCAAAGTAAAGGGAAAAATAAGGAACCGATCGATCCCTTTTGGACAGGATCGATCAGATGTAAAGGTAGTAGCCAATTTTATTGAACCTAGGAAGAGCCAATCGATCCCCTCTTTGACAGGATCGATCGGGTATTCAACCAGTAGCCAAAATGACTTGGAAATGCATAAAACTAATCGATCCCCTTCAAACCCAATCAATTGATTCCATGTAAAAGCCTAAAATCGATCGATCCCCCACTTCACCCGATCGATCGGTTCATGAATTTTAGGGGTGATAAATTTGGGTCTTCACCTGTTTGATCGACCCTTTCATCATTTCTCTCATATTCATATTTTTCCCCAACTCCTTCTCTTACAAATTTTTTTTGTAAACTCACTACCCATAATCTCTCATGGCACCCAAAACTAAAGTCACGGTTATATGATGAAACCCTCTAAGAGAGGCCTCAAGCTCCATCATGAAGCCTTCTTTCAACCGAAATTTCAATAATCCCAATGCCAAGAAACGGTATGAGACACACTTTACTCATCGAAAAGTGAAACCTGGAAAGGTAATCTCACTAGACTTCTTTCAATCCATAGAGTTTCTCTATTTGCATACTTTTAAGTCTTTTAAATGGATGCCTTACTTGTGTATGAAAAGTCACTTATTCAAGAATCTAGTAAGAGTATTCTATAGTAATGCCAGCTGTGTTCAAATTGAAAGAACATATAAGCATTATCTTGATAGGTTCAGAACATATGTAATGGGAAAGAAATCTTAGTTACAAAACAAGTGCTTGCTGAGGCTTTTATGTTAGCTGATGAAGGCGAAACAAATCCTAGATGTGATATGGTGTAACTAGCTCAAGATATCTTTAGAAATCCTAATTTACAGGTTGCTCTCACATAAGCTTCTAGGTTACCTATGCATGATCAGTTGTTACACCTTATTGTAACCCATATGTTAGCCCTTTTTAGGACCCAATACTCCACCGTTAGGAAACAAGATTATTGATAAATGTACAAGATCAAGCATGAACAAAAATCAAATTTGGTGCACTTTATTTTTAGTGACATGATGAGGATTATCCAGAATAGAGATGTTACTCTGGTATATGGGTATGCTATAAGCAATCTTTTGAGACATTTGAAAGTAAACACTAGAGACAACAGAGAGATGCGCATCAATGACCCATTTAGTATTTTTGGCCCTTTCACATTGCATAGTATGGGGTATATTGAAACTCCAGATGGCCAATGGGTTAAAAGGAGGGATATTGGTGTTGCACCAGAAGAAGAGAAGGAGCAAGACCCTGTAGACATGCCTGTACCTCATAGAGAACCCCCTAGCACATTTTTTGACACTCAAGGTACCCTAAAGATGCTCTTACTTCAAATGAACAGCCTACACTCGGTGGTTGGCACTATAAGCACTAGATTGGAGTCCATAGAGGAAACTTAAAATGACCTTGTGGCATAAGTCCAGCATCTTCAAGCTGATATTGATCATATGAGGTCTACTCTTCAGCACATGGGATAGTCTTCGCATTACTCTCCTCTTTCACTTCTATCTCTTCATTCTTTACCTTCACCTCACTAAAGCCTTTCTACTGCCCTGACTTATGTTTTCCCACATTTTTGGTAAATATAACTTCGCATTATAGCTTGTAGACTTTGATCTTTTTATTAATGCAACTCATCTTTTATTCTCTTGTGGCTTGTGGCATTGTTGTGTAGTTTCATGTTTAAAGTGACCTTAGGTGGCCTTGAATTGCTTATTCCCTCATTTTGCTTTGCTTCATTTAGTATTTTTTCTATGACAAAAAGGAAGAGAAACATTGGTATGAAAATTTGATGATGTATGAAAATCTGATGATGTTTTGATATTGATAATGATACTTTGATATTGATAGATATATTGATGGTTATGGTGATATTACTCTTGTCTAGTTGCCTTAAATCTTATGTCTAAATTCAGGGGGAGTTTGCCTTTCATAAGTATAGAAGGAGCTTTTTTTCAAAAGGAAAAATGTTTTTCATGTAAATTTTTCATTTGGTTTTGTCATATCAAAAAGGGAGAGATTGTTGGCCTTTAATTGATTAAAAATTTTGATTTGACAAAATAAAAATTTGCCAAACTTGTTTCAATCTTGTCTAAGCTTAAATTGAACATTTTTCCACCATTTTATCTTGCCAAAATTCATTTGAGAACCAAAACAACTCAAATTCTCATAACAAAACATGATTTATGCAAGTTTTGATAGAAGGAATCGATCCCCTAGCAAAAGGATCGATCCTGTTTTCAACCAAAATCGAAAGGTCTCAAGATTTGGCAAAAATCGATAGATCCCCTCCCTACAGGGATCGATTGGTTAGTATAACAGATTGATCCCCTCATTTAAGGGATCGATCACTTTTTCATACTGAATGCTTTCCTCGTGTAATTTTTTAGAAAAAGAGATCGATCCCCTCTTAAAGGGATCGATCGGTTGTTCAAATAGAATGTCCCCCAAGTGTGAAAACCCAAAAAAGGGATAGATCCCCACACATAGGAGATCGATCACCTAAAAGAACAGATAGATCCCCTCAAGCAAGGGATTGATCGGGTAGGGCAAAATAGGCATAAAATCGAGCTTTCTCAAACATGAACCAATCGATCCCCTAAGAAGGGATCAATCCCCTAAAGGTCTAAAACTCCCAACGGCTATAATTTGTCTGAAATTTTTACAGGTTTGAAGCATTAAATGCAATCCAACGACTCTCAACTTCTTTCTAACTATAAATCAAGCATTTCACTGCAGACCAAGAGTAACAAGAGCTAAAGAAACTTATTGCTATTCACCTATCAATCTACTCAAGCATTCAAAGCTATAAAAAAAGAAAAAGTACAGAATTCATATAAATTTTTCTCTACTTTCTTATTTATACATTTGTGTACTTCAACTTAGCAAACGCCTAGCCTTTGTGAGGTTCTTAAAGTTTGCCAAACACTTTTGAATTTTTGTATTGTGAGTGTGTAAGCTTAAGGGAGGAAGATAACCCTTAAGAGTGTATGTTGTTGAGTTGAAAAGCTTTGTGAAAGCTTAGCTGTAATCTTCATCAAATAGTAGATTGAACTCCTTAGCAAAAGAGGCTAAGGGAGAGGACGTATGTGCCTAAGAAAGGACCGAACCTCTATAAATCTTGGTGTTAAATTCTCTAACCCTATCTCTTGTTTATATTCATCTATTGTGCTTATCTATTTTGATAATTTGTGGTTATTGAATATTATCTTTAAAAATTTTATTAAAACCAATTCACCCCCCACTTGGTTTATTTCAAGTTTTTGAGCTAACAAAGGATATAATAAATGATATTTAATTTGTTTGAATTTTATAAAAATGCTAAATATTAAAGGATTATTAGGAAATCTATGAAGATAAATATTATGTTTGGAAATTTTAAATTTAAAAAGAGATATATGTTTATTATTGAAAATTTTATTTTAAAAGAAATATATCTAAATTATATTTAATTTGTGTGATTTACATATAATTAATCCAAATATTTAAAGTACTATAAATAGGAAAAAGTCAAAAAATTAATAAAACCACAATGATTTAATTGAAAATATTGATATTTAAAACTTAGTATTTGAATTTTGAATTTAATATATGTTGACAGTAAAAGTTTAAAATTATATATATTTTTCATTTGAGTTATACTACTATATATTTTATTAACAAAAAATATATATGTAATAATATACCAAAAAATAACAAAATTGTAAAATCTTAAATTTTTTCAATTCAAAATAAAATATAGAAAATAAATAATTTTATTTAAAATTGTGAACAATGTTCTTTTTTTAAAAAATAAAATCTTCAACAATTGATTTTGAACTAAATCTTTCTTTCTATATTGACAACCAAGTTATTTATAAAAAAAAAACTCATCTTTCATCTTATTTCATAGTTTTATTTTGATGATTTTCACAACTAAAAATGTTTGCTTAGCTCACTAGTCATTGTAGATACTTAAAAGAATTAAAATAAATTTGATCAATCTATTAATGAGATAGTATATATTTTATTTTTTAATTTCTATCAAAATAAGGCACAAATTGTGATAAAGAAAATAATTTTTGATATTTCATATTGTTGTGCATGTCAAGCTTAAAATGTTTCAATTAAAATTTCAAATTTAATTTATCTTATTCGGTAGAAGCTAGAATTTAAAAAATTAAATTAGATTTTTTTAAATTCACATGAATTATGACTTAATATTTGCTACAAAACAATCGATTTTAAGTGTTTGTCAATAATGATTAGTAGGTCAAATAAATAGATAAATATCAATTTAATTTTATCTATTTAATTTTAAAAGTCTAAACTAAAAAAAATTCTAATTTAAATTTATTTAATATAAATAGACATATCCATATATGAATAAAAGTGAATTTTCAAAAATTTTGGGAGGCCTTAGCCCTCTAGCCATGCTTGCCATCAGCCCTTGTATATTGATGATGAGAGTTAATTAGTTGAGATTTTTATGTGATTTAAATTAGGATAAAGTTTACAAAAATTAAAATATTAGATAAAATTATTTTGTAAATAATTAAAATTAAAGAATTATTTTATGTATAAATTGTATATGTAAGTGAACATGTAAGAATGTTTATTTGGTTGTATATTTAAAATTATTTTATGTAACGTTAAAATATGTTATTCACATAAAATTGCATGTAAGCAAATTTTATCAAATATTTTTGTATGTTGTAATATAATATATATTATGACTTAAACCATGTCTACATGTGCCTTAAAGTGCTGGCCCCGTGCTTGATGGGCATCATGGCTCATGAAAAAATTTAGAAAGTAACAACGTACCATAAAACACTTCACACAAAATAAAAATTTCCTTTATGAAGCTCTATTGGAATGGTGGTTGATAATATCATTATGACTAAATTATTATATTTAGGTTATCCTTCACCAAGAAAATGCAAAATAAACCTTTTATAAAAAATGAAGTGATTACCGTTTTGGTGTAGATCTTGGAGCCAGTAACAAAGGGTCCGCTCTACTAAAACTTTGTCATAACGAGAGCGAGGATCAGTAAGATTTAAACCATTCAGGTTGTTTTCTAAAAACTTTAAAGCTTCTAGTCTTATGGCCCTTCTCTGTAAATTTGCGCTTTTTTTTCGCCTGCCTGCGGGGTGGTGCACTTCAGCCCCATCACATCAAGGTGATAGCATTGGAACCTATGGCCCTCTATACCCAAAACAGATGCGCTAACCAGGCTGGGCGACACCATGTCTCACCCCCAAAGCATATAGATCCACCCCATCAATGAACACTTGAATCGAACTCGCCCATCCTTTTGGGCACAGGGGGCGAGAACAAATCCGAGTAATCAACTGCTCTTTTTGTTATTCTACCTCCCGCACTATACGGCTTTTTGTCTTCCCAATTCTAAGAAGCTCTTATGCATGGGGCATTGCAACACTATAAAATTATGATCATTGTTGTTTTTCTTTTCAAGATAAAGACTTCCGCAACCAATTTTTAATTCTGCGGAATTCGCTCAAGAACTAGAACCCACGTATCCATCCCAAAGACAATAAAAACCATAAAATTTCCTCTATCTAAGCTTTTTCGGGTTAGAACCTCGTTTATGATACGCCAACTACCGCCGGGACCACCAACCACCTAATAGCATTTCAACCAAACCTGCTTTCCCGAGTAAAAGCAATCAGCGCAAACTGCAAAGAAAGAAGAGGAATTGAATGCCTTAAAGCAGCAGCCCCTGGAAAAGCCTTAAGAAAACACATACAGAACTGACCGGACACAAACAAAAGAAATAAGAAAAGGGCTATGATGATGATGATGATGATGATCCTATGTTCATTTTCGCCCTGCCTCGATGATGCACTCTAAGCTCACGAAGCTACATACGGAACAAAGAAAAGGAATCTCTCTTTTACTTTAAAAAGAAAATCGTTGGTGACTTACTATTTATGTTATTGCTCTGTTACCGGACAATCAGCGGGCTGTCCTTGACAAGTGATCAATACAAAGAACTCCAATCAATGGAAGAAAGCAAGCACTTAACCTTAGCTAGATCTTCTTTTGTTACACCTAATAAAGAAATAGGATAATAATAGGTCTCTTTTCTTTTGGAAAAATCGAACCAAGTGTAGCTTGTTTTCTTTTGATTCATCCAATTGTGGACAGTGAGTCTAGTATCATACTTCCAATTTCTCTAAAGGACGCATCAGTCAGAGGGATGATATACTGACAGATTTATCCCTAGACCATTTCTGCCTACTTTATTGGCCTGGCCCTCCCCCCTACTTGAATGAAAGCACTACGTTGAACAGGAAGTGTCAACTAGAACTTCAATCCGCATAGGAACTGTCTTAGGAAACCAATCCTCGATCCGACAGTCCTCATTTCTAGGACATCCAGAAGAGCCATCCCAACAAAGATGCCCTACTTATACCCCCTCTTTTTTCTTATCTTGATGTTCGATATTTTGTATAATTGATAGTCGAGATTGCCTGTGTTAGTTATATGGCAAACTAGTGGATAAAACGTATGCGGGATTCAATTTTATCCCTGTTAGAGGCATATAATGGTCAAAATGATATAGTAGTTTTTTTTTCTCTCAAAGCCTTTAGTAGACAACCAAGGATTTTTTGATCATTTGTATCGATTTGACATGTTAAGTTGGTCTCATATGGTCAGTGCCACCTTAAATTAGTCTTGCTCTAATTGTCCTCTTTTTGTTTCCTTTAACTTACCTATAAATATGAAGACTCAGACACTATAAAGCCAGGTTTATCCCATTCATCTCTCTCTTTCCTTTCAACTTTTTCACTTTCTTTACGACCTGATTTTCACTGACTTGTGCGTTGAAGTGCGAACACAAGGAACACCCATTGCCTTTGCCTCTAACCATTCTTCCGTTTTGCATTTACAAGAATACCTTCAGGTCGAAGCTAGGCACTAACATTTAGCGCACCAGGTAAAGGACACATTTTATATTAGCCGAGCACAAAATAATGCCACCAAGAAAAAGAACCCAAAAGGAAGGTTAGGTAGTTGCCCCAATTGGAACAAAAACTCACCTAAGCTAGCATTCTGTCTGCTAGCTCAACCATAAGTAAGATCGACCATGAAACAATTTAAAGCCCTAAAAGAATAAATACGAGCTCTTAAGCAAATGTTGCAAACTATAACTCCACTACAAGTCTCCAAAATACTAGACTTAGTCACACCTAGCTGAGAGGTCGTTGTTGGGCAACTGAGCTACAAAGAGGCAAAAGCTTTATCAGTCTCCAAAGAAGAAAAACACACCAATCCGACTCATCACTGCCTCAGCTACAATTTTACATATGCCACAACCCAAAACTCTAAACAAATAGACTATAAACTTTAACCGAACAGAGATTTGGAAGCTCAGATACAAGCAATAAAGAATGAGCTGAAAATGAAAATAGTGACATCAAGGATGAACTCAAGTTCTTAAAGGCCTTACCCTTTACTGAAGAGATTGACAAAGCTATAATGGCATTTAAAGATGAACTCAAGTTCTTGGAGACCTCATCCTTTACTGAAGAGATTAACAAAGTCATGCCTTTAAAATACCCACCTTAGAGACATATGACGGTATTTTTGACCCTTTTGATCATTTGAAACTTTATAGAACCAACATGAAAATACAATGGGTAGATAAGGCTCTAATTTGCAAATGTCTAGCAACTATGTTGAAAGGCATTGCTTGGTCTTGGTATAGCAGTTTAGAGCCAAGGTCGATCACTACATTCAAGAAGCTCAGCCACTTATTCCTATTCAGATTTGTAAATAGCCAAAGCGCTAAGAAAATGACCATGAGCTTGATATCAATTCACCAAGGATGGAATGAAACTCTAAAAAAGCTATGTCACGTGTTTTAACGTGGAAGCTCTACAAGTTAAAAATTTAGAACAAACGATCGTTGTTGTCACACTAACTAGTGGACTCAACAATAAGGAATACCACTTAAAGTTGACATTATCATTAGAGTCGCTCGAAACTCTAGCTGTCATCCTACTACTAGTAAAAAAATATAACAATGTTAAAGCTACAATGAAATCAAACTAAGGTGAAAAACCTCATCTCCCCTATTTAACAGTCGATGTGAGAGAGGCTTATCCCCTTTTCTCAGTCATGAAAAAGGTATGAAATTTTAAAATCCTTCCCCAAGAGAAAGACAACATAGGGGTAAAAGCCTTAACAGAGAAAGAAGCTACATTGCACTGAATACCTTTTGTAAGAGGATTCTGATGCAAATTAAAAAAAAAAAATTGATCTCAGATGGCCTAAACCATTGAGACAAAATATAAGGCGAGATTCAACAAAAAAAATACCTTTCATAGGGATATTGGCCATAACACCAAAAACTGTGTTGACCTGAAAAATGATATTGAAGCTCTAATAAGGTGAGATCAATTGAAAAGATTTATGGGAAAGGGAAGACAAGACCAATTTAGAAGAGACTACAGACATGACCACGGAATGCTTATCCAGAACAGAAAGGAAAGAGCAGATTAAGAAAAAAGGGATGCTCAAAGAGAAGAGCTAAATCAAGAAAAAGGTTGAGTTGATAATAGTAGGCTAATCGTCGAGGTGATTAACTTGATCACAGAAAGTAGCTCTACCTCGACGAAAAAATTTAACTCAGACATGATAATGGTAGTAAGCACCTCAACCAAAAAAGAAAAAGACTGAAAAGATGAGTCGATCTCATTTAGCTCGAAAGATCTAGAGGGAATCCAACACCCATGTGATGATGCCATAGTGATCACAACCTTGGTGTACAACTATATGGTCTAATTATCCTTACTTGAGGACAAATTTAATTGTATTTATTATTTTTATTCTTATTATCATTATTAAATTACTAAGATGAGGGATAAGAAGAGTAAGGATTTCAATGATGCAAAATACATCAAAGACAATGATAAAATAGTTTTAGTGAAGGATGAAGAGATTAAGAAGAGATGGAGTGATTATTTTGATAATTTATTTAATGGCAATTTTGAGCATGATATATGTGGGCTTAACACACCTTTTAATAACATAAATTGTATGTTTGAGCGAAATATTAAATGGGTATGAGGTTAAAGAGACTTTGAAAAGGATGAAAGTAAAGAAAGTTATAAAATCATATGGAATCTCGATTGAAGTTTAGAAATACTTGGGTGAAATAGGGATAAGATGGCTTATAGATCCTGTCAACAAATTTTGGCGTACTAAAAAAATGCTAGAAAAATGGAGGAAGAGTACTTTAGTGTCCTTATACAAGAATAAATGTGATATGCAAAATTGTTCAAACTATCAAGGAATAAAACTTATGAATTATACTATGAAACATTATGAGAGAATAAGTGAATGTAGGTCAATATTTCCAAAAACTAATTTGGATTTATGTCAAGACACTTCACAATGGAGGTAATTCACCTATTGAAGCTTTTGTTAGAAGGTTTTCAAATGAGAAAGAAAATTTTACATATGATATTTATCAATTTAGATAAAGTATACGATAGAGTTCCTTAAAAAGTGCTTTGATAGGTCTTAACGAAGAAAAGAGTTCTTTTAAAGTATATTAACATAGTTAAAGATATATATATGAAAGAGTTGTAATGATTGTGAGGATGTTTAGGGGTGGGATTGATAGCCAAATATATCTAAAACAAGGTGTCATTGTATATGTTATTTATCATTGATATAATTCTAGTTCCTGAAACTAGTGATGATATTAATGTGAAATTAGAATTATAGAGGCATACGTTGGAGTCTCAAGATTTTAAATTGAGTAGATGTAAAATTAAATATATGGAATGCGAGTTTAGTAATCATAGAAAAGTGAGTGCTAGTGTGATTAAGTTGGATTGTGAGATAGTACCAAAGAGTAATTATTTTTTATATTTGAGATCAATTATTCAAAGTGATGTTGAAATAAAAATGAATGTAAATCATAGGATTCAAACAAGATGAGTGAGGTGGCAAAGTGCATCAAGTGTGTTGTGTTATTGTAATATGCCTTTAAAGTTAAAGGCGAAGTTATATAAAGCAAGTGTAAGGCCTATGTTGTTATATGGAATTAAATGTTAGATTGTTAAGAAACAATAAGAGAAGAAAATGAATGTAGCGATGAAGATGTTTATATGGATGTGTGGTAAGATTAAAATAGATATAATAAAAAATAAAAAGATTCGAAGAAAATTAAGAGTAGTTCGAATTAAGAAAATATGAGAAAGAGTCATTTGAAATAGTTTGGATATGTGAAACGTAACCCTATTTGTGTGCTAGTTAAGAGAAAATGAGCTTTTAAATTTAGTATACACCAAAACTTTTGAGGCAGACCATGAAAGATTTGGATGCAAATAATAAAAAATGATATGGTGATTAAGGAAGTAGATGAAAATGTTTTTTTGATGAAAATGAGTGGGGTAAGAAAATTTAAAACTACGACCTAACATGAATTTTTTTTTTTTTTTGTCTTTCATACAGTTGCTCTAGAGTTATAAAATATAAAGCTTAATTTGTTGTTGTTGTTGTTGTTGTTGTTATTATTATTATTATTATTTCATTATTGATTATTGATATTTTATATTTTCTTAAATTTTATAGTTTTTTTAATGAAAAATATTTATTTAGAAAAAATTATAGGTAAAATTAAAAGAAAGAAAATGAAAAAAAAAAAAAACCTCAATTATTTCTTTTTAAAAAATTTTTTCCTTTCTTTTTGTTTTTTTTTTTTTTTTTGTAACTTCTTTTTATAAATCTAAAAACTTGAAGAAAAAATTGATAGAAGGAAAAATAAAAATTCACAAATTTCTTTTTCTTTTATTTGTTTTCCTATATTTTCCTACTTACGTTTTAAAGAGAAAATGAAAAGAAATCCTAAAAATAAAAAAAAAAAAAGGAAATTGTGAGTGGCTAATTAAATGAAAAATATCATTCAATTAATCTCCCAATTAATCTCAAAATTGAAACCTGGTATTAAGTCATCAAACGTCCCCACTAGTACCCTTTTTTAATAGTAAATAAATTATTAAAATCTAAAAAAAAAAGCTCGTGAATTTTATTATTTTACCCAAAATAAACTTTTGTACTTTTGTTACATTTTAATAAATCTTTAATTTTTAATTTGTATATAAATAAACACTTAAACTTTAATTTGTATCTAAATAAATTTTTATCTTTTAATTTATATATAAATAAGCTCTTAATATAAATCAATTTTTTATTTAAAATAAAAGTTTATTTGAATACAAATCAAAGAATAAAAATTTATTTGAATACAATAAAAATATAAAAATTTATTTTAAAAAATAAAATAGTTCATGAGCTTTTTTATATTTTAACCTAAATAAATATTATTATTGTTATTATTATTATTATTATTATTGAAATATATTATTATCAAAAGAAGTAGGATGAATGCATACAAAAAAATATGTTGTAATCAAAAGAGGTTAAAAGATCTCACTAATCTAATACTCCTATTATATTACCCTTTCATTGACATGATCATGAACACGAGACATCTAAATGGATACTATTATTCTCTTTTATTTATTTATTTTATAGAAATGTTAATTAATAAAATTTTTAACGGATTATTTATGAATATGTTTGATTTTTATTTGTTTATTAAATTTGACAAATAATTTTGAATAATATTTTTATGTTCATTTATTAAATAAATTAAACACAAACAGAGGTCTCTTTGATTCAATTATGTTTGAGAACAAGCTCATTTATGATTAATTTAAAACTTGTTCATTTAAGGTTCATTTGTTTTTGTTTAAAATTCATTCATGTTTATTTATTGTTCAATAATAATAATAAAATTACATTTTTATATTTGTCCTACTGTCCTAATACTTTCACTCTTTCAACCTATTTTAGTGCTTACCTATTTTATTGCTTTTGTATTGAAGGTTCGTTTATATTTGATTATTCTTAATTTTATAATTATATGTTTGTTTATTTAAATTTATTTAATTATAATTTATTTATTATTTATGAATATATTTATTTATTATTTATAAATACATTTATATATATTAATATTTGTAAACATATTCATTTAATATTTATAAAACAAGTTTATTTAATTTAAATGAGCCAATCATAAATTAAATGCAAATATTTTATTATTTAAATGAATCGAATTTAAATATAATTAATAATTTATATATTAGTCTTGAATAACTCTAAAAATAAATAAAAAAATTATATTCATTCATTTATGTTGGATTTATTTGTATTCTTGTTTGTATAAAATGATGTCATTTTATCGGAATAGGCACCGCTGTTTACAAAGGCAAATACTAAGAACAACAGAAGTAGAAAAGTAGAAACGCTGCAAAGCCATCGAATCGAGCATCGTTCCTGGATGGATGTAGATACTTAAATTGTTGGACTGTTTGGACATTTGAGAGAAGCCCATAGGCGGTTTTCATTCTCCTGGACTTGAGCCTTTTCCAAATTCATTACGACCCTTCGTTTGACTAAATCATGATGATTGTCATTGATGAGAGGTTCTTTGAAATATGAAGGGCCCAATAGACTCATTAACCTTCAACAAAACATCATGGGCTACAAGAGAATATCCTATTCCATTCTTAGCAGTTTCACTTCCTACTATAGCTAGCAGTTTGGGTTGGATCCCATACACTATATGATGGGCTGATTGCTGATTTGCCCGAATCAATGCACCTTCTTTCTTTGTCCTAACTGCAAAAGAGAAAAAAAAAAATTGATTATGCCCTCGTATTGCAAGACCAAAAAAATGGCCTTTGGGAATAATATACCTTAAATGTAAATATATATATATAATTAAGATTTTCAGAAATTAAAGCTCGACATGTCATTCTGGACATCAATTTGACATCCCATTAAGTCATAAATGTGTTCCGCTTTAAATCAATGCTTCAGCAAAAAAATTCTTAAATGCATTGTTTGACATGTAGAAATTCACAGGTCGCAATTATTCTGCAAGTTTCTCTTGTAAATAACTTGTAAATATGGTTGAAGTATGGACATTGATATCTTGATGAATTACAAGGGGTATAGTGTGGAATGTGAAGACAGATTGGTATATTTTGGGTGAGACCAAGACAAGAAAAATGCTTTCTTTGACATCGTGTCGAATCGGTTTGGTTACTCATTGAGTGAGACCGTGTATTTAGTTTAGCAGTAACCCAGATTCCAGAGGTTTAAATGTCATTGAATCCACAATAATTCTGGACGTTGACCATCATTTAGGCATATTTAATCACGGTGGTTCCTGTATTATTATTATCCATGGTGTCACACATTAAATTATGGGAGTCATGGCTCTTCATTTGGTCTACTGACTGCTGATATTGCCCCCATACATGATAATTAGAAAAAAAAAAAAAAGCATCTCCAACTGAAACAACTTTGGCCGCATCTTAAGAAATAAAAAAAAATCATCCCCATCCATCTTTCATCATTCATGCTTAAGGCGACGAGAATCCAAAATGTTTCATCTTTCGTGTGAGAATTTAGAATAAACAAAAGGCGAAAAGAGAGCAGTGCTGCAGAGGTAGCCGTTTATATCTTCTTTGGCCTTTGCTTTATTAGTAGTTTTCAATATATTTTTTTTATCTGCTGCTGTAAGCTGTATACTAAAATAAAATAAAACAACATAAAGATAAAAACAACATTATTAAAATCACTGAGTAGGAGCAATGTCAATATAGCTGGCTGGTGGGGATAGCAACCCCACAGCTTTTGAGTGTCTCTCACTTGTTCTTTCTTTATTGCATACTTGTACATTTGTTTGTCTTCTGTCTCATTATATACAAGTCAGTATCTTTGCCACTTTTTTTTTTGTCCTTTTTTTTTACACTAGTATATTGATAAAAAGTACTTGTAAAATTTTTTTGTTCATTTTGTAGGAGTATTTAATCTGCTGTAGCCACGGTTAGAAAGATTATTGTATATTGTTAATAGTAGAATATTTTGATGTTAGAAATAGGAGTAGAAGTTTTTTGGGGTATATGTGCATATTCTACTGAGAACTGAGTAAGGTGTAAGTATATATAGTAATATAAAGAGTAAATGGCATCCGTTATTGTGAATTTTGATTTTTGAGCGTGTAAGGGGTGTTCTGTTCTGTTCTGTTCTGTTCTGTACTGTTCCAGCCCTAGCCCTGTACAGGACACACCAAATAAACACCTCGCAACTTGCAGTAGCGGACAACCATTATCTTGCTTTGCCTGCTTTACAGCCCACAAAAACAAAAACCAAAAAGGGAAAACACATCAAATTCAAATCAAAAGAAAGAAAGAAATACTACCAAAAAGAATAGTGCCTCCTTTCTTTCTTGTTTATCAATAGTCTCTTGTGCTTGTGCTTCAAAATTTTGAATCTTTTTGCTTCTTAGGTTTTTTGAACCATCAATCAATAGTAGATTTTTCTTACTTTGATTTGGTGTGTACATAAATTTGCTCAAGGAATTGTTGGGGTGGTTTGGTAGAGAGAGAATATTAACCATTAAACCCTGAGAGATAGATAGTATTGTCGGCGCAGGGTCACTTTCTGTCGGCATTGTCTGTATCCAACGATGATTCTCACTGACTATTAATTTCTATTTAATTTTTTATTCAAAAGTACAACGGAGATGGTAGATGCTTTGTTTTCATTAAACTTGCAGCCCAAAGCTGTCTCTGTGTTGTGTTGTTTCATTTCTTTTGATGATTTGGACCTTCCCTCACGTTTTTAAACCAGCTACACCTATTCCACCAACTTCAAGTATTGCTTCTCAATTCCTAATCACTGCTGTCTCTTTTGTCTGCCCACACCCTTTTCCTTGATTTCACTCATTCACTGTTATCTTGTTCTGGGTATCTCTTGATTTCTTCCCCCAAGTTCATAAAGTTTTCTGTTTCCTTCTATGTGAGGATATGGGTGATTTTTTCTCTGGGTGATTCTGCTTCTAATAGATCAATTCAATTTCTCATTTCCAAATGAAGCTGCTGTTTCTGGAGATCTGCCTGCATTATTTCTCTGGGAATACAGGTTTGAAGTTCGGACTTTATTCTGTATTTCCTTTTTCCGTCAATGTCTCACCATTTTTTGTCTGTGATTTGACTTAAAGTAGTTCCATTGTTTTGACGACCTATTGAATTTGGACCTTTTTAGGCTGTATCTGTAATTTATATGTCCAATTGACTTTCTTTTTTTTTTTTTCATTTGGGGAAAGGATTCAAACCAAACTCATAGAGTCATACATGTATCAACCATCGAGTCAAATATTTGGTAGCTCTATTAAATTTTTTTATTTACATTAGTATTCGGATAATTACAATGTTCGGCGCTTCTGTTCAATGGGTATTCAGTAGTACTGAATGTGAAATGTCCTAAACCGAGTTGCCTCTTTGAGTTTCGTCAGCTTTCATTTCCAATGCATTAACCAATGCAAAGCATCTTACTTCTATAAGATTGTCTTCCGCCTGCTAGCTACCAACTTGCTTGCATTATCCACGCATCTATAGGCATGGATCATATGTATGCCGTTTCATTTTATGCACACTGCTTTTGTTGTTTGAATGCGTATGTTGATTCCAGATAAAGATTTATCTGGTCGTGGCATCCTCTTTATTTCAGGTTCAATGTATAGTAAATTCAATCCCAGTAATACTGCCCCGCATAGCTGAAGTAGTTCCCGTACCAGATGTCAAGGACTCTTGCAGCAATATTAGGAGGTGCTGCAGGAGCCGTGGCATTGGTGGGAATAATTGGCTTGCTTATATGGTTCTGCCTATTTCACAAACGTGGTGTCTCGAGAACATCTGAGACAGGGTCTTCAGATCCATCTGTGCAAGGTAACATTTATGTCATGCTTGTTTCTGGGAGGTCCTTAAAGCCACAAGCACAGTGTAACTTGATTTGTGTTTTTTCTGTTGGCTTCTTCTAGGAAGACATCTTGGGGTTGAGTTATCATTACAGGATGCTAGACGTTTTGAGTTGGGGGAGTTGTCTTTGGCGACCAAAAATTTCAGTGATAGAAACCTGATTGGGGAAGGAAAATTTGGTGAGGTATATAAGGGTTTGCTTCAAGATGGGATTCTGGTTGCCATCAAAAAGCGAGCTGGAGCTCCTAGTCAGGAATTTATTGATGAGGTAATTACCACTTCCCTTCCCTTTACATAAAGGTGATTGCACAACATGTTGCCTTGATCATGGTAAAGGTCAATCATAACTAACATCCCTGATACAGAAAACTATTTTGTTTCAAGCACAAGCAGTTAATTGAGACTATTTCTCCCTTTTAAGATTCATGTTTATTTCCAAGTGAGGATTGCTTTCAAGTGTGGTAGAGATTTTTCAGAGGCTTCAAAAAATTCTAAAAAATAACTAGCTAATTTGAATTCCTAATTTAAATAATATTTAATTAGGGTATCTAGTATCTGTCAAAATATAGCAAAGAATATCATAGAACCTACACTCAGGTCTCAACCTGGCATAGGCTTATCCAAGTAATTAGTGGTCAGCATGTTGGTTAATCCTTTCGTATTGAGCTTAATATGAGGCTTGCACTTGGGTTGTATTCTAGCTTGTCATATTCTTTCTTCAGCCTTTAGTATGATGTGATTAAGATATAAAATCTGGATTTGCCTTTAAATTGGGTCAATAACTCTTGCGCAGTTTATCCTTTGATCTAATGGTACTGAACTTTACTCCTAGGCATGCTATCTTTCCTCTATTCAGCATCGGAATCTTGTCACTCTTTTGGGCTACTGCCAGGAAAATAATCAACAATTTCTAATTTACGAATATATACCCAATGGAAGCATTTCCATTCACTTGTACGGTAACTCTCTATCCAGTCACAATTCTTGTATTTATGAGCAGACTTTTCTGTCCTATTTTTTGTGTGTTATGGTGGGAGACCTCAGGCCAATGGTTTGGGATTTAATAGTGAAAATGAAATAGTACTTAATTCTGTATTGAAGTTTTCCTGATTTGTTTGTGCAGGAGCTGGTCAAGTGTCAGCTCAGAAGATAGAATTCAAGCATAGACTTTCAATAGCTCTGGGTGCAGCTAAAGGTGATCCTCTGCAAAATCAGTGAGCATTTGTGGCTTTCCTGGTATCAGTTTTTCTTTTCTTTAGATAAACTATCCAAATAGCAATAAGGGTCCTGCAAAATTCTTTTGTAAGCTTCTGTAACACTTTGAAATTCAGATGTTAACTTCGAAATTTTACTGCCTTATTTATGTTGTCTCAGTTACTTGTCCCTTTGCAGGCTTGGCCCATCTTCACTCTCTAAGTCCTCGATTGGTACATAAAGATTTCAAAACAGTAAACGTTCTTGTAGATGAGAATTTTATAGCTAAGGTTGCAGATGCAGGATTACATAATTTTCTGGGAAGAATTGATATTGCTGGACCTTCTTCTCAAGTGACAGCAGATGAAATATTCCTTGCTCCTGAGTATTATGCTTTGACTCTCTCTTCACTCTGTGATTGTTCTGGTGATGTATCATTCATAACACTTACCTGTATCCATTGACTAATGCAGGGTAAGGGAGTTTAGACGTTTTTCTGATAAGAGTGATTCATATAGTTTTGGAGTATTCCTTTTGGAGTTAGTAAGCGGGCGGGAAGCATCAGAATTACCATCTTCTGACTCCACATTTAACCTTGTTGAGTGGGTATGACATTGGTTTCATATGTGCACGTTATTTATGTGCTTTTGAAATATTATGATTTAGTATTAGGAGGAGATCTGTGCTTTTGAAATATTTGCTGGTCCTGCACAATTTATTTGTGTGTTTATAAATACTGTATTCCCAAACCACATGATTTAGTAGGTAGGCAGTTACTATAAAGATCATGGCTATCTGTATCTTGCTATTGAAAGATAGACTTAGGAGCATGCAATTTCTGCATGAAAGAGCATTTGAGAATTAGGTTGTGCTTGCACAGGCATGGTGATTGTAGCTACTCTTTTATAGTTTAAAAGTGGGTAGTAGTTGAATAACAGAATTTTTCTGGGAAGCTAAAATCGCCTGATACTTGTGTTTTTTGGAAGGTGCAAAATAGTCAGGATTACAGCAACATTTCCAGCATCATTGATCAGAGGTTGGGGAGTAGCTTCACAGCTGAAGGTATGGAAGAATTTATAAAGTTAATAGTCCGATGTTTGGAACCTTCAAGCGAGAGGAGACCTGCCATGAGCTATGTTGTAATGGAACTTGATCGGATACTTGATAAAGAGATGAGCTTGACGACCGTGATGGGGGAAGGAACCCCAACTGTGATCCTTGGAAGCCAGCTTTTTAGTGCAACAAAATAAAAGAAACTTGTAATGCCTCCAAATTGTGGGTGTGATCTTGGTGAAGTAGAATTTTTATTTTCTTTATGGAAACGTTAGAGAGGAGATTCAGCTGTTTGCTAAGTGTATAAAGAAGAGCTGTATTTTCTTTTTCTTTTTTTTTTTTAATTTTATTTTATTTTTTGCATGGTGTCATAAATGTGATGAGAAATGATGTTGTAAACCATTATTTGTTGTTAATAGTAAAGTGGTTGGTGTGATTTATACATTGTTTTGGGAAAACACTGGTCTCATCTGTGTGTAGTGGCTAAAATGCTAATGCTTTCAACTAATCGGTTTAAACTAAATACTGTCAGTATGTCATTTTTTTCGTCATTCAAAGAAAACGCTAATCAAAATTGAGAAAATCGCATGTAAATCTTTTATCTAAATGCACCATATTTACAGTAGAGACTGTCACGTATGCCATGTGGCAGTCTTGTTTATTTTTTATTTTTTATTTTTTTATCTCCATCTATTTTTTAAAATTTTTTTTAAACGGGTGTGAGAGTCACATTTTTTTGTTTCTAAGGGGTGGGATCTGATTTTTTTTATTTTGGTTTATTATTGGACTCACCTGGTTTTTTTTTTTATTTTTTTTTAAAGGTTTGGAGCCCACATTTTTTACATTGATTTTTTGGTGTGGGATCCACATTTTTTCATTATTTTTATTTTTGTAATTTTTTTATTATGTTCAATAATTTTAAAAATAAAAAATATATATCTTTAAAAATTTTTTGGGACTGACTTATACCCTTTTTTTTTTTAATTTTTTCTGCTTCCTTCTTTAAATTTTCAAAGAAAACTTCTTCTTTTTTTGTTTTAATTTTATTTTGAAACTCACTTGATAGCTATCATGGGTATACTACATTTCTTTTTAACTTTTTC
Organism: Durio zibethinus; assembly: GCF_047325235.1. Lineage (NCBI taxonomy): Eukaryota > Viridiplantae > Streptophyta > Magnoliopsida > Malvales > Malvaceae > Durio > Durio zibethinus. The sequence continues at coordinate 595,663 of NC_143185.1, forward strand.
TTTTTAAGGTTTACATAATTGATAAATACTTTGATTGATTTAAATTTTTTTTGTTATATCAATGATATATAACAACATGTCAAGTCATTTGATTTTTTAAAAATTTTTTTGTTAACTATTTTTTATATTTAATGGTTTTTATATTTTAATTTTTTTAATATGGTTCATTTGATATTATTATTAAAAATATATATTTAATTTTTTTATTTTTTTAATTAGATTATTTTTAAAAAAAGTATATTAGTGGATGTGTTGGCATTTTAAAATTGTTTTTTTAGTTTTGTAATTTAATTCATGATATAAATTTTTTGATAAAAATTCATTCATTGCTAATATCATGCGCGAATTCAATTTTCTTTTTTTTTTTTGTTTGGCTTTCATCTTTTTTTTTGTCTTTTTTAAAATTTTTTTCTTTTTTAAAAACATTAGATTTCTTTTATTAAAAAAAACAAGGAATGTGTGTGTATAGCGTCTAATTTTTTTTTTTTACATTTTACTTTTTTTAAAATTTTTTTAATTACAAATATTTCGTAACAAAAGAAATCGGCAAATTAATTTTTGAAAAAAAAAGTCAATATGGGTATATATAAAAAAAACACCCATATTTGATGGATTTCAATTTGTTTGAATTTGATAAATGTATATTTTTAAAAAATTGAGATTGACTCGAGTCTTTTGAAAAATTCGAATTTAGTCGGAAACAACTTTAGAGTGTGTATCCCATCCGAATATATAAATATATGTTTTATTATTTATTTTATTTTTATATATTAATAAATTTATTATTTAATATCTTAATTTATTAAATCTACATGTTTATCCCCATTTGTCTTTCTTTTCTTTACCTTTTTCATTTCTCTTTATTTAAAAAAATTATCTTTTTTTTATTACATCAATTTTGTAAATAAAGAAATCGATCGATATAAGTGTAACAAAACAACTTATATCCTATATATTTTTATTCTACCTAATGCAATATGCTTCATTTTTTTTTTAAATTTACTAAATCGGGGTCCAATCAAATTAGGGCTTAGGGTTTTTTGTCATATTTCAAGTTATAAACAATTTTATTTTTAATTATTGATTTTATTCTATATTTATATGTTATATTATTAATAAAATTATTACTTAATATTTTTGTTTAATGTAAATATTATATTTATATATAATTAAAATTTAATTCATGCATGCATCCAACTTTTTATAGAATATATTCTCTTTTAAAAAATTAGGATCGGATCGAATAAGGGTTTAGGGTTTTTTGTTATGCTTCCGGCACATATACAATTCTATTTTTAATTATTGATTTTACTTTATATTTATATATTATTATAATAATAAAATTATTATTTAATATTTTTATTTAATAAAAATATTATATTTATATATAATTAAAATTTAATTCTGCGTACATCCAATCATCTTATAGATAAATTATCTAGGATATACATTATGTATTACGTGCCATTCATATTATTTTTATTTTTTTATGTTGACACATGTAATCTCTTTAATTTTTATTTTTTTATAAAAATCTTAATTCAAAAAGTTTTCCCTTAAGGCCAACCTTCGTGCTTTTTTTTCATGGGATCCATTTTCATAATTTGTTTTGATTTAATTTTCTTATGTATCTTATTAGAATTTTTAATGCGATTCATTTTTTGAACTTTTTTCATTGAACTCTACTTTTTCTAGATTTTTCCTTTGATATCACAAGTAATTTTTTTTAAGTGTTTTAACAAATATCTTTTTTTTTTTTAACTAACTTAATATCCAATTTTATCCATTTTCTTTTTTTTTTCTTATTTTCTAAAAGTTTTGATAAATTTATATATATATATATTTTTATCAAAGGTATGCCGCGTGATTTTTTTTTTAATTGTTAACCTTTTTTTTTCTTTTTATATATTTAATAAATAAAATTTTAATTTTTTTATGGCTGACTTCATCTCAAGGTACGTCACGTGCCAAGTAATTTGATTATATTTTTCTCTTTTGTTTTTTAATTTTTTTCTTTTTACTTCTTTCTTTATTTATTTAACAAAAAATTATAATATTTTTAAAAATTTAATTCATTTTATATTATTATTAAGATATATATATATATATATATATTTTTCGTTTTTCTCCTTGAATATTTTTTAAAAAAATTGACAAATATGTTGATGTCACATTAGGATTTGATTTTTTCCTTTCATTAAATTTATTTTTTTAAGACCAACTTCATACCAATTGCATGCGATATATTTGCTTTTTTATTCTTTATTCTTTTTCTATTTTTTTATACTTAATAAATATTTTAATGAATTTATTTTTTGTGATCCCTTGATCCTAAGCGTATATTACTTATCGTCATTTGCTTCTTTTTTTTTTTTTTTTTTTCTCTTTCAAATTTCTTTAAAATTTAATAACTTTTAAAAAATTTTAAATTTTTAAAATTTTTAAAGAAGTGGGATCCATTTAATATTATTGATTTAATATGTATTTTTTATTTGATAATTTAAAAAAAATTACAGAAATTCGCCCTCACATAAGGATTATTTTTGTTCTTTTTTCAATCTTTTTTTTAAAATCCCTAATATAACGTTATTTTTATTATTTCATTTTATTATATATATATATTATATTAATCAAATTATCATTTAATACCTTAATTTAATTAATCTACTTTTTTATTTGTTTCATATTTTTTTTGTTTTTTATTTTTATTTTTTATTAAGTTAATTTAATTAAAAAAAAAGAAGTCGATTGAGATGTTTACATCACAACTCCATTTAGGTGTTTTCTTTTTTAATAAAAAAAATTTTAATTAAATCAATTTTATAATAAAAATTGTTGGTTGATAAAACTTTTAAAATAATCTGTATTCGATAAGTTTGATTTATCTTGATTAGATAAAGGGATGAACTTTTTTAAATCGAGATTAGATTGAAACAAGTAGCTTTTTTTAAAGAAAGAAGAGATCGAGGTGAAAATATTTTTAAGATATTTTATCTCAACTAATTTTAAAGTATATATAAAAATATTTTTTTATTATTAATTTTGTTTTATATGCATTATATTAATATAATGATTATTTGACTAATCAATTTAAGAACTTAATAATTTAAGTTTAATAGAAGTGTCTATGTTATAATCCGATGAGCTTTTTTTTTAATTATCTCTTTGCTTTTTAAGTTTTTTTAACTTTTTAAAATTAGATATCTTTCGTTAAAAAAAAAAAAGGCAATTGAAATAGCCATGTGTCATCTCCATTTTTTTGTTGTCTTTTACCTTTTTTCTGTTTTTAAATTAGGTGGATTTTATAATTAAAAATCGCTTAATTAAATATGATAAGATAAAAAAATTTAATATGTGATAATGCGTAATTATTTTGTTAGTTTAAATTAGTATTGTCATTATATTTTATTGAGTTGCAGGTTTTTCTTTATCGATTGAAGCCCTCCCTTCACCGCCGTCATGGTAATGGTGTATAAGATTTATAACTACTCCTCTTAGTACTGGACAGTTACCTAGTTAATATTTAGATCCGACTTTACCCAAACTTTTTTGGTTCAACATTTCCCACTTGTCAGATTTGTTGAACAATTTTTAGATATCAAACGGACCTCTCCCAAAAGTAATTTTAATGTGACCGATTTCCTCTATTTTGCAATCAGTTTTGCTACAACACCTATTCCTTTGCCTAATTGTCCATCTTTTCCAATTGTGATTTCTACATTATGGATGGCCGTGTCCAGGGGTATTTCTGTTGAAGTAGATTCTTCCTTTTTGTCAATCAAAATACCTTCTCAAACTATATAAGTTACTATTAGTAAATAGATGGTTCAATCGATTAATGTTTATTTTTTTTAATGAAAAGATTTTTAATTTGAATTTTATCGATGATCACTTGTTGATGTCATTTCGAATATACGACTTATAATTATTTATCTTAAACTATTAAGTATAATATATTTTATTTTAATTTAAAAAACTAAATAACTTATCTACTCTTAAATTTTTCTTATAAAATATAAAAAACAATATAAATTCGTTACAAAGCATTCGACTTTCTATATATAAATAATGATATCTATATAAATGAATATATATCTAATAATTTATATATATATTTTAATTTAAAATTAATATTATTATTTTTTTTATTAACGAAAAAATGTATAATTTATTTAAATTTTAATAATCTTAAATACAAAAGATACAAAAACGCACATAGGATAAAATCACGACGGTATTATTAACAAATACGATAAAATCTTAATGCTCGGTGCTGGCTAACTACTAGCAGTAAGGGTTTTTTATTGGTTGCCAATGTGGTCGACTCTTTCCGCCTCTTTCTTCTACTATTTCCTAATATAACTGGTAGTTATTACGTACTAAACAAGAATATGCAGTGCCTCTCCTTCAAATCATCGCCCCGGAGCCCCACCTCGCCTCCAACTCAAACTCAAACTCAAACTCAAACAATCGATCCCAATTCTCTTCCCCCACTTTCCCAAGGTAAAGTCATGAGACACTCTGATTTTTTTTGCTTGCACGGCCAGCGTTTGTGTAAATGCCTCATCAAACTTGCTTTCTTGTTCCAGGGAATTCGACTGACGGAACGCCCAGATCCAGCACCACTCAGCTCTCGCCCACCACATTCAATCTCAGTGACGAGTATACTCTTACTGTGCAGACCAATTCTTACAATGAGATACGCTCTAGGATTGAAGAGCAATTGCAAGTTGAGAATGTTATTGAAAACGGGGATACGGATACCCATCAGCTGCGCTTGTCGCAGGTGCTGCAGCCCAACAGAGATTGCGTCCATCAAGCTCTTCGCCACACCAACCCCAAAGCTACTCTCACTCGTTTGGTTTCTACCTACTTTGATCACAGCGAAAATATCACCGCTCTCTGCCTCTTGCTCTACCAATGCATATATCGTGCTCGTACCCTCTATGCTCCTATTACTGACCTTCTTGAACTATTCCCATATGACCTAAATTCCATCACTCAATCGCAGTGTAACTGGGCATTCGATATTTTCCTCCAATTCGATAGCCTTGACAATCCTTTTCCTTGTCCTGACTCCCATAACTTCAACGAAATGCGGCGTAGTTTCTCCCAGCTCAAGGAGCAGCTTGATCACCGCCTCCTCAAATCCCGTTCTAGAGTTCACTTCCTCCACCGCGCAACTACTAACTCTGCCATTTGCCTAATTGGCACTGTTGTTGGAGTTGTTGTGTCAGCCGTGGTTATCTCCACTCATGCCCTTGGTGCCATTGTAGGCCTTGTAGCTACCCCACTTTGTCCCGTTTATGTTCCAAGTGATCTCAAGAAGAAACAGCTTGTTCATATGGCTCAACTTGATGCTGCTGCCCAGGGAACTTATGTCCATAACAATGATCTTGACACCATTGACCGCCTTATTGCCTTGTTGTATACTGCAGTTGAAGGCGACAGGCAGCTTATACGATTTGGATTGGAGAGGGATAGGGACATATACCCCATCCATGAAGTCGTGAAACATCTGCGCAATAGCCACAGCAATTTTTTTGACCAGCTCAAAGAACTTGAGGAACATATATGCTTATGCTTTAATGCTGTCAATAAATTCAGAGCTAAGCTCCTCAACCAGATCCATCTTCATCAATCTTCTAATTCATGATCATTTGGTAGCTTTTTTCTTCCAATTTACTCTGTCAATGTGTATAGCCATACATCATCGTAACATGCTTTGACTTTTCCCACCGCCACCGGCCCTGCTTTTTAACTTTGAGCTGTCATGGCTATATATGCGCTTTTTAAATGACTAATTCTTGAATCCTTGTGCTTTTAAGAGCCCTGCAGGAAGATGCCTTTCATACTTCAACCTTATATTTCTTGCCGTTAATTTATATGTCTGCAAAACTGATTTAGCTTTAATAAGAATGAGATGATGTTATGTTGTTTCATCATTTGCAACTTTCTGATTTTGTCCAGGATTATGTCAGTCATTATATGGTTACAATGTTGATAGCTTATCTGTGGCTTTATCAAGCGTTTAAATATTATAAGGTTCTCTGGTTCTCACTAACCAGCTTAATGGGATAATATACAGAAACATTATAAACTTGACCCTTTATTACTGCACATTCACTGTCGATAGTAGTGTTTATTATCCTTACTGTACATACTTTAAGGAGCCCTTGTCTTTTATTGAAAATTTCTCATCTACTTATAAGAAGATTTCATCGGCGTTGCCACATTGGTATGATGTAACAGTTTATCAGCATCAATCACATATCGTAGGAATAGTTTCAGCTAGGAAGGCTAGTTGCTGTGTGATAAGAACTACATTGCTATGTGGCAATGGAAATTTATTGAACAGCTGAGTAGAGACTGATAACAACCAATATGAAGGAAGATCAGATTTTGGCTCTTAGCAGGCATTCCCATTGAATGATAATAAAAAGAATTTTGTTTCCGCGAAGAAATTGGTATGATCTTACTGTGAACTAACTGTATTTATTTTTTCAGTTTGTATTGAAACATAAGAGATTTTTGTTCTTTCATGTTATTTGAAACATACATAGAGCACAGAATTACTGCCCAGTAAGTGTAAAGGCTCTGCTCTGTTTCTGATATTCCTGTCAACGTGATAGTAATGTATAAGAGATAATATTTTCATTTGTAACTTTGATATCAACAATATCGAGTAAAGTGTTTCAGGGACTCGCTCTAGTTTATTGTTGTTTAGACAGCCACGGGTATAGAATCTGTTGACTTGAAAGTTGAAAGAAGAGGAGAATTTAATGAGAAAGCCTACATTTGCGTGGTATATGACGGAGTATTGAATTTTAGTTTCATAATTTTAAAGTTTAAATTCTAACAACTTCAAATGTAAAAAAAATATACAGGTAAGGAAATTATTTGAAGTAAAAATGAGTAAAATGGTATCTTGAATCGTGTTTAACTTTTTGCCGTAGAGTAAAATTTCAAGGTTGCAAAAGGGTTCGGCTTCTAATGCATTTCTTTAGGCCTAGTGTAGTCTAACAAATCAGATCATTTCATTGTTTTCTTGTTTCCGAATTGTCTGTCTTTCCCTTATACCTAATACTAAAAGGCTAAAACTCAATATGCTAAAAACAAAAGCCCTGCCTGCATGCGGTACTCCCTGGCCTGCTCTATCCGAAATCTGAATTAACCGGAAATAACAATAACCAAAGGAAAGGTGTTAGATTTTGGCTGATCCCTGTGGGTTGTCCAAATCTCAATTCTTGTAACAGAAGAGAGAAGATAGATGATATTCAAGAAGTAGAGGCGTCAAAGGCAGACAGTGAGATTTTTCTCAGTGTGCTTCGGGTTCAGGCAGCCCTTCAAGTTTCTCTGCGATGGAACTTTCGTTCACCTTCTTCACAATGGCTTAACATCCGCGACAAGGCTCTCTCCAATTGTCTTTCTGCCTCTGTCAAGCTTTTCACCACCAGGTTCGCCTCCCCTTTTTTTTTTTTTTTTTTTTTTCTCTAAAGATAATTGCATTTTTTATGAAAGTCTTAACACTTTTTTGTTTGTGTGTGTGTGTGTGTGTGTGTGTGTGTGTGTGTGTGGGCGGGGGGGGGGGGGGGGAGAGGGGAGGGTTTCAGCTTTCTTCTGGCGGAGCTGAAAATACTTGGTGCGTCCCAGTCTGCTTCCTTCCAAGCAGCTCGTAAACTTGCAATTGAAAGGCAATCCCTTTTTTTGGTCGTAAATTTTGAATCTGGTAGAGGGCATTAGCCTTCACCACTTCACTAGTACTATCACTTTTGCTTCTGAATTATGATGGCGGCGTGGCTTCTCTTTTTATTTTTTGTTCTTTTGACAATATTTGTGGAAAGTTAATCATATTCAATTTTTTACTAGTTTGGTTTCTTTCTATGAATTAAATTTGTTTGAACTGTAATTGAGCCTCATATTCAGATGTGATCATGAGAAGAGGGTCAATGCTGTTGCTTGTATTGCGGAGGTCATTGGAGAACATAATTCTGAGCACTTTTTTGATGCTAACCCAGGACTTTGATCTCCGAAAATAACTTCAGAAGGCAACGTTCTTTCCTTTTCTTCACCTTTTATGTTGCTATTTGGTCTATTATTTTGAGTTTTATGTATCTAAGTTCCTTCAAGGATATATTATTATTATTTGCACCAACTTAAAATTTATAGAATTTGGAGATTCTACATTTTCTGTTATTAAATCTCCTTAATTGAATATGTATTAAAATTTTCCTTTGAACATGTACTCTAATTCGTGTCTTTGTCTTCCTTTAGGTGCCTAATGTTCCTTTAATATTTGGTCTAAGAAATGCCCCTTTCCTTGAGCCACCATCTAAATTTCAGTGTGAGTTTGTCAAAATCCTCTGAAGAAAAATGCTTCATACGACTGAGAAGGAATATAAGGCATTAGAGAAGGGTATTACTAGCGTTTCTGCATTCTCACAGTCCAGGGTTTTTGCCACATAATACCAGGGATTATTCTAGAAAGGAAAAAAATGTAAAGGATATTTGACTGCATTTCTAACACAAATTAGCTTATGACATGAGCAGTAAACTGTAATAAAATATAATTGAGAGACAAAACATGGTTGACTTGCCAGTAACTATATAAGAAGTTTGAATTTATTTTTTTAACTAAGAAGTTTGCAAATTTCATAAAGCTACATATACGAAAATATAGTTATCAGAAGATTGATTAGCAGTGAGTTTATGTACATAGACAAAAGAAAATATGTGTACAAGCTTTTTTCGACATCTGCATGGAAGTGAACAACAAGAACAATAACGCGCACATCATCTAAACATTCGTTTGTCAATTCCCATGTCAGTGTGAAGGATCGCCACCACCTTTAGCCTTGAGGACAACCTCCTCCGTCGTGGTTCCAATAATCTCATTAGCACGCCTCAGATTTACACATGTATATGTTTCAATGCCATCCTGAGTTCAATTAGTAAGTTAGTGAAGGCAGGCACCATAATACATAAAGCTCAAACCATTACAGGTGGAGAAAGTGAGAGAGAAAGGGAGAAGAGGGGGGCATGGAATCACAACGGTTTTATATTTTCCAGCTCTTAAATATTTAATACCAAGTCCTTATGGCATTTTTATTTTGAGTTTAGTGCATTGCACCCAATAGGCCTTCTAACTTTGTAAAACAATGGTCATGAAAAAGAACCAGGCGGTTGAATTAGTCCTCATCTGTTGATTATAAAATTAACATATATAATAAAAAAAGAACATGAAAGAATAGAAGTATTACCTGGGTAACAATTCCCAACTTCTCTAACTTCCTTACAGCATCATCCACATCAAAATTACAGTCATCACCAAATTTTTCTTTAATGAGTTGTTCACACAGCAGGTCAAGATCATCCTTCAGATTATTGCAAAGTTATCATTAATCAGCAATGCCTTATGAAATTTCCATTTTCTGTTGGAATCAGGAGAACAGAAGAGAGAGACAAAAGAAGAGGCAGAAAGGGGTGAAGCAGCTTAATTTTTATACCTTGCGGACAGCTTTTCCTTGCTCCATCAATACAAAGAACGAAACAATTACCTCTTTTACCTGCACATCGCAAATGATATGTACTGTTTAAGCATTTTTTTATATATATATATATATAGTGTTGAAGAAAGGCTTCCTAGTTTTGTTGACTTCTAGATTGATCATCATCATTTGTTGTACAATAAATATACACAGGGGGAGGGGGGGGGGGGGACATTGATAAAAGATGATTTTCAGATAGTTTTCTTATTTATCTGCACGCCCAAAGTTTTGTAGCCTATGAGTATGACTTACTTCCTGTTGTATCACCTCATCACACAAGTGAAGAAGAGTTCCCCTTCCACTATCCAATTGTTTATCATATACACACCGCGTGATTAAGTTTTGATAGTCAACCAAGTTTTGCTGAAACCTAGAGGCAATTTTAGAAAACATTAGCCTGCTTCATGATTAGACATGCAGACATACATACATACATACATAAATATATATATATATATATATATATGTATAAAAGCAGACATTGAATGTCTTTAGAAAGGAAAAGGCAGAAATATTAAACAGCTATTTGAATTAGGGCAGATCTGAATAACATGCATTTCAACTAACTGTAACATGTATGTTTCCTCCTAATTTTCATTGTTAGAGATGTAGATATAGTAGTATTTATTTGCTTGAAGTTCAACAACAACCACAAAAATAGGAAGAAGAAGAAAAGAAGTAGACACTTAACGAGAGATATGTTTTAACACAGTAACCAACCACTGCGCTCAAGATACCAAATATGACCCGGATGTCAGTTTTTGGCATGCTAAGTGAACTAATAACAGTGACCTGTAAAAAGGAGAACAAGATGAATTTCAAAGAAGAGGATAAGGGAAATTTTGTCTAACTTCCATAAATGAAGAAAATATATTAGTAACTGACCAATCCGATTGTGGCAGAAACAAGGAACTTGACCCAGTCCATAGGAGTTAAACCCGGATTTTTCTTTTCTGGCTGTTAAAGATAAAACTTGCAGTTGTAGCATCAGATTAATAACAGAGACACAAATTTTAATTACTTAACAGGTAACACGAGTCATGAGTACTGACTGACACACGCGCAAAGAGAGAGAGAAACTTACAAGTACGATCTCCAAATCAGCCATTGGAATGTTCTTAAAATGCTTCACGTATATGTTCCGCTCCGTTTCATGTTTGCCAGGTGTCCGCCTGCAGATTTACTTTTCATTAAGACGTCAAACACGAAGGTAATTTCTGAGGAAACCAAAACCAATTTCAGAACTCAATCCTGTTGCCAACACCAGAGTAAGTGATGCATTTTTTCCCCTATATAGAGATTATCTAATGAGATGACACATGCACTTAATTAACTAACCGTTGATAACAATTAGATTTCTTGACCAGAAAAAAAGAAAATACTATGCTTGCTTAATTGCATTGCAAATATATATAATTGTATCAGATAAAATTTTCAAAATATATATTAACAAGGGAGATGGAAATGCAATACCTGTAAACAACAATTATTCTCTCAAAGGTAGGCTCTTGGATTGTGACCTTTCTTAGCAAATTGGAAATACTGGGTAGATAGACGCAAGAGGCAATGTCAAATTTTAAAATCATCAGCAATTCCAGACATTCAACTCTTGAGAATCTAGAAACAATCATATATATATATATATATATATATATATATATATATATATATATATATGGGTGTGTGTGTGTGTGTGTTCTTCAAACTTACCATATATAGTTTAGAAAGGAATGATAAAGTTAAGCATCAAGACAACCAAAAAAAAAGAAAAAGGTTTCAACATAAAACCTGAGCTTCAACTTCTCAATACGGATTCGTTCGACATACAAGTCATCTTGCTCGGCATTGATTTGGAGTTGGATAGGCTCAGGTGAGTCTTTCTTATACGGTTTAACCTTCTTGCCAAAGAAAAATCTTGTTAAGCATTTCAACCTACAAGAACAAAGCCCCAGAAGAATAACTATATATACATTATTTATTTATTTAGGTACTACATATATTTAAACCATATTGTATGATTCGAGTGCTTTTGGCTTTGGGTCAATAAAGGACAATATTGGACTAGAGAACATTTCAACTCATTTTCAACAATTAGAATGCTAAACTGTCTTCAACTCCCCCTTACGTAATCTGATCGATCAGCTGGTGATCGAGAAGTACAGTCAACTGGTCTAAGTACTTACCCAGTAATCGTCATAAAACATCTGCAAAGACGCACAATGATTGTGTTTACTTTTGCTTTGAGAAAGTATGCACTCATGCGGTCAATTCCAAAGCCTCGTCTGAAGATTATGAACTAACAACAAATTTAGAGCACGTATCAATTGACAGAGGCATAAAAGAAAGACAGAGATCAGGTAAACAGATGTAAACTCTTATTTAGCTTAGCTAGCATATATGTATGTATCTTTGACGTGAAACAAGAATGAAGCATTAACAATTAAGCACGCTATTTTGTCATCTCATATCAAGCAGCTAGCAGCCACGTTACACCAATTATTTCGGGCTAGCTGGCACAGTAGCACAATAGATCAGATGTATGGTTGGCATCAGCTTTCCTAATTCCATTGCACACTTCCATATCCATCATGTGTACAAGTTTTAAGAGTGTTTGATAAAGAAGAAGATGTTGGTTCAAATGATGATCTGTAATCAATCTTAAAAGCAGAAACAATAAGGTAAAGGAGAGAGTTATCTAGGAAGCTCATAAACTGATTTTCATTCAAGTATGTATCTATAACACAAAAACACATTTTCGGTATTTGGCCATTACCAAACCTTTAACAACTCTAATAAGCACATTTGCCTGCCAACAAGTTGCTTAACATTAGAACAAGCACTCAATCCCAAAAGTATCTCAACTAACACCATAATTAAAATACAAGAAGATTACCAAAATATCAGAAAATATTGACTAAGTTGAACTGCGGCACAGTCAGCCATTGTCTTCAGCAGAATATAAAGACTTTACAGATGGCACAAGCAATATTGAAAGTAAGTAATCTATTACATGGTAAGATAAAGAAGTTTTTAATTAACCCACTTGAAAAGAAGCAACTCATGAATACATGCAATGCACATCGATTATCAAATGTGGTGTTGGACCTGCAGTCAGGTAATTAAGAGGTACGATGCATTTGGATTAACCCCCAGCTAGCCCTTTCAACTCCACTTGGTAAGTCACATGCCAAAAGGAATTACAACCAGCACTTGTTAATTAAGGAAATACCTTATCAGCAAAGTATGGAAGGTTCTCGTAATTAGGATTCTTCGCAAAATACCTAGTAAAAAGCCTTTTGTCCAGCTACATTCCGCCAAAATTGGTATTAGCAAAGGTGAAGACTATAACTGATGTAAACAAATTTAGTAAAAAAAATGTACCTATATGTTAAATTCTTGCCTGTGAACATGCTTGATTAAATTCATGCTTCATTATAGAAAATGTAACCCGTTACAAATTACCTTTGATTCATCAACAACAATTGGGAGATTTAAACGGTATTGTGCAGAAAGCGCAATGTCAATCTCCTCATCAGTGGTGATCTTGAAATTGCTCTTATCCATCATCTGTGTAAGAAATTTAATAGAGTATTGGAAAGTTAAAATGAGGCGAATTTTTGAATTCTGATAAAAATGAAGATGTTTATAGGTTAACATAAAAAAGCAATGTGCATCTCATTCTCCTATGAATCATACTATTGCCATTATCAACAAACAGAAGGAAAGAAATAAAATTAAGGACACCACGATATATAATTCAGCAAACAAGAAGAATAGCTAGATATACCTGGAATAAGTATGTCAAGAAGTTGTGTTCAAGAACATCAATCTCTTCTGGAGATAAGTTGCGTTGCTCCAATTTCTGAGGCCCATGAACGGGCTCAAAAAGGGCAAACAGTTGCTGCAGTGCAAACACAGTACGTAAAGAGTGCATGTCCAATGAGAGGACTATATGTATATAAAATGTTGATATAAGTAGCCCAAATGATGAAAAGTAGATAGGAGTTGTAGATGAGATAATACTCTATATACCATTAGATCATCAAATTGTAAATGATACCAAGCTCGAATCATGTATTCAACTCTTTGGCAGAGTTTTAAAAACTCAGCACGTTCAGTTTTATCTTCTGTGAAATTTAAGCAGAATTAATAAATCCAAACTGAGAAGAAGAAGAAGAAGAAGAAGAAGAAGAAGAAATTAAGCAAATTAAAGCAAAAGGCAGGCAGTGTACCAAAAAAAAGGCAAAAGGCAGGCAGGAGCAGGAGCAGGAACAGAAACAGGAATATATAAAGGAGATTAATTACCAATGAGGTCGGCTAAAGTGGTGATAAGCTTTTGCTTGACAATAGGAATGACTGATTCTCTTTCCAACTTGATTATGTCTTTCTTCTTCTTCTTCCCCATGCGTTGATAATTAATAATCTGAGATGAATATATGTAAATACAAATCAAGCTGGATATATGAATAAATATATATATATATATGTATATTTGCTTTTTCTTCTTCTTAATTAATTAGAATGATTAAGATTTCTTTGCATTTAAGTGTTTGTATTAATAGAGATTGAAGAAAGCAGCAAATAGTTCGCCTATGCACGTATCGTGTGGAAACGCAAGTGACGACTGGACCGGCTTCCTCGGCGGCAAATTCTTGTATATATTCTATTTTTGTATTTTCAATACATACGGATGGATGGTGCACTTGGAGTTGCAGCCCCTAACTGCTCCTTACTTTTCTTTCTGCCTTTGGAATTATTATTTCTTTAACAAATACCCTATCTGTCTCTACTACTACCACTACTAGTATTATATGTACATCCATCCTATAACTTACAGTAGTAATTGATTATTTATACTCCCAAATCCCTATCCACTTTGAAATTTTAAAACAAAAACAATTCACGCCTTCCAGAAAAAAAAATCCAGTTCAAGTCCCTTAGTTAAATCTCCAAGGTTTACTTCATTGATATGAATCTCCTCAGATTGTGTACATTAAATAAATACGCGTTCATTTCCTTCATAATTGCCCTTTTTATATAGATGATGTTGTTTGGATTAAGAAGGCGTGCATGTTTTAATTTGCAAGATGACCGATATAACATAATTTACCAACATCATCATCATCATCATCATCATCATCATCATAACAATAATAATAATAATAATAATAATATTCCAAATAAAATTACATGCAGGGTTTAAATGAAGAGTTACCGAAAGCACATAGGTTTGAAAAGAGAGACTAGGAAGGTGGAAATAAATGCTTGTCAACGGTATAGTTCCTGCTATTAACACACTACAACTCAATTGAAAAAACTAGCAGCAAGAAAAGGACAATGCCTTCAATCTGAAACCTTGGAGCAAAAGTTCATATGAGTAGAATTATCACCTGCAGATTACTATTAAGTCACCAGGTTATACATACACACATACATACATACATACATACAGACATACATATATATATATATATACATATATAATGAAGAAAAGTAGCACAACTTACCAAGGTGGCATTAAGCTGAAATAGAACCCTGTCTTGCCTTAAGCACGAGTTCCTCAGTGGTCACACCAATTATCTCATTAGCACGTTTCAATCCAACACAGTAGTATCGTCCAATAGAATCCTGAATTCCAAAACAGTCTCTATTCACAAACCAATATATCTAGAAGAAATTTATTTGTTAACTTAAAGCCAACAAATGATTATATTGAACCCATGTGAATATAATCAAGGTTGCCGAGGTGAAAATATAAGGACCCTCACCCGAGAAACAATTTTCAACTTCTCTAGCTTTCCAACTGCATCATCCACATCAAAGTTACAGCTCTCCTCAAACTCCTCTCTAATTAGTTCCTCGCACCGTAGATCCAAATCCTATATCGAATTATTAAAAGATCATGCAGTATTAAAAAGGATCCACATGAAAACTTTTGTCACCTAGAAGAATATCCACACAGAAATCCAACAGTAAAGCGAGTTATGATGACAAGATGATGATGCATACCTCCATGGTGGCTTTACCTTGTTCCATTAGGATAAAGAATGAGATGATTACTTCTTTCACCTACGCACAAAAACACCATTCAGAATAAAGGAAAAAGTGGAACAGAAAGAAAAACGAATAGTAACTTCCATTTAAAAGTAAGACAGATTCTATGCTAATCATCATATCCTAGATACACATCAAAGTGTGGCACCTATATAACCTAGTAATTAATGCTTAAATGGTAGAGTATGCAGCTTATCTTGCTTTCAATATGTAATCACAACAGAAAAAATATATACAATATTTTCATTGCTTTTGGCAGGAAAATCTACTAAATTTTCTGACACATAGAGATAGAGAGACAAAGAACAAAAAGAATGCAACTTACTTCCTGCTGAATCACATCATCACACAAGTGAAGCAAAGTGCCCCTTCCACTATCAAGTTGTTTGTCATACATGGACTGTGTTATTAAATTCTGATATGCAGCCATGTTTGCTTGAAACCTACATGGCAATATGAAAATAATAATACAAATTAATAGGTCAAACAATTTGAAACATGGAAAGAAAAGGAGGCACCTAGTAATCAAGTATATCTGCATACACAGCCAGCCAGAAGCATGCGGGAGAACATATTACATGTATTAAGAAGAAATATATCTTTACTGGCTTATATTTCTGGATGGATCCATCAACATCCTGTCCCACAATAATGGGGTTTTCACATGCATTAACATAGCAAAAAGCAGAAGATGTTACATATATTAGTCAAAGACAGAGAAAAACATACGTGAAATATGTCTTAGCACAGTAACCAATCACAGTTGATAAAATGGCAAAAATGACCCAGAGATCAGCTTTAGGCATTTCAAGAGAACTAAACACAGCAACCTGCCAAGAAAGAAACAGTAATCGTGATTCCATCATACCAGGCAGAGAAGAAAAGACAGAGGAAAGACAGGAACAGATGACTGGGAAACATCATTGCTTAACTTACCAGTCCCACAACAGCAGAGGCAAGGAACGTGACCCAGTCCATAGGAGTTAATCCTGGATTTTTCTTTTCAGGCTGTTAAGATTGAATGAAAGGAATATCATACACAAGATCACATGTCATATAAACGCTTTGAGCAAAGGGCTAAGAGGGACTCACAAGGACTATTTCTAGATCTGCCATTGGAATATTTTTGAAATGTTTTACATATATTCCTCGTTCCATATTTTGTTTGGCGCTTGCTCTCCTGGAAATTCACCACACTTCTTAGATGTCTATGAATTGCTCTTCATTAGTTTTATTAAACTAATTTAGAAAGACACCAGTTCCAAGAGTAGTTTAGCCTTTTTTCCAAAAGAAAATGAGATTAGCTATGATTTTTATGAATCTTCTCCATAAAAATTTTGTGTCATCATGCCCTTTTTTCATTTTTCTTTTTGGACATGATCATTCTCTCCAGATCAAGAGACTAAGAAACTGAGACTCTTCTAGAATACTGTTCCAACAATCAATATATTCAACCTTGCAATAAAAAATGACCAAGAAACTGGGTTCGAATATATGCATGTCAAAAAGCTAAGAAAGACTTCATTGACAATTTCTATTTAATATCAACTGGAAACTTGTACGCTGAGATGCAATAGACAGTACCTGTAAACAACAATTATCCTATCAAAAGTAGGTTCTTGGATTGTAGTCTTGTTGACTAAGTTCTTGATGCTGGATAATACAGAATAAGAAAGTTACTGAGTAGCAACAACACCAGAAATTCAGGACATGGCATTATGAAAATAAGAAAATCACATCATGTATTTAAGAGGAAACAAATACATAAAATATTCTTAAACTAGAACTAAACATAAAGCTAAAAAATTAACTGCATGAAATTTGTAAATTTTCAGGACTTGTTCAAAATTTAAAGATAAAAGCATGGAAAGCATCCTTCAAGCTGCTTAGAAAGCTACTATAGTCCAGATTTATGGTAGAAATGTTCATGAATAAATAATGTCTTCCAAAATAACAGCATATGAAGATGGCAATTCACAACCTTAGGTCCATATTTTCAAGACGAATCCGCTCAACATACATATATTCACTGTCTGCTTCAGCGTTAATTTCATCATCCTTCTTTGGCTCTTTCTTATGTCGTCCTCTTGATCTTCTGCTCAAAAGTTTGTCCAACCTGCAAGAACCATATCCCTGGAAAGCATTAAAAGAAAGAAAAAAATGCATGAAGCAATCAAGTTTGCTAGGAAGAGAAGATAGATAATAAGGGCATCTTATTTTCAACTATGAATTAAGTTAACAATATAGGGCCCCTAAAAAGTGAAGACTGCAGAATGGCTGAACATTACCTCAACCTGCCAATCATACTAATTCCAAGATATTTCAAGTAGGAGAAAAAATTGTTAAATTACATTCCATTGGCTCAGCCATAGAATTTTCTAATTACTTTCTAACCAACAGTATGTAACGGTGCTTTCACCAAGAATATACCATAACAACTCATAAAAGATATTTATTGTCCAAACATACTCACCGAGTTAGCCTTAAAAGAAATGCCCAAAGACGTGCAATGATCATGTCCACCTTCTCCATGAAAAAGTAACCAGTTGTACGATCAATTCCTATCCCACGTCTGAAGATAATGTACTAAAGACAAAAAGAATTATACTCAACTTGAGAGAGAGAGAGAGAGAGAGAGAGAGAGAGAGAGAGAGATCAACTAATACAGATAAATTAAATATATACAAGCAAGCACTTTCAAAATTTCTTAGTCTAATGGTATTAAATTGGCTCAGCACTTGTAATATATTTGATGAATATATTTATCTTTAGAGTGACGAACAATGGCATGGGCAAAATAATAGAGAAAATCATCTGATACGGGTAGCATGCATCAGATTATGCCATTAACCAGCAAATCTCTGGACTCTGGTCCATCTAATTGTACACATACATAGCAAATACCACATGAAAAATACTAAGAGAAAAGACAAACTAGTCCAAACTAAAGGCTCAATAAAGAGAATAAGTTCAAAAACAAAATCCTTTTGTTTTCATCATTATTGATTAGGTCGTATGTAAACTCAAGAAAAGAGAACCTTTGCTCTATAGTGATTGTTTGAAAGAACACCAAGAATGACATAACTTCTATGCTAAATTGTGATCACACCTTATCAGCAAAATCTGGAAGGTTTTCTTGGGGGTGCTCTGAAAAATATCTCTTCAGAAGTGTTTTGTCAATCTGCATTCAATGAAAACATAATGTCAAAATCAACAAATTTGATCAACACAGAAGATAATCCAGACTATATATATTCAAATAAAGACTTAATAGTTGGCCATGATAATATGCATAACACATGAAGTTGCAGATGACCTTAGATTCATCAACTGTTATGGGAAGATTAAGAAGATATTGCCCTGCAAGTGCAACATCAATCTCCTCATCTGTAGCTATCTTAAAATTACTCTTCTCCATCACCTGTACGCCAAAGAAAGGAATTTCAACTTCCAACATGATGATAAACTAATAGCTAACAAAAGTTGCATGCTAGGAAAAGCATCAGAGACACTCTTATTTCATTAATGAAATTCAAGTCATATCACAAACAGTTGTTTGCACATGGTACATTCTTGTTATTCTACAGACATTTTACTATCAATTTTTACGACAGCCATCATTTCTTTTTGTTCCCTTAGATGCAACAAGAAGAAGAATACCTGAAATAAATATTTCAAGAAATTCTGTTCAAGTACATCAACTTCTTCAGAAGATAAATTCTGCTGCTGCAATTTCAGAGCCCCATGTACAGGGTCAAAGAGGGAGTATAATTGCTGCAAATATAAATTCAACTAAAGTTAAAAAAAAAAAAAAAGAGGCAAGAAATAGGAACAAAATATTTTAAGGGTTATGTTTGTAATACCATTAAATCCTCAAACTGAAGAAGATACCAAGCTCGTATTGTGTACTCAACTCTCTTGCAGAACTTTAGAAACTCAGTCCGATCAGAACTATGTTCTGTACCACATGAAAATAGTTAAGACTTAAGTCTTACCAAAAAAAAAAAAACACATACAGAGGGTGAATTTAGAGATTGACCAACTAAAAGAACAGTGGGTTGGAGAGTAAAAGGACAATGCTTGTCAGTGACATATTTGAGTTTTTAGTAGGGGACTAAAAGCAAGCATGGAACAAGGATGGTTCCATCTGGAACTATATCTGAAACAAGATTGTCCCTTTCTTATTAAGGGGCTTTTACATAAATTGAAACTGATCAAGTGGAGGATTTAATACAGTTTATTG
This sequence comes from Durio zibethinus, assembly GCF_047325235.1. Taxonomy (NCBI): domain Eukaryota; kingdom Viridiplantae; phylum Streptophyta; class Magnoliopsida; order Malvales; family Malvaceae; genus Durio; species Durio zibethinus. The sequence continues at coordinate 615,508 of NC_143185.1, forward strand.
CATCTTTTAATTCAAACCGGGAAGAGAGGTTCAAAGCCGAGAACTAAAACCTAATAACAGAAAAATAAGAAATTTGGCAAGAAAAAAGAGCGATTACGACAAATATCCTACATAGCAATCATCCACTACTCTAATTTTCTGGGGGAAAAAAAAAAGAAAAGGAAGCCAGAGAAGACATTTAAAAAAAAAAAGAGATAAGAGGAGCAAATTAAGGGAAATCATGGGAAACCCAGAAGAGGAAATGGAGAAATGAATACCAATGAGTTTGGCCAAAGTCATGATAAGCTTGGGCTTGAGAATGGGAATGACGGATTCACGCTCTAATCGAATCACTTCCTTCTTTTCTTTGGTCTCCATAGCAGAGAAGTGGAAATTCAAAGGAGGCCAAAACCAAGGATGAAGAAACTAGGAAGAAAGGGAACGTTTTATGAGATTCATGGCAGGCAAGCGGGTGGTCGTAACTCGTAACTTATCTAGCCACTGATACTGAACCTGAATTATATTCCTATCTGCCTTCAATTTTCACTCTTTAATTGCAATATGCAAAGCTTTTACCATTACCGTTTATTACATTACATTGATTGCACTATTTTATTTTGTAGTAATTGAATTTACAGTATATTTGTCAGCAAGTACATATCTCCTTTCCTCTTTGTTTCAGCTACTGGAAGGAACCTCTTGAGTCCGGCCTCTGCTGCTGCGGTTCCGACCCATTGTCTCAACTCTTTTTTCACCACCACCCAAACGCAAACCAAGGGCCTTAAAATTATCAACCTGTGAGGCCCAGGATTAGGATAAAATAATCACTGTCGGCAAATAGAAAGGTAAACAAATAGAGTTTTTTTGAATTGTTTATAAATGTATTCTATTTTTATTTGTTTATATTTGTTTATTAAGTTTAATAAATAATTTTAAATAATATTTTTTATATTTATTTATTAATGAATTAAATATAAATAAAAGTATGTTTGATTCATTTATATTCATAAATAAATTCATTTAAAGTTAATTTTAAATTTATTCGTTTATTATTTATTTATAATAATACTAATAAAATAATATTTTAATCTTTTACCATAATTTATTTTAAGATTTATTTATTTTTGTTTGAGTTTGTTTAAGGTTTATTTATTTAAATTTATTTGATTATAATTTATTTATTATTCATAAATATGTTTGTATATATATATTTATGAACATGTTCTTTTAATGTTCACAAATCAATTTATTTAATTTAATTAAATAAATAAAAATAATTTATTATTTAAACGAATGAACATAAACGAATAAAATAATTTTTTTAATGAATATAAATATTTTTAAAAATAAATAAATAAATCATAAACATTCACTTACAACCCTAATAAATAAATCAATTCAAATCAATCGTTTTTCATTATTTATTCCCTTTTAGATATTTACTCCCTTTTAGATATTTACTGTCCAAGTATAAAAAATAAAATCACAAACTAATTTAAAATAATCTGATCAAAATTATGTTTGGCTTGGAAAGTGCTGCACTGATATGATTTAAGGATTAGAATCCCTTAAATCCCATAAATTCATCCCCAATTTGACGACGATACACAAGTTTTACAAAAAAAAAAAAAAAAAAGACAGAAAAGAAAACAAATAATACAACTCAACAAACAAAAGGAGAGGTTTTCAGGTTTCGTAATTTAGGATAAGGATATCAATGCATAAAGTATCGGATAAGAAGAGCATATTTTTCATTTTTTTTATATTATATTTGTTTTCGTATTAGGAAAAAATAAAAGTAAAAACGGATTTACTAATTGTTTTTATTTCAAATGGTGGTTGGCAGCTTTTGGGTCAAGAAAATCAAAGAAACAACTAAATAAAGGTTCAGCCGCAATATGATAGTCATAGGTCTGGGCTTCGTTAAAAAAAAAAAAGTGGTGCTAAATGCGCCTCTATTTTTTTCCTTCACGCTACAAGTTTTTTTTTTTTTTAAATAAAATTATTTTATTATTTTTCTCATAATTTTTCAAAAATAAATTTTTAACAATTTATAAATCTTTCTAAAAATTGATTTTTTAAAAGTCATAAGCATTTCTGAAATTTTGATTTTTCAAAAATTCATTTTTAAAAAGATACATAATTTTTTGAAATTTTATTTTCAAAAAGTTATATGCTTTTTTAAAATTTCATTTATGAAAACATTAATGACTCAAGAAATAATTAAATAATTTTACTTTATAAAAATTTTGAAAAAAAAAAAAAAACATGAAGTGCGAAGAGAAAAGACTAGATTGCATTTAGCAGTACTGTAAAACAATCGGTATCAGTCAATTTCAAAATTACCCCTCAAATTATATTTTAAGACAAAAACATATGGCTGGCCATAAATAAGAAGGGGACATCTTTAATTGTAAGTAATAGATTTTATTACCCAACCCAGAACCTCATTAAAAACAAAACGTTCGACTACGAAAGAGAAAAGTAGCAGTTAGAGAGCCTCCAAAATTATTGAAAATAGTTGAGAGTCAATGAGACAAGGAATATGAAAAAAAAAGAATCCTCATTGCAATATGTAAATCTACCAAATATGAGATTCCAGGATTATTTTATCCTTGACAACTTACCTCCCAGCAGCCCAACCAACATCCACGTATATACAAAGGTGTTGAGTTCAGTTGGCTCTTTGTATAGGGGTATGTACAAAAACCTATCTCAGAGTCTTTGTATACTCCGCTCCTGCAAATCTGCAGTCTCTTCCACCATTCCTCTAAAAAATCATATACTATAATAGAGGAAACAAACTCAAATCACAAGAAATTTGCTTTCAGCATTTCTCCCAATCCTCCAAGCCAGCTCATGACTAATAAACTTTAGACCTCCAATTAATTCCACTAAACTTTAGACCTTCTATTCCTTTAAAAACAAATAAAAGAAAACGACCCTCCTTATTGATTCCATGACCTCAAATATGGTTTCCCCATTGGATCATGCAGAGCAGAATTCTGATGTGGCAAGTTCATCCATCCTACATCATCAGCCATCAATGAAGTAGCTGCATCACGACCACCTAAATAATCAAGTGGATAAGCAGCATGCCGCAAATTATTTCCAATTATTCCAGAAGAGCCCCCCCTCACCATTCCATTGTTCCTCTGTGGAACGAACTGCTCAGTAGAGCCCATTGATTCATAAGTGCTACTTGAACGAAGTTGGTTGCATTGAGATAGAACACTAAATAGGCTCTGATCTGCATTGTTTCCACTTGCAATACCCTGACTTGGGGCAGTAAAACCATCTGAACCAGCCCACCCACCATGAACTTGAGCTTGACGCTCTCCAGTAAACCAGTTTTGACTCAACAATTCTCCACTATTCAACTGATGTTGGAAAGGCGCTAACATGTGGGCAGGATTGACAGCCCAATCCTGCATATTTCCTGAAGGCAGGTGCTCTCGTTTTGGGGTCAAGTATCTACCCCCATCAGAATAAATGTTTTCTGACATGTTTTGTCGCATATAAACCTCATTCTGCCTCTTTTGCCCCTCCTCTAATGGCAGTGATGACTGCAACTGCTCCTGAAATTCCCCATTCAAATGACCATCTTCCATCAACAGATTCTTTGGGGGCTGGAAACCTTGCCCCGTCTGTTTCTGCTCACTATGATATAACAATACCTGATCCTTGAAGAAAGATTGAAGCAGCTCATTTCGGTCTTGATTTGTATAAGAACTAAAGGAACCATCTTTAGAATGTCCATGCAATAAAACCTTCCCAGTACTTTCTTCACGCAAATCTGATTCCAGATCAATCATTTGGTTCTGTTGGTCTTCATTGGCTTGATAAGTGAGTGACAATCCACTGGTAGATGTGTATTCATGGCCTGCGGTAGAATCGTGGTAAGAGTGTGGCAAGATATCTGCGGACCAGACATTTTCTGCGGAAGAGACGGGATGGCTAATAGTTGCATCAGCAATGTTCAAATTCTCTGAGTGCTCAGATACATCTGAAGAAGCAACATCTGATTTTGAGATATTCTCATTGTTTTCAGACTCCATATCCACACGATTGCAGATATGGCCTCTATCAATAGAAAAAATCTGCTGTAGGGACTGATTCTGTGGTAAAGGCAGAACAGATTTTCCCTCTTCCATGCCGCACTCACTGTCTGTTGCTTCAGTATCCTTCTGATACTCAATTAACTTCTCAGGGCCCTCTTCCTCCACATCTAGAACAGCCAAGGTCGTGTCAACATCGTCTTCCTGATCCTGGTGCTTTCCAGTATCTTCATCCTCCTCATCCTACGACACCAACAAAAAAATTAAAACAGTTATGCAAGCAACCAAACTATACATATACAAGGGCAAAGGGAGAGAGCTAAGGAGAGAGAAATAAACCTCCGTCAGTGGATTTAGTTTTTCTTTCAAATCTTGCTCCAATGACTTTGTTATTTCCCATTTCTGTAACTGTATTTCTCTCCAGTTTGCATATGATGCAGGGAGGTCTTCCTTTACCAATCTCAACCTATTTAAACAATAATTACTTTGAGCAGAGGTATAATGAAAACTTTCAAAGTTTAAGAAAGAACTGTTTGCTTCAATACTCACCAATGTTCATGCAACTTCCTCTGTTCTTCTTCCATGAATACTTCATATGGTTGCACATGCAATGTATCAATGTCACCTAAGACGTGGTTGAGAGACCTAGATTGAATGCTTCGACCAGACTGCTTCATATTCTTAATAAGTTCATGCTGCTTCTTGCTTATCTGAAATATACCAAAGGCAAATAATCCCTTAATTACCTAAGAAAAGACGTAAGAGAGCAAGAGAGAAGGCTGAATAGTAATAGATACTAAAGAAATACTTGTTTAAAGAATATAACAGGAGGACATTATAAACATGCAAGCCATCACTAGTATGCTACAGTACTTGTTCCTGCCCCATGGTATAATGGTGAGAACTGAGAGTTTATTTACTATAAAGGCTACAAAGTGACAAGATAACAGAGCAGTAATGGCACATCTATATCTCAATCGAAACAATAAGCTTGGCATCTGCCCACTGGTTCAGCTCACGAAAACTAATAAACGAAGCTTCCAAAAGTAGCATGCTTGTGTCAACCAATCCAAAGTTTAATTAATGACTAATACTCTACTAGAAAGGATAAATTCTAAACCAAGGAGATAACTGATCAAGATAAAAGGCACCTCTATATAATCTTACAATTTATAACAATCCAAGCAGCTGCTGACCTTAAAATATGACATATATTTCGCACCATCACAATTCTGAATATTGCGCTTGTGTATCTTGTCATCCTTTGTGGGTCTTGCCTCCACAGTCAGTGCATACTCTGGAGCAGTCAAGAGCATTCTACCTTTGTCCTTGATGAAACCTTTCGTGTACATTCTGATATCCATGACAACTAATAAGATTCATTCACCATGGAATAAAAATAACCGAAGCAACACTAAAAGAAACTAGAGAAACCACCATAACAAATTCCCACCAGGAGACCTAAATACTGCAAAAGTTTCTTAAACATAGTTATGGTTCACATAATTTCTAGTTCAGTAAAAATGACAAGATTGATAACCGCTTAAGCCACAAATAAAGATAAGAATGAAGCAAAAAGTTATCCTAAGAGTTGAAAATAGCATTACAAGCAGAGAAAATTCAACAAGGATATCTACAATGTAATTTCCTGCAAAACCTAACCAGTATGGTGTGTAAAGATACTTGCATAGAATGTTTATACTTCAAAACTCTTAGACAGCAAAGCATAGAATTTTTTTCTTGGGTAGGCACACAATTTACAGATAAATATAATAATAATGAGGAAAAGCTATGTGCAACAAAAGAATATAACAAGAAAACTACTCTAGATAAGACTAAACAAGCTACAATTTCTTAACTCGGAATTCAAAGGTATTCCACTGAAGATGAGGATGGGGAAAAAGATCCAGGTCACCTTTGCTCCATATAAGTCTTACCATTTACATTTTGTAAAACCCACAATGAAGATTAAGAGGGTTATAACATATAATATATTGTCTAAATAAGTGAATCACATGCATTTTGGCAGTTTAAAGAGAACCTCTGAAGGAACTACAGAAAATGAAATACTAAACTCAGGCAAAGAATACTTTAAGAAAGCAATATTCAAACTCTTGCTCTTGTGAACTTCAACAAAATGGGCAAAATGACAATAAATGTAGCGTGGTAGTTCACCATGGAAAGACATTACCTTCTTTGTGGTTCTCCACCCTTCACAACAGAGGAATTCTGGTTATCACTACTGCATGCTTTCTCATCTGCAACCCAAGAGCAAGATTCAGAGGTAGCTGTAACATCCAGCTCAATGTTGCCAAGCCTAGATTCATTCGAATGTGAGAAAACCCTTTCCTCACGAACCCTTCTTGACCTACCAAAGAAATTGATTGCAACCCAAAAATGTGATTTGATCTTAACAAATAAAAGGAATTAAATATTCAATAAAAAGTGAAAAAAAAAAACCTTCATTTTTGTTTTGAACAAACAATTACAGGAGGAAAGGCTCAAAATTGAGTAAAACAATGGTATTGTATTCCATATTATGACACTGTTATACAATGAAGCTGATAAACAAGTTCATGGCAGCACATCCTAGCCAATGTATGTTAGTTGGTAGCAACTATTTCACACAGAAGAACCTTCCTCTGCTAAAACCCATCACTTACTTATGCATAAAGTGAAACATGTAGAAAATACAAACCTCCATAACTTCTGCACAATTTCTTGTTCGGGGTCTTTGCAGCTTTCCCATTTCTCCTTCAGTTTCTGCAAATACTCTATGATACTGTAACAAGAGGCAAAACAATGTTGCAACAATATGATCAGCACCAAATGCACCTGCACCAAGAATAGCTTAAATTGATAGGTAAATTTGGCTACATTTCACATACTCATTATGGTAGTCCTGTAACTCTGAATAGTATGCTTTCTTCTCAGCCTTTAAATGCTGTTCCTCCTGAATAACTGTATCAGGGTGAAGATGACCCGAACAAAGTGATTTACTCCTGTAAGCATAAACTCCAGTCAAATCTAGCAGATTCAAGCTCAACATTAGAATCCTCAAATACTATATCTCCTGAAAATAGAACTAGAGAAATAAGATAGACAATACCCCAAGAGCTGTAACTTCTTTGTAAATAAATCACTAGTAAAGTTGCACAATACATGTGTGTTTTTATGGGAAAATGTATTTGTCAGGCATATAATGCATGGCCAAAAGACACTACAAGAAGAAAGGATCCACTCTCCACAGGGGGTAGAAGTGTCAAAAGTAAATATATATACTCGCCATTTAAGAAAAGGATTTCCAAAGTGAAAGTTATCCCCAGCAAGCAAAGCTGGCAGAATCTGCTCTTTGTCTGTCCCTGTAGGAAGAAACTGCATAAGCAGATTTCTCTCATTTTCAGACAGATGAGTCTGCCAAACCTGTAACAATTTCAAAGTCAATTCCATAAATGATGAGATCAGCAGACAGAGCAGACAGAGGACATTAGAAGCAACTAAGATAAAGAATAACAACAATAATACCTCATAAGAAAGCACCTCAGCCAAGTTTTCTAAGTCAAAAATTTCATGAGGAAGTGTCAAAACATCTGCCAAGACTCTGTGGTAATGTAGTGTGTAATCTGTAAATGGCCTTAAATGCCTCCAACTTAAGCCAATTTGTTCCCTTTTGGCAACGACCTTTTTTTGGTTCCCATCCCACTCAAGGGAAATACAAGATTTTTTGTTTAAATCAGTTTGCAGTGACTCCAGTTTTTTCTTTTTGGTTCTGTATCGGTCCCAAGAATTGTAGCCAGCAATGCTGGCACCATTCAGTCGCTTTCTCCATTGATCAGCTGCCATTGATACCAGATGTCAACAGAATCAGCAGAAAAAGACTGCAGCAATTTACAAGAAGCTATGCTCTTGATCATACACACCGAACATTTTCCTGCATGCGCAAATTGAAAACCAACACTGAATTGCAAGCCACCAAGGAAGCTCTTGAATCATAAAAGAAAATAGCAGTACATCCACATTTGAATCGCCTTTTAATCAGAACAATTCAGAAGACTGTTTAAGCAGTGCGAAGCACAAAACATCCAGTGCTTTTAAATTCATACATACAGTTCAAAACTGTATCAGAAAACAAATCCCAAGCATGTCAGAAAACTAAAAGTTGATGTGATACTGTAACAAAATGTTTCCAAAGTTCTAATTTGATTTCTTCTATGAGAAATAAGGGACTCCTATTGATTTGGAACAATATATCTTCCACAAAAGGAGCTTCACAAGCATAGCAGCACGAGCAACATCATCCAAAGAAATAGTCCACCCCCGAAGAAACCAAAAGAGGTAAACTAATTCTATTTTTTGTTTTAGTCGTGCTAGTGAAAACTTGAGTTGAAGCCAAAGGAAGCAAGTACGGCAACAAAGCTAACCAAGTTGAAAATTTTCCATTTACACCAAGTATTTAGTGAACTTAGTATTGATAATTGATTTAAGTCAGCATTCAGTAAGCAGCATATAGTAAATAGTGCAACATATAGGAACTCTGAGCACAATAAAAATAACAACACCAGTACTCAACACAGACAAATTATTTTTTTTAAAAAAAAAACCTTTATAATTGAAACAAACACAATTTAAATTGAAATAATTAAAAAGCATCGAACAAAAAATTGCCCTGAATCAGCAAAAGTAAACCCACAAATAACAGAGACGCATTGAATCAATGACAGAAAAAAAAAACACATACACAAAAAATCTGCAGGCAACACCCAGTCTTTAAAGGGAGATATATTGGAATAAAGGTACCTCCAGTTATCAATAAAAAACAATCAAACCCTAAAAAGAAAAAAACCCAAAAAGATTTCATTTTAAAGAAGCAAAACGCAGTACCTTCAAGCAAGCTGGAGCAGTGGTTTGAGAAAAGGGGAAAAAAACAGAGGAAAAAGAAGGTAAGAAAGGGGGCAGAGAAAAGGGGGAGGCGGCCAAAGATAATTGGTATAAAGAAACGGCGAGAGAAAGAGAGAAAACAAAGGGTTTGGAGTTATCCAATAGATAGAGAGACACAAAATGGAGATAGAGAATAGTGGAATACAAAGGGGAGAGGGGGGCGATCAGACGGGTGCGGTTTCTCGGAACCGTTATGTGAACATTGAATCGTTCATTCGCGCGCAAGGGGCTCGGCTCCTGGCTCCTGGCTTCTGGCTCCAGCCGTTTCGTACTCCGGGGTTCGCTCTCTTACTCCACCCTCGCGTACGTGCACTTTCTAAAAGAAAAAAAAAAATAGGGCAGTCGAATCAATCATTATCCTTAATCACTCGTTCGGATGTGAAATAGAACAATAGTGTAATTTATCATGAAATATTATTAAATTTTAATTTTTCATAATTTTAAAAATAAAAAAATATTATTAAAATAAAATATTTTCATTAAAGATATTGAGAATTATTTTATGAATAAGATAATTATTTCACCTAAACTACTTTTTTTGAAGGCGTTTGTTTAAAAAAATGAATTTGGCTTTCTTGTTCACTTTTTAAATTGAACGTGCACATTAAAAAACTAAGAAAAGGGGTGAAATTTCATATTTTAAGAAAAAAATAAATTTGATCGTTTGTGTTTTTATTAGCATTAGTATTAATTTTGGTGGTTAATTAATGTTTCGGCTGGGCTATTAGCCAGCCAGCCAGCATGCCTTCCTAGTACAGTAAGAGTATATTACTGAGTCTAGGGAGGGGCTGGACGGTAATACAAAGACAATTCAAAGTAAACGTTTTATCCTATTATTATTATTATTATTATTATGCTCTAACCTCTTCCTTCCCTTCTCTTTCACATAAACCAGACTTGTAAGTACCAATACCTTAACTCCACCTTTTTCCTCTTTTTCAATTTCATCCCCACTTTCCTTGTCTATCATCCACCACCAATATCTTTTTTCCTATTATTATTATTATTAAAAAAAAAGATAAGAAAAAAAAAAAAAAGAGAAGGAAAGATCTAAGTGTGATATGTGATAAGTCCTATAGAGAGTCAACGTGAGTAAAATTAATAACATGAATTATTACTACTATTATAAGAAAGTCTCTACTTAGGCCTCGAAGTTCAGAGCCATAACTTGCAGACATAAAACTTGTATGGTTTGATGTAGAAGAGATGGCTAAACCTGGGCCATTCAAGTCGCCGACCGTTACAGCACAAGGCTTGGCAATGAAAATGCTTAAACTCAGCTCAAGTGCCTCATTCCTCTATGCAACCTTTGAAGGGATATGGCAACAAAGATACTATCACCACAGCCACCGCCTCTCTCCTCCATTCCCATTCCTTCCAAATTCAACTTCCAAGTTTCTTTTGTTCCCCCCCTTAAGATCTTTGCTATTTTTGTTGAAATTGTAGTTTGACGTTAATACACTTTGATGGAATGGATGCAGAGGAGGTTAAGCATCCAGAAAGGAGCAGATCGAGGTTAAGATGCTGGTTGCCGAGGATGGGACTGTGTCTGAGATTGTTGTTCAGGGAGATGACCAGCAAGTAGATCACATGAGGAAAGAACTCAAGCTCAGCGAAAAAGTAATGGTCTATGTAAAGGGCATCTTCGAGAGATTGCAAGAGATATGAAATTGCAGCTTGACCGTTCATTGAGATGCACTCCTGGGCTGGGTGTACGTTTTAACCATTTAATTCGGAGACTTCTAGGAATAGACTTTTTCATCCGTGTTCCCTGAAAAATTTGTTACCTCCATAAATTTAAGGCACTAAAAATTTTAAAATATGCTTAATAGTCCTGATGCTTCTCTGTCCCTAAGTGGCATTTGGTACTCTTACCATGAATGATGAAAATCTATTTGCTTCATTTATGCATGTGATAGAAGCTCGAAGTTTCTGGCTTCACGCTGGAAATGTTCAACACAATGGAGCACCGTTATGTTGCAATGAGTAATCAAAATTATTAAATAACAGCATCCAGGTATTATCAAGTCTTAAGAGCATCAATGCTCAGCAAAATCCGGACAACTTATTCAGAATTCAGAGCAACATCAATCGTCAGCAGTTTAAAAAACAACCCTAACATTGCCCCAAAAGTCAAGGGCAGCAAAAGCAAAGATTTCAACAAGTCTTCAGCATTATCTGATATAAAGAAAAATATGAGATCCAAATTAACGCTGTTTGGTTGATTACACTGCTATTCTCAACCGATCAGCAACTTGTTCTCATCCAGGAAGGTGTAAGTGGGCACCTCCAGGTTGTATGGTGCCGGCCCCTTGCGAATCCTGCCAGAGACATCATAATGGGAACCATGGCAAGGGCAGAACCATCCACCAAAATCACCAGCATTTGGCAATGGAATGCAACCCAGATGTGTGCAGACACCAACAACAATTAACCACTCTGGATTCTTAACCCTTGCAGCATCCTCTTGTGGATCACGAAGCAACCCTATATCAACACTGTTTGCCAGCTTGATATCATCCTCAGTTCGGCGCCTGATAAAGACTGGCTTTCCACGCCACTTAACAGTTACAGTGCTGCCAGGTTCAATACTGGAGAGATCAACCTCGATAGAAGCCAATGCAAGAACATCCTTACTGGCTGACATACTCAGCACAAACTTTAGGATAAGCAGACGGATAAGAGAAGCATACACAAACCTACCACCTGTCAGGACAAAATAGGCAAATGCCCGCTTACTGGGGTCACCTGGAGGAAAACGTTCATGGTTGTATTCATCATAGACTATTTTAGAATTGGGGTTCTTAATTGCTGCCACCGTTGCTTGAACATCAGGAATCACACTGTTTTCACTTTTTGGGGCAAGTGACTCAAAAGCAAAACCTGAAGCAAACATTACAAGTCATATCTTAGTGAAAATGCACAGAATGAGAAAAACAACTTTTTTCACCATTCCAGTAGCTGAATTCCTGGAAAGGAGGAATACAATATGGCAAATATCAATTCATGGTCATGGAA